>NC_133654.1:40269386-40869386 GCF_009905375.1 Apium graveolens
GTTGTTTATACTAAGATTAACTAAGAGATTATACTAAAGAACATAAACTAAGAGATTAAAGAGAACTGAATAATATATGACACAAACATGGGATTCTAACTTTATTAAATACTTCATTCAATAGCCTTTTCATTTTTAACCTTAGCATGTAATGGTGATGACACTAATCAGATAACACGAAACTGATAAACACCAACTTTCGTTGTACGAATACCATACTACCAGACATCCATAAAAGAGATGGAAGCTGAATGGACACCAATAATATTGAGACCCTATATGTCTATAGAATTTGACAACATAACGGTTTAATGCACCAGTTATCCCTAGTGATAGGGAAAGTAAGATGGTTAAAATTACCTACGAATCATGCATAATGAATACATGAACCTATGCTAGCATGGCAAGTTCTACACCCTTAAATTCACTTTCGCTTCATTAAAGATTAACACACTATCTTATAAGTTTGCGACGCTCACAAGACGAATAAGCGTAACCAAAACTAGGTTATCATTCAATCACCACACACTAAGGCATCGAAACAAATTAACTAAAGAAATCCATAAATAAATCAGTTAGAACCCCACGATAACGATTAGCCCATAATCGGACTCATCATCAACGTGGGTTCCGATGAAAGCATGGTATAAAAGTAAAGTTTCAAGAATAAGAAAACTAGCATCCAAGGTTACAAATTAAAACAAAGAATCACAAGAATAAACTAGTTCTTCTTTTCCTTGGTTGAATTGTGCTCTACGGTCTTCTTACGCCTTCTTATTTGCTCTGGGACGTCTCCTTATGAAAAACGAGCTTTATTTATGTATATATATGCTGTAGAATTAACCAGGGATTTAAACTCTCAAAATGCCAATAGAAACAGAATTCTGTCACCCCGACCTGGCGCGGCTGCGCGCTGCTTGAGCGCGGGCGCACGGAGTTTCTGCTTCTTGGGCGTGACCGCGCGCTACTTTAGCGCGGGCTCGCCGTCCTTCTGGATAAAATTATGATTTCTTTTATTCTTGTTGATTTGAGCTGTTCTTTTCACGAGCCTTTATTCTAGACACCATCCTAACACCAAATTAGCACTAAAACCATGTTAATTCACCTGATTACCTGAAAAATGCCTGCAATGCAAAAACACTACAAAACACGTCAAAAATACTAACAACTTGAGTACAAAATACTAATTCAAAGCTTTATGGAGCGTAATAAAGTATCATAAATGCCACTCAACAATAACTTTTAAGCGTACCTTCTGTTTAATTATATATAATATATGCTTGCAAAGAATTCCCCATGTCTCAAACTTGGAACAAGAATACTTACAAAATTTTGTAGAAACGTCCACATTAACAATGTGTGCCCTTTCTTGGAGTCTACCTCATATGTGGTAAGAACACCTTCTTTCACTCCCTTGTTATGTTGGAAGTGCAGAATTTGACTAAATTCATCTTTAAATATTTTGAAAATATTTCTAGAATAAACCCGTCCAACATGAGCCTCTAAAGAATGCAACTCTGTGAAATCAGGAGTTGTTGTCATCGAAACCAAATCTTCCTTCTCTTTCGTATCACGTCGACTTTTTATTGCTTTCACATATTGCTCAATAAATTCTGATAAAAGAGTGTTGCTATTAACGTATCCATCTAAAAATGAATTAATTCTCTCACTTCTTTGAGAAGATTTTATACCTATGATAAAATTGAACAGGTGTATGGTTAGTTTTAGATTAGTTATGCTATGTTTCAAAAAATAAAATAACAATAAGACTATTATCTACGAAAAAATTTAAATACCTGCAAAAAAATGTGTTTCTCAAATATGCCTTCACCCGGTGACATCTTTTTTCGTACATACTTTCAATCTATTTCCAAGAAATTATCATATTCTTTTGAGTCTCACTCAACTGCCCTTGATAAACTGGCTTGTATTTCTCACATAACATGATCCAGAATTTCTCGGATTCTTTAATAGATTTAGATTTCTTACATCAATTATTATAATCTTTATTGAAAGTGGGATATGCACATTGTAGTGAATGAATTTGTTCACACTCATGAAATCCAAGATGCCATTTACAGTACCGATGATGTGTATGTAGAAACATCCTAGAAATGGAATTACAGATTACAGAGTCTTGGTCAGTAATGATTGCTCCAGGAGCCCGATTCCCCATGCACTTTAGCCATTGGTCAAATAACCAAATAAATGTTTTTTCTTGTTCATCTGAAAGTAATGCACAACCCAATAAGATAGACTGTCTATGATGGTTAACACCTATGAAAGGTGCAAATGTCATTGAGAAGTTATTTATCTTATATGTGACATCAAACACTATCACGTCACAAAATTTTATGTAAGATTTTCTGGCTCTAGCATCACACCAACAAATACTTCTACAACTTTGTATATCATCAAGTTGAATGGCATAATAAAATTCTGAATCCCTCCAAAAAAATTTGTATCACAATCATGCACTCCTTACCAATGTTGTTCTTCCTTCTAATCTCAAATAATATGAACATTGTTGAGGTGTGATGATATCGGTACCACTACTATTTGTACTATTAATTATCTGAGATATCTTGGCAGGTCAACCACCACAACTACGATAATTTTCCATTAGTTTCTTGCACGCAAGTTCTTGATGAGATTTATTATGGGACCGCAATTTCATTTTCTTGTTAGGACTATTCAGTAGGTCGTGTGAATGACTATTACTAAATTTCTTGATCTCCCAAGACCCATTTTTATTTAGAATAATTTCCATTGATGCTTTACAACCACATCTACTTTCTTCCGACGTTTTACATCTTTATCATGGTTCTCCTCCTATTTTTTAAAACCCTCCCTGTTGCACACAAATGTTCTTCTTATAATAATATCACTATTTCTAGACTTGTAGGTGGAGTCTCTACGGATTGCAGACCCGTCCGTCAATGCAAAATGATTGTAAAATTTGTAGGCCTCTTCATGGGTATGAACTTGTAAACCCTCACGAGGTACATGTGATGCCTTTATACTTTGTTCAACGTTGAAATCATCATCATCATCATGTATAATTTCTAAATCATCGAATGAATGCCTTGATGTTTGCTGATCACTGATCATTCCTCCGTGAATTATTAAACAAGGATTATATCGCTTGTATTGTATATAAGTTACGTATCAAAGAAGGATAGTGTATATGAAAAAAATGGGGCTATTGTATTGTTTTTATGAAATGTGGGTTTTTCGGTTTGTAACAAAACACATCATGTGGTATCGTGTTAACCTGATATAACCTGATATAACATGTATGCTTATCTCAGGTTAATCTTATATCCCTTTTTCTCCGTAACAAGAGTGGTATGAGGTTGTAAAGGTGAATAAAATATCTTGAGTTCAATTTCTACAAACCACATCTTATAAACATAAATATTTTTAATCTTATCAATATTATCCCATTGTTTTCGTGTTATATAGATAAGATATATATATATATATATTTATGCATATAGTGAGTGTAACACCCCCAGATCCGGGGTCGGGGATCCGGGTCGTCACGAGTTCCATTTCCCTTAATAACACCCAATCTTAATAATTACTCAACTACTATGTACTGTGACCCCACAATAAACACACACACCACACGTTATAGTCTCAGAGATGAACATCCAAAAATAACCACAAGTCATTTTATTCCACAATTATCTGCCAATACACCTTAAAAGGTTTTCTGAATAAATTTACATTTCTTTGCCATTATTACAATTCATAAATATAAATAAATCTGGTACATCAAAAGTTGAAAGCCTAGCCTATTGGTAGTTCCTACCTCAGCTACGGCGGCATCAATGCTTCTAGAAAACTGCGGAACGTATCCTAATCGCTTGCGAATCGGGAGCTTGGTTCTATTCATCTTTTCTATCTGTTGTTGTGTGATGAAAGAAGAAAGCAAGGGTGAGCAGCAAGCCCACCAAAATAATATGTATAATGATTAATAGTATATGAGCCTTCTCATAGTACTCATGAAAGTCTTGGTCAAAAGAAATGAACCAAGTTTGATATTTTAATGCGATGAAGTCGCAAAATATTCAGTATATATACATATATACTTTTCAAAATCTTGGAAGTCCTCTTCCATGCATAATATACACAGAGTTCCAGTTTATAACTGTATAAAAATATCGTTGCAAGGTGATCTCATATATCTACCCTTGTCTCAACATTTTTCTGAAAATCTTTGATATGCATAAGATAATCATTAACTAGATATAAGTTGAAAATATGAAGTTACAAGATACCCCAATATACTTATATCTTTTCCAAATATTACTTGAACTACCACCGTTCAAGTTATAATCAATTCAAAAGTTCATCACGTAGATGAGACTACAAGACCAGATTTGAATAGATTAAATCTTTAAAATATCATCAAAATAAAATAAAGTTACGAGATACTTCATTTGATGCAAACATCATTTTGAAAACTTGACCCTGCCAACACTCAACAATCGCCCAACCGTAGCCTTTCTATCGAAGTGCTCTGGGTAGTGTTGCAGAAATTATCCAATTGGATGATGAACTCATTACGGGAGTTTGCCGCGCCAGGAAGACCACTCAAGATGATCAGTCGTAGTAGTACAACCCCACCATTTTCTACATGTAGAGGAGAACCTGTCGGATTTACTTGTCAACCGAACACTGAACTCCTAAGGAATGGACCGCCTTAGCGGAACTTCCAGGCCATTTGGGCCAATATAATAAGGCTGGGCCGGCGCTACTCGGCCACTTACGCCACTCCTAGTTCAGATGAAATCCATGACTCTGAAACGTAAAGCTCGTCCCCACTTTCCCCAAGTAGAAACTTGTTGATACGGCTCCACCAAGAAGTCGTATCTATTTGGAAAGGAGAACTCACCGATATTTCCCAGGCGATGCCTGTTAATGGATTAACTTGTTCCAAGAATTTTACTTCCCGAGTGTTGGGTAAGTAATCAATTCATTTATCAAAACAGCAACCTTGTTGCGAATATAAAACACACCATAGAGCCGGATCCCTCAGGTTTTAAGCGAGTATTTAAATCCCCTTAAAAAGGAAGATCTTAAATATAAAAATGAGTTTTGGGATCCGCTCTAACTTTTAAAAATCAATTTGAAGACTTGAAAACACTTTATAGAGTGTTTGGAGTAAAGCTGATTTAATGAAGTAAATCAGTCCCCAGAATATTTAGAAAATGACTGAATATTATTATTTAAATAATATTCCCATAAAGAATAATCTTTATAAAAATAATTGAAGTAGAAGTATTACAACTTATACTTGAAATGGATATCAAATAACCAAAGATATACTTATATGAAAGTACTATCTTTATTTGAATAATCGAAAATAAGTTTGATTATTGACACCTTATTCTTTAATAAAATAAAGAATATATCTCAGCAAATAATCGGAGTCATAGATCCTCAAATAAATATTCAAATAATATTCATTAAATAATATAAACTGAGTCATAAGCCCTCGAATGAATATTCAAATAATATTCAGATAATAAAATAAAAGGAGTCATAAGTCCTCGAATGAATATTCAAAATAATATTCATTTAATATAAAGGAGTCATACGCCTTCGAATAATATTCGAAATAATATTCAATAATAAAATAAAGCTAAAGTTATCGAATAAGCCTTATTCGATTAATAGTTTTGAAAACTATGACCATATATATATATATATATAAGTATATATATATATATATATCCATATATACAAAACCTACTCGGGATCCTCGACTCCCGGTTTTAGAAAATATTTTCACCTTTGGGTCCCTATACTAAGGGTAAATGCAAATTACCGCTATCCTCTAGCATAGGTATTATCAACTGAATCAATTGAATCAACAGATATATATCAAGATTACGAAACAGACAAGCATATATACCATATCAGCATGCTCCAATATATCGCAAAATTTGCTAATAACAATCATGCACTTATCACAAGATAATGCATATACATATATTTACATCACAACAACAGTATAACGGGTAGAAAACTTGCCTGAGCGACTGGGGGTTACGAATGGCTCGGGCCGAGTCTGGTAACCTATAAACAACAAGTAAGTTGGAATTAAACCAAAGTCACTTGTAAATCTATACTTTAACTAACTTAGACTCTAACGCTTGTTTTGCGCTTACTGATTCTCTTAAGTCACTCGAGTACCCTCGGCTCCACCATTTTTAATAATTTAACCTTTATGAGTTTTAAGGCGATTCCTTCGCGAGTGTCTTACCAACTGCCTAACACACTTACCATAAATGTTTCATACATTAATTAACCCTTTTTGGTCTTTAACCTATGTTTCAAAGTAAGGCGACGGGAAAAGTTTCGTTCGCGAAACGCCGTTACTTGAAACGGTCGTTTCTCCTAAACCGTGCATCGGAATCGAACGAACTACATATCAAAACGAAGCTCGTAACATGAGCTATCTAAACATGGCAGGGTCATAATCTAGCAGGGGGTTCTCGGGTCCTAATGTTATGCACAAAAACAGTCCAAAGAAAATCGGATGTTACGATGACTATGTTTACGCGATTACCAATGTTTAAACTACTCCAATTAACCACCAACCAACTCATAACCATCAATACAACAAAACTTCACCTAAACCATACCACATCAGTCCATAATCTCCAAGGTTTTCAACTCAAACAACCACAATCAAGACCTATGAACTATAATCAAGCTTCAATTACCAAAACACTTCCAAATCAAACCAAACTACTAATAATCACAATCCATGCTTCTCATTTCACAACACCAACCATTAAACTTACTAACTAATAAAGTAAAGGCTAGGGTTTGAAGTTTATACCTTCCTTGGGAGGTGTTAAGATGCTAGGAAGCCTTAGGGAGCCTCCTACAAGCTTGATCTTTCCAAAGAAATCAAGAACACAAAGTTAGGCTTTGAAGTTTCTAAAAGTCCGATTTAAAGAACTGTAAAAATGAGGGTCTTACCATGATTATTTGGACGAGACTTGTGAACAAGAGTTGTAGGCCATCTCAATACCTTTCCAATGAGCTATAGAACACAATATTTGAGTGAGAAATGAAGGAGATACAGCAGTTTTAGTGTTCTGGTTCTGTTTTGGCCGAGAGCATGAAGAACAATGCCTTGGTTTCTTTTTGATTTTGATGAAAAATGATTTGCTTGGCTTGGTTGGTTTGATTTTTGTGTTTGTTTTAGTAAATTACCTAGTTGCCCTTGATTTTGTGTGGTTAAAAAGCCACCACATCTCCTTCCTTTCCATGTCATGCTTGTGTCATCCTCATGATGTCATCCTCCCCTCCTTGTCCTCTTCTCATTGGTTGGGTGACATCATCATCTCTAATCCCTTTGATTAACATCCTAATTATTTGCCTAATGACCGCTGATCTGTTATACTGTTCGCTTAACTTTCGTTTTCGTTTATCGTTTGAGGGATCATACCCGGGATCTTATTACTTAGGTTCCCTTAACCTTTCTCAATACATTATATTCCTTTTTATGATCCTCTATTATAATCCTTTAATTTAAATCCTTTTATCCTATTACCTTATACTCAATTCTTTCCGTATCTATTGGATTTCCGGGAAAAATCAAAGTGTTCGGATTTGGATTCTGACGATCTTTACATACACTTATATCCCATATAAAGTACTAATAAAATCTCAGAATATCCATATCAGAACCCCTACATAGTGTGGCATGAAAAGTTTTCTCATTCAGCAAAAACACTATTCATAAGGGTTTCAAAAATTTCCAAAAATTGGGGTTATTACAGTCTCCCCTCCTTAAAAGGATTTCGTCCCGGAATCAGATAGAAATGAATAGGGATACTTTCTTAGTATTGCACTTTCTAACTCTCAAGTCAATTTTCCCACATTGTGGTTCTACCATCAAACTCTGACTAGTTTGATAACCCTTCTCCTAAGCACTTGTCCCTTTTCGATCTATAACCCTTTCTGGTTGCTCCCTATAGGTTATGTCTGGTCGCATGCCTATGCGCTCATATGCCCCTATTTATCTGGCTTCCGAATTACATTTTCTTAACATTGATATGTGGAACACATTATGAACTTGCTACATATTCGGGGGTAGGGCTAGCTCATATGCTATCTTCCCAATATGTCTTAATATATCCAAGGGTCCAACAATTCGTGGACTTAGCTTCCCTTTCTTTCCGAACCTCATCCTTCCTTTCCAAGGGAATACCTATAACAACACTAGGTCCCCCACTTCCTATTCCTTGTCCTTTCGTGTCAAATCAACATACTTCGTGTTCCTATCTTGGGCTACTACCAGCCGTCCTCTGATTAGATCTATTATATCCTTGGTCCTTTGGACCACTACTGGTCTGAGCATCTTGCGCTCTACAACTTCATCCTAACATAAGGGACATCGACATTATCTTCCCTCAAGGATCTCATAAGGTGACACCTCGATAATGACATATGATCTATTGTCGTGATATAACTAAATCCGCGTTAAGTGATCATTCCAAATTCTTTCAAGTCTATTGCACAGACTCTCATTATAGCGTTTAGCATTAGAGCTTTTGCTTCTCAATACCCATTCTTTTCTAGTTCGTAATCGCTACAACCTTCCGTTCCTAATATTATACTAGTTATACTTTTGCTCGTTAGCGTTCTATAACCTTTTAATAACCACTTCAACCTTAGTATCACGAATGTGTTTCCATTTCGAATACTACCACAACTTTATTACTCCTTTTTCTGCTGTTTCTATTTCCAAAAGTTTGATCAATCATATAGAAGTAAAGGAATTTGTTGAGAGATCACTATGATCATGAACACTTGTTATATTGCATAGTTAGTACAGAAGGTGGCCAGCCTTTAGTACTTGACAAGCAATTAAACAATAGATGGTATCCTACTAGGCTTCTATCACACAGATAGATAGTCATTCGGCAATACCTCCCCTTCTGGAAGGGTTGTTCTTCTCAGATTACATGAAATGAAAAGAAGAGAAAAGAATGAACTGAAGAGAATTGTATATATTTAAAAATATATATATACTGCCACAAAATATCTGGCTTGGAACCTACCTCTGAATTATAGAGGTTTGTCATAGGAGAACAAAACATAAACGTATTTATATCAGCATCAAGTATTATAGCATCGTATTTCCCATGCCTAAATATTTCTATTCCGTTCATCATTCTATGGACCCATGCTCTTCCTCGAGCTTATACACAATCACCTTTGAAACTCCCTCGACATCGAAAATCGAATCTGGGATCTCATTCTAGACCTCATCGTTACTAGAACCCATTTCTATACCGCAACCTTCTTCGTATAATAATACGACTCTCTATTGATAAGAAAGAATAAATATTCACTAGGTAGATACTCTACTTAATTAGTCTATCAATGATAACTTATACACTACCACGACCCGATTAGTGGTACTCAATCTCAACATCCATTCCAATACAACTCTCACGGTTGTAATCAGCTCGTTACTCACAGAATCATTGCTGCCTTACTATAGTCCACCACTGACCCACTGTCATCATTCACTTTCCATGAAATCTTAATAGCTAACCATACGGAGTCCATACATGTCATATCAAATCCTTCTAAGGAGGTAACATAATCACCATTTCTGATTCATGAAGAACACTCCTGATCCTGACATACATACATGACATGAAGCAGATAAAATTTTAGAAGAGTTTCAATCAAAGCAATGATAGCAGGTTAATACCATTCTAAATCATATGCCTTAAATAGAAGACTTACTCAAAGGTTCGTTTAGTCCTTTTGAAACATGGTCCAGGCTCATTCTCAAGATAGTACCTTCTAAGATAGATAGCCCGATCATGGCGATTACACGAATTAAACCTTTACCAACTACTATTACGGCTGGGTATTGCACAGTCATCAGAAGGAATGTCAATCTTCCAAACCATAATACAACCTTCAGCTTTTAACCATCATCACTGTATCCTTTGGCACAAGCGCCTACAATTATCCTTTTACCGTTAAAGTGTCGGCCACCTCTTTGGCCTTTCCTGATAGTAATAGTTCCTTACAGTCAATGTCATTTTAACCACCTCCAAATAAATTTTCTGCATTATTTCAATCACAGCTTATGTGAAAATGCTTTTCTTTAATATCTGATGAGTAAAAAAAAAAAATATCACCATTTTTCCATAAGTTATTGCCTCAATCTTTAGAGGCTAATCACTGTCAAGACTGACTCTTAATCATACTTAGAACATCTTTTATCTTAAGTCCTAATTGCCCTGAACAATTTCGACCATTACTGGTTCGATCCATACTTTCTCGTGGTTTAACACGTGCCCCACTTGGCAACATTATAATTACGTCATATTTTCTTTATCAACATTTCAATATTTGAGAATTTTCAATATTACCTTTCTCCTTGTAAAACCTCTAAGGTTATCCTTCAATCGTTCCTCCTGTATTCCCTAGATACAGGGCATATCAAAATACCATATACTAATACTAGAATCATTGTCTATATACTTTTGAAAAAAATTTCTCCACTGATTCTTTAAAGGTTGTTATTACCTTAATCCTTTCCAATTCATACTGTCAAATTTCATACTATCCCTATTAAGGGTGAAATGCCAACCTTTATGCATTCCCCTAGAATTCATTTTAAGTTACCGATGTTCTATCCTTAATTCCACCTTTGAAAAGGTACATGCATCCATCCATGGATAAACCAAGTCATATATCCTTGATAGATTATCTTCTTCATCATTCCCACCTCGATAGTCTATACCTAACTTCATAATAGCATCCTTATTCAAATTGAGGTCAATCCATATGGCCTCCAAAAGATAACAATGGTCATCCGCTTTTCTTTCCTGATTTGGTAATGATAACATGGATGTTCTGGAAGATATTGGTCATGTTCAACGTGAACTTCTTCTTAATAATTTCTTATTTACTTTTGTTGTTTATCTCAATAGTCACCTCAATGTTGGGATACCTCTCATACCTGGCGTCTCCCTTTCTGAGTATCGAGCCACCGGTCTTACATTTCACATTATTGAAGGTCACTTCCTTCATCCAATTTTCCTATTTTCTTAATTTCTTGTCTCCTTAGTCTATCCGCATCTTATTATTTATCCTTCGAACTATCTAAAGGTTTCCTTGAATCCTTCCAACTTAAAGGGGATAAAATGTACATAACTCGTATGCCTTCAACCATCAACTTTAACTCATGGTGAATCACCCTCATCCTGATGATTACATACTTTTCTATGTCTATTGCTACGAGTCTTTAGGGTTTCCTCATACCCAACTCCCTTATCATACCTCAAACTCTATTGCCTTTATATTCCTTTCCACTTCAGTTTCTTTTTATTTTCCTTTCTCTTATCATTATTTCATGAACTAACACAACATAAGTATTGATTCCAAACATCCCGTCATTCTGGATTCGTGTCCTCAGAACGAATTTTGATAACTTTTACAACTTAGATTCATAATTCATCATACTCATCCACTTTTGTTCTAGCTCCAAAGCTTTTACACTATCTCCTTATCTTTGGGAATTACTTTCCCGAAAACAATTGACTGAACTTAAATCAGTTTATTCTAACCTCTGGCTCCGTGCCTTTCTTGGTCTTTCACCAGCGGGTGGTCTCTCTCTTAGGAGGGTAAGTGACAAAAACAGTCTTTTGTGGTTTGTCAATCATTCAGAATCTCAAATGATTCCTCTATTTCCTTTAGCCAGGCTCTTGCCTCGACTAGGTCAACCTGTTCCTTGGAACTCTGAGAGCTTAGAGACTTAAAGGTCCTGAAAGAATTTCCTATCGCATTGTTTCCTCAAGGTGGTGGTTGGGGATAATAGTCTAAGTTCTGTCTAGACAGGTCCATGAATTGCCGTATAGGAGTACCGTCTCGGGTCTCCTTTCCTTACTCGACTTTCTGTTTCCTTAGTATGAAATGTTTCATCCTACTCCCCATAATTGGGGTCATCTTTTAATTTAAAATCCTCATTTTCCACTCCATTATGTCATGGGTTCCTTCTATCTTGATGGCGACCTTCCTGACTATCACGTTCAGGGTTTGCTCTAAATCTTATTCCTCAAACTATGGCTCTCATCTAAGTTCTCATCCTTACGCTCTTGAACTTTCGGAACCCAAATTCTATAGGAATACCTCATTATTCCTTTATCATCTTTCTCTGGCACCGTATGCTCTTTTCCAATAATTCGGTCTCTATTGCAATCTCAAACAGCTTTTCGGTACCGGCTCCGGTTACCTTTACTACTATTTCCAAAATCTCTTATAAACTCTCCCAAAGACATTATCATCTTGAGTCTCTCCTTTTTACTAAGGGCATCAGCCACCACATTGGCTTTCCCCGAATGATAAAGAATCTCCCAATCATTATTCTTGATTAGCTCTAACTGCCTCCTCTGGCATATGTTGAGCTCTTTCTACGTGAAAATGTACTAGAGCACTTATGGCTAAGGAATTCTCGCACTTCTCTCCATACAAGTAGTGCCTCCAATCTTTAGGGTAAAACTATTGCCACGAGCCTAAGCTCATGGGCGGGGATATCGAATTTCATATTACCTTAATTGTCTTGACATGTACGCGATTACCTTACCGTGCTTCATAAGCACGCACCCTAAGCCCTTGTGCGAAGCATCACTACACTTCACAAAATCTCCTTTTCCATCCGGCAATGCCAGCATAGGGGCCATCACCAACCTCTGCTTCAGTTCTTGAAAGCTGTTCTCGCATTTCTCTGTCCATTCGAACTTCTCAGTCTTACGAGTAAGCCGCGTTAAAGGGGTTACTATCTTTACAAACTTGAACGAACCTCCGGTAGTGACCGGCCAATCCTACCTCTGGTAGTCGACCTAACCATGGTCATCAATTCATCAGTGGTCCTTTATCCAATCTTGTCAGGATCCTCCATGGGATCCTCCTCAACAACTATCCCTTCTAGGACAACATCCTTAACCGCTACATCCTCAATATCAACATCATCCGGTCCTGCATTAGGACACTCTATCGGATCCATAATCCGATCTCCAATTAGTAATAAAACATCATCGCGCTGTTGCTCCTCAACCTCAGGGTTCGGAGTCTCGCTACCATATACGATAACGAACTACGCTCCTATCATGATATTTATAAGGGTTCCCATAAGGGTTTTAACTGTCAGTACTACGTTAGGTAGTCCGACTATGAACTTGGCAAGACTTCTTATTATCTTAGTGAACTTATTATCTTAACGTCCCATCATCTCTGAGGTTTATAACGCTTAGCTCTGATACCATTTCTGTAACACCCCCAGATCCGGGGTCGGGGATCCGGGTCGTCACGAGTTCCATTTCCCTTAATAACACCCAATCTTAATAATTACTCAACTACTCTGTACTGTGACCCCACAATAAACACACACACCACACGTTATAGTCTCAGAGATGAACATCCAAAAATAACCACAAGTCATTTTATTCCACAATTATCTGCCAATACACCTTAAAAGGTTTTCTGAATAAATTTACATTTCTTTTCCATTATTACAATTCATAAATATAAATAAATCTGGTACATCAAAAGTTGAAAGCCTAGCCTATTGGTAGTTCCTACCTCAGCTACGGCGGCATCAATGCTTCTAGAAAACTGCGGAACGTCTCCTAATCGCTTGCGAATCGGGAGCTTGGTTCTGTTCATCTTTTTTATCTGTTGTTGTGTGATGAAAGAAGAAAGCAAGGGTGAGCAGCAAGCCCACCAAAATAATATGTATAATGATTAATAGTATATGAGCCTTCTCATAGTACTCATGAAAGTCTTGGTCAAAAGAAATGAACCAAGTTTGATATCTTAATGCGATGAAGTCGCAAAATATTCAGTATATATACATATATACTTTTCAAAATCTTGGAAGTCCTCTTCCATGCATAATATACCAGAGTTCCAGTTTATAACTGTATAAAAATATCGTTGCAAGGTGATCTCATATATCTACCCTTGTCTCAATGTTTTTCTGAAAATCTTTGATATGCATAAGATAATCATTAACTAGATATAAGTTGAAAATATGAAGTTACAAGATACCCCAATATACTTATATCTTTTCCAAATATTACTTGAACTACCACCGTTCAAGTTATAATCAGTTCAAAAGTTCATCACGTAGATGATACTACAAGACCAGATTTGAATAGATTAAATCTTTAAAATATCATCAAAATAAAATGAAGTTACGAGATACTTCATTTGATACAAACATCATTTTGAAAACTTGACCCTGCCAACACTCAACAATCGCCCAACCGTAGCCTTTCTATCGAAGTGCTCTGGGTAGTGTTGCAGAAATTATCCAATTGGATGATGAACTCATTACGGGAGTTTGCCGCGCCAGGAAGACCACTCACGATGATCAGTCGTAGTAGTACAACCCCACCATTTTCTACATGTAGAGGAGAACCTGTCGGATTTACTTGTCAACCGAACACTGAACTCCTAAGGAATGGACCGCCTTAGCGGAACTTCCAGGCCATTTGGGCCAATATAATAAGGCTGGGCCGGCGCTACTCGGCCACTTACGCCACTCCTAGTTCAGATGAAATCCATGACTCTGAAACGTAAAGCTCGTCCCCACTTTCCCAAAGTAGAAACTTGTTGATACGGCTCCACCAAGAAGTCGTATCTATTTGGAAAGGAGAACTCACCGATATTTCCCAGGCGATGTCTGTTAATGGATTAACTTGTTCCAAGAATTTTACTTCCCGAGTGTTGGGTAAGTAATCAATTCATTTATCAAAACAGCAACCTTGTTGCGAATATAAAACACACCACAGAGCCGGATCCCTCAGGTTTTGAGCGAGTATTTAAATCCCCTTAAAAAGGAAGATCTTAAATGAGTTTTGGGATCCGCTCTAACTTTTAAAAATCATTTTGAAGACTTGAAAACACTTTATAGAGTGTTTGGAGTAAAGCTGATTTAATGAAGTAAATCAGTCCCCAGAATATTTAGAAAATGATTGAATATTATTATTTAAATAATATTCTCATAAAGAATAATTTTTATAAAAATAATTGAAGTAGAAGTATTACAACTTATACTTGAAATGGATATCAAATAACCAAAGATATACTTATATGAAAGTACTATCTTTATTTGAATAATCGAAAATAAGTTTGATTATTGACACCTTATTCTTTAATAAAATAAAGAATATATCTCAGCAAATAATCGGAGTCATAGATCCTCAAATGAATATTCAAATCATATTCATTAAATAATATAAACTGAGTCATAAGCCCTCGAATGAATATTCAAATAATATTCAGATAATAAAATAAAAGGAGTCATAAGTACTCGAATGAATATTCAAAATAATATTCATTTAATATAAAGGAGTCATACGCCTTCCAATAATATTCGAAATAATATTCAATAATAAAATAAAGCTAAAGTTATCGAATAAGCCTTATTCGATTAATAGTTTTGAAAACTATGACCATATATATATATAAGTATATATATATATATCCATATATACAAAACCTACTCGGGATCCTCGACTCCCGGTTTTAGAAAATATTTTCACTTTTGGGTCCCTATACTAAGGGTATATGCAAATTACCGCTATCCTCTAGCATAGGTATTATCAACTGAATCAATTGAATCAACAGATATATATCAAGATTACGAAACAGACATGCATATATACCATATCATCATGCTCCAATATATCGTAAAATTTGCTAATAACAATCATGCACTTATCACAAGATAATGCATATACATATATTTACATCACAACAACAGTATAACGGGTAGAAAACTTGCCTGAGCGACTGGGGGTTACGAATGGCTCGGACCGAGTCTGGTAACCTATAAACAACAAGTAAGTTGGAATTAAACCAAAGTCACTTGTAAATCTATACTTTAACTAACTTAGACTCTAACGCTTGTTTTGCGCTTACTGATTCTCTTAAGTCACTCGAGTACCCTCGGCTCCACCATTTTTAATAATTTAACCTTTACGAGTTTTAAGGCGATTCCTTCGCGAGTGTCTTACCAACTGCCTAACACACTTACCATAAATGTTTCATACATTAATTAACCCTTTTTGGTCTTTAACCTATGTTTCAAAGTAAGGCGAGGGGAAAAGTTTCGTTCGCGAAACGCCGTTACTTGAAACGGTCGTTTCTCCTAAACCGTGCATCGGAATCGAACGAACTACATATCAAAACGAAGCTCGTAACATGAGCTATCTAAACATGGCAGTGGTCATAATCTAGAAGGGGGTTCTCGGGTCCTAATGTTATGCACAAAAACAGTCCAAAGAAAATCGGACGTTACGGTGACTATGTTTATGCGATTACCAATGTTTAAACTACTCCAATTAACCACCAACCAACTCATAACCATCAATACAACAAAACTTTACCTAAACCATACCACATCAGTCCATAATCTTCAAGGGTTTCAACTCAAACAACCACAATCAAGACCTATGAACTATAATCAAGCTTCAATTACCAAAACACTTCCAAATCAAACCAAACTACTAATAATCACAATCCATGCTTCTCATTTCACAACACCAACCATTAAACTTACTAACAAATAAAGTAAAGGCTAGGGTTTGAAGTTTATACCTTCCTTGGGAGGTGTTAAGTTGCTAGGAAGCCTTAGGGAGCCTCCTACAAGCTTGATCTTTCCAAAGAAATCAAGAACACAAAGTTAGGCTTTGAAGTTTCTAAAAGTTCGATTTAAAGAACTGTAAAAATGAGGGTCTTACCATGATTATTTGGACGAGACTTGTGAACAAGAGTTGTAGGCCATCTCAATACCTTTCCAATGAGCTATAGAACACAATATTTGAGTGAGAAATGAAGGAGATACAGCAGTTTTAGTGTTCTGGTTCTGTTTTGGCCGAGAGCATGAAGAACAATGCCTTGGTTTCTTTTTGATTTTGATGAAAAATGATTTGCTTGGTTTGGTTGGTTTGATTTTTGTGTTTGTTTTAGTAAATTACCTAGTTGCCCTTGATTTTGTGTGGTTAAAAAGCCACCACATCTCCTTCCTTCCCATGTCATGCTTGTGTCATCCTCATGATGTCATCCTCCCCTCCTTGTCCTCTTCTCATTGGTTGGGTGACATCATCATCTCTAATCCCTTTGATTAACTTCCTAATTATTTGCCTAATGACCGCTGATCTGTTATACTGTTCGCTTAACTTTCGTTTTTGTTTATCGTTTGAGGGATCATACCCGGGATCTTATTACTTAGGTTCCCTTAACCTTTCTCAATACATTATATTCCTTTTTATGATCCTCTATTATAATCCTTTAATTTAAATCCTTTTATCCTATTACCTTATACTCAATTCTTTCCGTATCTATTAGATTTCCGGGAAAAATCAAAGTGTTCGGATTTGGATTCTGACGATCTTTACATACACTTATATCCCATATAAAGTACTAATAAAATCTCAGAATATCCATATCAGAACCCCTACATAGTGTGGCATGAAAAGTTTTCTCATTCAGCAAAAACACTATTCATAAGGGTTTCAAAAATTTCCAAAAATTGGGGTTATTACAGTCTCCCCTCCTTAAAAGGATTCCGTCCCGGAATCAGATAGAAATGAATAGGGATACTTTCTTAGTATTGCACTTTCTAACTCTCAAGTCAATTTTCCCACATTGTGGTTCTACCATCAAACTCTGACTAGTTTGATAACCCTTCTCCTAAGCACTTGTCCCTTTTCGATCTATAACCCTTTCTGGTTGCTCCCTATAGGTTATGTCTGGTCGCATGCCTATGCGCTCATATGCCCCTATTTATCTGGCTTCCGAATTACATTTTCTTAACATTGATACGTGGAACACATTATGAACTTGCTACATATTCGGGGGTAGGGCTAGCTCATATGCTATCTTCCCAATATGTCTTAATATATCCAAGGGTCCAACAATTCGTGGACTTAGCTTCCCTTTCTTTCCGAACCTCATCCTTCCTTTCCAAGGGAATACCTATAACAACACTAGGTCCCCCACTTCCTATTCCTTGTCCTTTCGTGTCAAATCAACATACTTCGTGTTCCTATCTTGGGCTACTACCAGCCATCCTCTGATTAGATCTATTATATCCTTGGTCCTTTGGACCACTACTGGTCTGAGCATCTTGCGCTCTACAACTTCATCCTAACATAAGGGAGATCGACATTATCTTCCCTCAAGGATCTCATAAGGTGACACCTCGATAATGACATATGATCTATTGTCGTGATATAACTAAATCCGCGTTAAGTGATCATTCCAAATTGTTTCAAGTCTATTGCACAGACTCTCATTATAGCGTTTAGCATTAGAGCTTTTGCTTCTCAATACCCATTCTTTTCTAGTTTGTAATCGCTACAACCTTCCGTTCCTAATATTATACTAGTTATACTTTTGCTCGTTAGCGTTCTATAACCTTTTAATAACCACTTCAACCTTAGTATCACGAATGTGTTTCCATTTCGAATACTACCACAACTTTATTACTCCTTTTTCTGCTGTTTCTATTTCCCAAAGTTTGATCAATCATATAGAAGTAAAGGAATTTGTTGAGAGATCACTATGATCATGAACACTTGTTATATTGCATAGTTAGTACAGAAGGTGGCCAGCCTTTAGTACTTGACAAGCAATTAAACAATAGATGGTATCCTACTAGGCTTCTATCACACAGATAGATAGTCATTCGGCAATACCTCCCCTTCTGGAAGGGTTGTTCTTCTCAGATTACATGAAATGAAAAGAAGAGAAAAGAACGAACTGAAGAGAATTGTATATATATAAAAATATATATATACTGCCACAAAATATCTGGCTTGGAACCTACCTCTGAATTATAGAGGTTTGTCATAGGAGAACAAAACAGAAACGTATTTATATCAGCATCAAGTATTATAGCATCGTATTTCCCATGCCTAAATATTTCTATTCCGTTCATCATTCTATGGACCCATGCTCTTCCTCGAGCTTATACACAATCACCTTTGAAACTCCCTCGACATCGAAAATCGAATCTGGGATCTCATTCTAGACCTCATCGTTACTAGAACCCATTTCTATACCGCAACCTTCTTCGTATAATAATACGACTCTCTATTGATAAGAAAGAATAAATATTCACTAGGTAGATACTCTACTTAATTAGTCTATCAATGATAACTTATACACTACCACGACCCGATTAGTGGTACTCAATCTCAACATCCATTCCAATACAACTCTCACGGTTGTAATCAGCTCGTTACTCGCAGAATCATTGCTGCCTTACTATGGTCCACCACTGACCCACTGTCATCATTCACTTTCCATGAAATCTTAATAGCTAACCATACGGAGTCCATACATGTCGTATCAAATCCTTTTAAGGAGGTAACATAATCACCATTTCTGATTCATGAAGAACACTCATGATCCTGACATACATACATGACATGAAGCAGATAAAATTTTAGAAGAGTTTCAATCAAAGCAACGATAGCAGGTTAATACCATTCTAAATCATATGCCTTAAATAGAAGACTTACTCAAAGGTTCGTTTAGTCCTTTTGAAACATGGTCCAGGCTCATTCTCAAGATAGTACCTTCTAAGATAGATAGCCCGCTCATGGCGATTACACGAATTAAACCTTTACCAACTACTATTACGGCTGGGTATTGCACAGTCATCAGAAGGAATGTCAATCTTCCAAACCATAATACAACCTTCAGCTTTTAACCATCATCACTGTATCCTTTGGCACAAGCGCCTACAATTATCCTTTTACCGTTAAAGTGTCGGCCACCTCTTTGGCCTTTCCTGATAGTAATAGTTCCTTACAGTCAATGTCATTTTAACCACCTCCAAATAAATTTTCTGCCTTATTTCAATCACAGCTTATGTGAAAATGCTTTTCTTTAATATCTGATGAGTAAATATAAAAAAATATCACCATTTTTCCATAAGTTATTGCCTCAATCTTTAGAGGCTAATCACTGTCAAGACTGACTCTTAATCATACTTAGAACATCTTTTATCTTAAGTCCTAATTGCCCTGAACAATTTCGACCATTACTGGTTCGATCCATACTTTCTCGTGGTTTAACACGTGCCCCACTTGGCAACATTATAATTACGTCATATTTTCTTTATCAACATTTCAATATTTGAGAATTTTGAATATTACCTTTCTCCTTGTAAAACCTCTAAGGTTATCCTTCAATCGTTCCTCCTGTATTCCCTAGATACAGGGCATATCAAAATACCATACACTAATACTAGAATCATTGTCTATATACTTTTGAAAAAAATTTCTCCACTGATTCTTTAAAGGTTGTTATTACCTTAATCCTTTCCAATTCATACTGTCAAATTTCATACTATCCCTATTAAGGGTGAAATGCCAACCTTTATGCATTCCCCTAGAATTCATTTTAAGTTACCGATGTTCTATCCTTAATTCCACCTTTGAAAAGGTACATGCATCCATCCATGGATAAACCAAGTCATATATCCTTGATAGATTATCTTCTTCATCATTCCCACCTCGATAGTCTATACCTAACTTCATAATAGCATCCTTATTCAAATTGAGGTCAATCCATATGGCCTCCAATAGATAACAATGGCCATCCGCTTTTCTTTCCTGATTTGGTAATGATAACATGGATATTCTGGAAGATATTGGTCATGTTCAACGTGAACTTCTTCTTAATAATTTCTTATTTACTTTTGTTGTTTATCTCAACAGTCACCTCAATGTTGGGATACCTCTCATACCTGGCGTCTCCCTTTCTGAGTATCGAGCCACCGGTCTTACATTTCACATTATTGAAGGTCACTTCCTTCATCCTATTTTCCTATTTTCTTAATTTCTTGTCTCCTTAGTCTATCCGCGTCTTATTATTTATCCTTCGAACTATCTAAAGGTTTCCTTGAATCCTCCCAACTTAAAGGGGATAAAATGTACATAACTCGTATGCCTTCAACCATCAACTTTAACTCATGGTGAATCACCCTCATCCTGATGATTACATACTTTTCTATGTCTATTGCTACGAGTCTTTAGGGTTTCCTCATACCCAACTCCCTTATCATACCTCAAACTCTATTGCCTTTATATTCCTTTCCAATTCAGTTTCTTTTTATTTTCCTTTCTCTTATCATTATTTCATGAACTAACACAACATAAGTATTGATTCCAAACATCCCGTCATTCTGGATTCGTGTCCTCAGAACGAATCTTGATAACTTTTACAACTTAGATTCATAATTCATCATACTCATCCACTTTTGTTCTAGCTCCAAAGCTTTTACACTATCTCCTTATCTTTGGGAATTACTTTCCCGAAAACAATTGACTGAACTTAAATCAGTTTATTCTAACCTCTGGCTCCGTGCCTTTCTTGGTCTTTCACCAGCGGGTGGTCTCTCTCTTAGGAGAGTAAGTGACAAAAACAGTCTTTTGTGGTTCGTCAATCATTCAGAATCTCAAATGATTCCTCTATTTCCTTTAGCCAGGCTCTTGCCTCGACTAGGTCAACCTGTTCCTTGGAACTCTGAGAGCTTAGAGACTTAAAGGTCCTGAAAGAATTTCCTATCGCATTGTTTCCTCAAGGTGGTGGTTGGGGATAATAGTCTAAGTTCTGTCTAGACAGGTCCATGAATTGCCGTATAGGAGTACCGTCTCGGGTCTCCTTTCCTTACTCGACTTTCTGTTTCCTTAGTATGAAATGTTTCATCCTACTCCCCATAATTGGGGTCATCTTTTAATTTAAAATCCTCATTTTCCACTCCATTATGTCATGGGTTCCTTCTATCTTGATGGCGACCTTCCTGACTATCACGTTCAGGGTTTGCTCTAAATCTTATTCCTTAAACTATGGCTCTCATCTAAGTTCTCATCCTTACGCTCTTGAACTTTCGGAACCCAAATTCTATAGGAATACCTCATTATTCCTTTATCATCTTTCTCTGGCACCGTATGCTCTTTTCCAATAATTCGGTCTCTATTGCAATCTCAAACAGCTTTTCGGTACCGGCTCCGGTTACCTTCACTACTATTTCCAAAATCTCTTATAAACTCTCACAAAGACATTATCATCTTGAGTCTCTCCTTTTTACTAAGGGCATCAACCACCACATTGGCTTTCCCCGAATGATAAAGAATCTCCCAATCATTATTCTTGATTAGCTCTAACTGCCTCCTCTGGCATATGTTGAGCTCTTTCTACGTGAAAATGTACTAGAGCACTTATGGCTAAGGAATTCTCGCACTTCTCTCCATACAAGTAGTGCCTCCAATCTTTAGGGTAAAACTATTGCCACGAGCCTAAGCTCATGGGCGGGGATATCGAATTTCATATTACCTTAATTGTCTTGACATGTACGCGATTACCTTACCGTGCTGCATAAGCACGCACCCTAAGCCCTTGTGCGAAGCATCACTACACTTCACAAAATCTCCTTTTCCATCCGGCAATGCCAGCATAGGGGCCATCACCAACCTCTGCTTCAGTTCTTGAAAGCTGTTCTCGCATTTCTCTGTCCATTCGAACTTCTCAGTCTTACGAGTAAGCCGCGTTAAAGGGGTTACTATCTTTACAAACTTGAACGAACCTCCGGTAGTGACCGGCCAATCCTACCTCTGGTAGTCGACCTAACCATGGTCATCAATTCATCAGTGGTCCTTTATCCAATCTTGTCAGGATCCTCCATGGGATCCTCCTCAACAACTATCCCTTCTAGGACAACATCCTTAACCGCTACATCCTCAATATCAACATCATCCGGTCCTGCATTAGGACACTCTATCGGATCCACAATCCGATCTCCAATTAGTAATAAAACATCATCGCGCTGTTGCTCCTCAACCTCAGGGTTCGGAGTCTCGCTACCATATACGATAACGAACTACGCTCCTATCATGATATTTATAAGGGTTCCCATAAGGGTTTTAACTGTCAGTACTACGTTAGGTAGTCCGACTATGAACTTGGCAAGACTTCTTATTATCTTAGTGAACTTATTATCTTAACGTCCCATCATCTCTGAGGTTTATAACGCTTAGCTCTGATACCATTTCTGTAACACCCCCAGATCCGGGGTCGGGGATCCGGGTCGTCACGAGTTCCATTTCCCTTAATAACACCCAATCTTAATAATTACTCAACTACTCTGTACTGTGACCCCACAATAAACACACACACCACACGTTATAGTCTCAGAGATGAACATCCAAAAATAACCACAAGTCATTTTATTCCACAATTATCTGCCAATACACCTTAAAAGGTTTTCTGAATAAATTTACATTTCTTTGCCATTATTACAATTCATAAATATAAATAAATCTGGTACATCAAAAGTTGAAAGCCTAGCCTATTGGTAGTTCCTACCTCAGCTACGGCGGCATCAATACTTCTAGAAAACTGCGGAACGTCTCCTAATCGCTTGCGAATCGGGAGCTTGGTTCTGTTCATCTTTTCTATCTGTTGTTGTATGATGAAAGAAGAAAGCAAGGGTGAGCAGCAAGCCCACCAAAATAATATGTATAATGATTAATAGTATATGAGCCTTCTCATAGTACTCATGAAAGTCTTGGTCAAAAGAAATGAACCAAGTTTGATATCTTAATGCGATGAAGTCGCAAAATATTCAGTATATATACATATATACTTTTCAAAATCTTGGAAGTCCTCTTCCATGCATAATATACACAGAGTTCCAGTTTATAACTGTATAAAAATATCGTTGCAAGGTGATCTCATATATCTACCCTTGTCTCAATGTTTTTCTGAAAATCTTTGATATGCATAAGATAATCATTAACTAGATATAAGTTGAAAATATGAAGTTACAAGATACCCCAATATACTTATATCTTTTCCAAATATTACTTGAACTACCACCGTTCAAGTTATAATCAGTTCAAAAGTTCATCACGTAGATGAGACTACAAGACCAGATTTGAATAGATTAAATCTTTAAAATATCATCAAAATAAAATGAAGTTACGAGATACTTCATTTGATGCAAACATCATTTTGAAAACTTGACCCTGCCAACACTCAACAATCGCCCAACCATAGCCTTTCTATCGAAGTGCTCTGGGTAGTGTTGCAGAAATTATCCAATTGGATGATGAACTCATTACGGGAGTTTGCCGCGCCAGGAAGACCACTCACGATGATCAGTCGTAGTAGTACAAACCCACCATTTTCTACATGTAGAGGAGAACCTGTCGGATTTACTTGTCAACCGAACACTGAACTCCTAAGGAATGGACCGCCTTAGCGGAACTTCCAGGCCATTTGGGCCAATATAATAAGGCTGGGCCGGCGCTACTCGGCCACTTACGCCACTCCTAGTTCAGATGAAATCCATGACTCTGAAACGTAAAGCTCGTCCCCACTTTCCCCAAGTAGAAACTTGTTGATACGGCTCCACCAAGAAGTCGTATCTATTTGGAAATGAGAACTCACCGATATTTCCCAGGCGATGCCTGTTAATGGATTAACTTGTTCCAAGAATTTTACTTCCCGAGTGTTGGGTAAGTAATCAATTCATTTATCAAAACAGCAACCTTGTTGCGAATATAAAACACACCACAGAGCCGGATCCCTCAGGTTTTGAGCGAGTATTTAAATCCCCTTAAAAAGGAAGATCTTAAATATAAAAATGAGTTTTGGGATCCGCTCTAACTTTTAAAAATCATTTTGAAGACTTGAAAACACTTTATAGAGTGTTTGGAGTAAAGCTGATTTAATGAAGTAAATCAGTCCCCAGAATATTTAGAAAATGACTGAATATTATTATTTAAATAATATTCCCATAAAGAATAATTTTTATAAAAATAATTGAAGTAGAAGTATTACAACTTATACTTGAAATGGATATCAAATAACCAAAGATATACTTATATGTAAGTATTATCTTTATTTGAATAATCGAAAATAAGTTTGATTATTGACACCTTATTCTTTAATAAAATAAAGAATATATCTCAGCAAATAATCGGAGTCATAGATCCTCAAATGAATATTCAAATAATATTCATTAAATAATATAAACTGAGTCATAAGCCCTCGAATGAATATTCAAATAATATTCAGATAATAAAATAAAAGGAGTCATAAGTCCTCGAATGAATATTCAAAATAATATTCATTTAATATAAAGGAGTCATACGCCTTCGAATAATATTCGAAATAATATTCAATAATAAAATAAAGCTAAAGTTATCGAATAAGCCTTATTCGATTAATAGTTTTGAAAACTATGACCATATATATATATAAGTATATATATATATATATATCCATATATACAAAACCTACTCGGGATCCTCGACTCCCGGTTTTAGAAAATATTTTCACCTTTGGGTCCCTATACTAAGGGTATATGTAAATTACCGCTATCCTCTAGTATAGGTATTATCAACTGAATCAATTGAATCAACAGATATATATCAAGATTACGAAACAGACATGCATATATACCATATCATCATGCTCCAATATATCGCAAAATTTGCTAATAACAATCATGCACTTATCACAAGATAATGCATATACATATATTTACATCACAACAACAGTATAACGGGTAGAAAACTTGCCTGAGCGACTGGGGGTTACGAATGGATCGGGCCGAGTCTGGTAACCTATAAACAACAAGTAAGTTGGAATTAAACCAAAGTCACTTGTAAATCTATACTTTAACTAACTTAGACTCTAACGCTTGTTTTGCGCTTACTGATTCTCTTAAGTCACTCGAGTACCCTCGGCTCCACCATTTTTAATAATTTAACCTTTACGAGTTTTAAGGCGATTCCTTCGCGAGTGTCTTACCAACTGCCTAACACACTTACCATAAATGTTTCATACATTAATTAACCCTTTTTGGTCTTTAACCTATGTTTCAAAGTAAGGCGAGGGGAAAAGTTTCGTTCGCGAAACGCCGTTACTTGAAACGGTCGTTTCTCCTAAACCGTGCATCGGAATCGAACGAACTACATATCAAAACGAAGCTCGTAACATGAGCTATCTAAACATGGCAGTGGTCATAATCTAGAAGGGGGTTCTCGGGTCCTAATGTTATGCACAAAAATAGTCCAAAGAAAATCGGACGTTACGATGACTATGTTTACGCGATTACCAATGTTTAAACTACTCCAATTAACCACCAACCAACTCATAACCATCAATACAACAAAACTTCACCTAAACCATACCACATCAGTCCATAATCTCCAAGGTTTTCAACTCAAACAACCACAATCAAGACCTATGAACTATAATCAAGCTTCAATTACCAAAACACTTCCAAATCAAACCAAACTACTAATAATCACAATCCATGCTTCTCATTTCACAACACCAACCATTAAACTTACTAACAAATAAAGTAAAGGCTAGGGTTTGAAGTTTATACCTTCCTTGGGAGGTGTTAAGTTGCTAGGAAGCCTTAGGGAGCCTCCTACAAGCTTGATCTTTCCAAAAAAATCAAGAACACAAAGTTAGGCTTTGAAGTTTCTAAAAGTTCGATTTAAAGAACTGTAAAAATGAGGGTCTTACCATGATTATTTGGACGAGACTTGTGAACAAGAGTTGTAGGCCATCTCAATACCTTTCCAATGAGCTATAGAACACAATATTTGAGTGAGAAATGAAGGAGATACAGCAGTTTTAGTGTTCTGGTTCTGTTTTGGCCGAGAGCATGAAGAACAATGCCTTGGTTTCTTTTTGATTTTGATGAAAAATGATTTGCTTGGCTTGGTTGGTTTGATTTTTGTGTTTGTTTTAGTAAATTACCTAGTTGTCCTTGATTTTGTGTGGTTAAAAAGCCACCACATCTCCTTCCTTCCCATGTCATGCTTGTGTCATCCTCATGATGTCATCCTCCCCTCCTTGTCCTCTTCTCATTGGTTGGGTGACATCATCCTCTCTAATCCCTTTGATTAACTTCCTAATTATGTGCCTAATGACCGCTGATCTGTTATACTGTTCGCTTAACTTTCGTTTTCGTTTATCGTTTGAGGGATCATACCCGGGATCTTATTACTTAGGTTCCCTTAACCTTTCTCAATACATTATATTCCTTTTTATGATCCTCTATTATAATTCTTTAATTTAAATCCTTTTATCCTATTACCTTATACTCAATTCTTTCCGTATCTATTGGATTTCCGGGAAAAATCAAAGTGTTCGGATTTGGATTCTGACGATCTTTGCATACACTTATATCCCATATAAAGTACTAATAAAATCTCAGAATATCCATATCAGAACCCCTACATAGTGTGACATGAAAAGTTTTCTCATTCAGCAAAAACACTATTCATAAGGGTTTCAAAAATTTCCAAAAGGGTTTCAAAAATTTCCAAAAATTGGGGTTATTACAGTGAGTATCAGTAGGAGTTATAAAAGCTAGTTTAGAGATAGCCAAAATGTATTAACAATATTTTTAAAATTTGAAAGCGAATCAAATTGCACTCTTGTTTTTTCAGAAGACAAAAGTAAACTTGCTTGGGCTACACTAGACAAGGTTAACTACTCGCCCTTATCCTCTCAAGTCTCAGATCTAGCTCCGTACCGCCCTGTTCACACACACTCATTGTTTTCTTTTTGGGATTAAGTACTTGTACTCTCCTTCCAACTCCAGAGAGTACAAACGAGCTTTGTTGTTATCACCATTCTTGTGTAGACATTCTAAAGCAAGAATGAGTAGTTACGCAACATCTGTGTAACTAAATGAATCAGAACAACCGATACGTTAATTTAATTTTCTTGGAAATAAACAACGATAACTAAAACCTATCTATATCTCGAACAATACCGTTAAAACATAGGGCCAAGGACCATGATTTACTCTCGAACAGTCCGTCAGATATTCCATTTAATATTTAGAACAAATATAAAAATACAAACCACTTTTCTCTTTAAGTATCCACAGATAATATTTTCATGGAATAATTCTATTTGTATACACTATAATGGGGCAAAACGTTTGCTGTATGAAGCAGCCTGATATACATGATGAGCCGAAAAGGGTTATCGCCTGTGACTCGAATTGTAGTATTCCTGTCTCTTCAACTTCAAAAAAGATTGCAAGGCAAGAACAGACACGTTTGGCCAGTCCTACAACGAGAAAACTTGGAGCGACACAACCCTGGACATTGGAGCGATGCCTTATGAATTCGCCAGAAGTAAATATTTCTGAATGCACTACTAATTTTGGTGGTGAGGATCGACCTAAAGTCGTTAAACGGTACCGAAAAATCGACTTTGCATCTCCTGATCTGCACACGGATTTCTTTACTCCAAGACTCAGTTTCTCCTCAGACAAATTGGGACTTTTAGGGAAGATTGAGGAGGAGGACGATGAAGGTTCCTGTGTTGGTTCTATAGGTGGAAAAGTGAAGAAAAGAGTGAGCTTTAAATTGCCCGAAGAGGCTGATATCATCATATTCTACTCACCAAGAGACAAGTTTGAAGAGTGTCAGAGTTAATAAGAAGTATTATGATGTATTAAAACGATTGGCCACTACACTAGCAGACCTGCACTCAGGCTCCGCATATATATAGAGCTGTCTCCAGATTTTAGAACACTTGACCTGAATGAGAACAAGAAAACAATTAACCATCTGTCCAGACAAGACATTTTAAGTCTTGAATATAGTCCGTTTATGAACAGATGTAATATCAACTACGCATATCTGGCTCTCCCAAAATAGATTTTAGGGAGAACTATGGTACATGCAGCATTATTACCTCTCGTATGTACAAAAATAATTGATAGAATTGCATTTTGCATCACTTAGATTTGACCAAATATCATTTTTATATACCTACTTTCAGAAATTGTATTTTACATTTATTTTTTTAAACCGAGTCAAGTTGAATCCTTTTGTCCTAAAACATGGGTGTTACCCGTTGTCTTTTAAATGATACAAATCTTTATATGTTCCTTTTTCCAACCTTTATAGAAAAAAATTTATAAAGGCAAAGAACAATAAGAAGAGCATACATAGTGAAGATGAAAGATCACGAGAGATCCCTTCTGCCACATAGAACTCTTAGGATATCCGATTATCTTTCCTGTTTCATGAACATATTTAACATACATATTAGATATATGTTTTTATTTAACAAATCAAATTTATAATCAAATATTTGTAACAAGTCAATTTTGTTTATTACATATATAATTACTTATTGTGTATTTTTTTATAATTTGTACATATGTTAACTACCAAAAATATCTTTTACACTTAGAAATATAAATACACGATCCATTCAAGACCTACAGCTATACTTATACTAAAGCCTTATTACACTGCAAGAAAATAGGGTAAAACCGACCGGACATAACCGACCAAATGGTCACCTTAAAACCGAACGACGTCAATCAAAGGATATAATGGTGATTCGAAAAAAATTTACTCCTATAGAATTGAATAATCAGATGGTTCTATTTCTCAATCTTTATGATTTGCTCCTACGGAACCAAGACCGAAAAGATTGTGGCACACATAAAACCGACCATCCACTGGTGGTCGGTTTTACCGAAACAAAACGACACCGTTTTGCTGATGTGTCACTTTTAAAACCGACCACCTACATGTGGCCGGTTATATCCACAAATTCTGCATGTTAAAACCGACTATATTTGGTGGTCGGTTTTGTAGAATAGTAAAAAATTAATTTAAAGTACAAAACAAAGTACCTGTTACATATAAAACAGTGTCGTTTTATTCTTCTGCTTAAAACCGACCGTACCTATTTTTTTAATTTTTTTGTTATATCCCTCATTTCTTGATTTTGGGCAAAAAATTAAAAAGACACAAGTGATTGAGGATTGAAGTGGAGGAGTTTTATAAAATTATAAGTTCTTTCCATATTTTGTAATTAATGTGTGTGTGTGTGTTTATGTTGGTGTATGTATTAAATGTTGTTGTATGTATTTAATATTTTTATTTTTTTTATATAATGTTTGTTGTGAGAATTGAAGTTTGGTAGTAGATAATTTGTAAGTTAGTTTCATTTATTGTAATTATAGTGTGTGTGTGTGTGTGTGTTTTATGAAATACATGAATAATTATGAGATTAATGATAAATTATTTGTTAAATATTTTTTTTTAATTTTAAAAAATATTATTGTAAATGGAAACCATTGATCGAAGTTGAATTGGTAATCAATTGCAAAGCGATAAAATTTCGTTGACCCCGAAATATAGAATTGGTATAGAAATTTTTTTAAAATTTGCTAGTGAAAATGGAATGGAAGATGGTACAATGAAGTGTCCGTGTAAACGTTGTAAAAATTTGAATTGGTTAAAGATTAATGATGTTAGATTTTATTTTCTCGCTAAAGGGATGCGTGAGGGTTATACCGTGTGGACGTCGCACGGTGAAAAAATAGGAAGAAAATGTAGTCGAACATCACATCACCGTTATTGTGTTCGGGAACCTTCGAGAGTAGAAAAACCGGTAGATTTGAATGCGATGTTACATGATTTAGCCGGTGAAAATTACCAATTTTATGAAACTACGGATACGGGAACTATGAATGTAGAAGAAGCTCCAAATGATAGTGCTAAAAAATTGTACGAGGTTATTGTTGAAAATGAAGCACCTATTTATCCCGACAATATAAAGTACACAAGATTAAGCTTTACCACCAAATTATTGGAATTCAAAAATAACTCGCATTGTAGTAATAAAGCTTTTGATAGTTTGCTTAAACTTCTTACGGATGTGTTACCAAAAAAACATACATTACCCGAAAGTTATTATGCAATGAAAAAAATTATGAAGGATTTGAGGGTTGAATATGAAAAAATTGATTTATGTTAGAATGATTGTATGTTATTTTATGGAGATGACAAAGATAAAGTTGTGTGTGATATATGTGGTGAAGATCGTTATCGGGATGTTTCTAGGAAAGATGGTAAAAAATTATAAAAAAAAATCTTAAGACACTTTCCTTTGATCCCTCGATTACAACGCTTATATATGTCGGCACATACATCCGATCACATGAGATGGTACAAAAATAGATATGTGAAAGATGGAGAAATAAGTCATCCCACGGATGGAGAAGAGTGGAAAAATTTTGGTCGTCGGTATCCTTCATTTGCTCAAGAGATTTGTAATATAAGGCTCGGTCTTGCGACCGATGGTTTCAACCATTTTGGCCCTACCGGGAAAAAATATATAGTGTGTGGCCCGTGGTGATAGTTGTCTACAATCTTCCACCATCGATGTGTATGAAAAAACCTTATATGTTCATGACCGATATAGTTCCGGGTCCAAATAGTATTGGAAAAGATATTAACATTTGTCTAAGGCCTCTCATCGATGAATTGAAGATATTATGGAATACCGGGTGAAGACATACAACCGATCTTTGAAACAAAATTTTACAATGAGAGCGGCTTGGTGACTATCCGGCTATGAGTATGATAAGTGGGTGGTCGGGCAAAGGAAAGATGGGATGTCAAGTGTGTCTTGGAAGCGTGCAAGGGTTTCAATTAAAATATTGTGGAAAACGTAGTTTCTATGGCACGAACCGAAAATTCCTTGAATCAAATGATCCACTCCGTCAAAAAAGTAATTTGTTTGATAACGAAGAAAAAAGATTGTTTCGTGGTCATTTGTCCGGTGAGGGTGTTATGGAATTGCTTGATGGTTTAGTTTTTCCACCACCCAGAAAGACTAATTTGAAGGCAAGGAATGTCGGATATGGGGAAGAGCATCATTAGGCTCATGTCCCAATCTTTTATGAACTCCCTTATTGGTCATCACATAGTTTACGGTATTCAATTGACATCATGCATACAGAAAAAAATGTTTTTGAAAACATTTTTTTTACTATTGTCAATGTGGCAAAGTCAAAAGATCATAAAAAAGCAAGAGCGGATTGCAAGCATTTTGGGGTGTTACCACATTTGTGGATCGATGAGAAAGGAAAGTCACTTAAAGCACCTTATTCTCTCACTAGAAAACAACGTAAACTTTTCTGTGAATGGATTAGTTCACTAAAACTTCCGGATGGTTATTCATCAAATATATCACGTTATTGCAATGTTGAGGAGTGTACATTTTATGGATTCAAATCGCACGATTGTCATATTTTTCTTCAAAAATTATTGCCTCTCGCAATTCGTGAACTTCTACCGACGCCTATTGCCGATGCAATCACGATTAGTTCTAACTTTTTCCCAGATTTATGTTCATCCATGATTACAAAAACTGACTTGGAAATAATGGAAAAATCGGTTATCAAAGCGTTGTGTTTGTTGGAAACAATTTTTCCTCAAAGTTGGTTTGATTCGATGGAACACTTGGTTGTACATTTAGCCGAAGAAATTAGACTTGCTGGACCTGCTTATTGGCATTGGATGTATCCGATTGAGCGTTTGTTGGGCAAATTAAAACAAAAAGTCGGTAATAAAGCAAGGGTTGAGGGGTCAATTGCCGAACGATATATGGAGGAGGAGATTCTCAATATTTGTTCCTTTTATTTTTCCTCTAATACGATCCATAATAAGGTAGTCGTAACGAGGTTTTGTTTGATGTGCAAAATTCCAAGAATTTAGAAGTGTTCAAATATCCAATTCAATCTCTTGGAAAGGAAGGAACTCGATACATGTGTGATGATAAACGAGAGTTAGCGGAAGAATATGTTCTTTTAAACTCTCCTGAAGTTCAACCTTATCTAAGGTACCAAAATCTTACTTTAAAAAATATGCGTAATAATTTTTGTTAATGACACATGCATGATTTTTGTTAATTTTTGTTTATATTTTAGGAAGTACCAAGATCATGTTATGCGACAACGCCCGGAAACAACACCTCAAGATTTAGATCGTATTGTCAAAAGTCGATTTAAAACTTGGTTTAAACAAAAGGTATTTATCTATTTCTAATTTGCATGATTTGTGTTTTTTTTTAATTTTTATAATTACAACGTCTCATCGATTTGAATTGTTTTTAGGTTGATAAAGATGAGGTGGAAGGACCTCGTTTTAGGGACTTACTTGGAGGGCCAGTATTAAAAGTTATGACGTTTGAGACTTGTCAAGTTAATGGATATAAATTTTTAACAAAATCTGCATCCGGTTCTGGTATTGTTGTTAAAGGAAATTTGCACGAAAATAATCTTGATTATTATGGTCAACTACAAGAAATTATTAGACTTATTTATCAAGGATGCAATCATGTATATTTGTTCTAATGTATATGGTTTGATAGTGTTGGTAATGGTGTGAGGATTGATAAGAATCATGTGATTACAATTGATATGACTTCTAGATTGAAGTCAAATGAGATTTTTATTTTAGCTAGTCAAACCTCACAAGTATATTATGCTCCTAGTATATTGGATCCAAAAGCGAAAATATATACGGTGGTCAAATCTAAAAGTCGCCCAATTGATGAATCTATCGTTGCGCAAAACGATATAGAGGACTCTTTTCAGGAAGATAGATATAATGCATCGACCTCGTTTTCGCTCTTTGTCGATTTTGCACAATATGGAAATATACTGTTTATTTGGCGTGAAGAAGAAGAAGAAAATGAAGATTATGAAGAAGATGATTTGAGGGATGACGAAGATGAAAATGAAGGAGAAGAAGAAATAAGTGAAGGTGACAATGAGAATGATGATGATGACGAAGATGATGATGGTTTTGACGATTTTGAATAACGTCATTTGTATTTTAAAGTTGATTTTTAGTAAATTTTGTAAAGATTAGGATACTTTATTTATAAGTTATAGTAAATTTTTAATAGGTTTGTGAATTTTTAGTTTTAATGCTAAATTTTTATGCGTTTACGTCCGGTTAGGGCCAAAAAATCATAATATTTGACCATAATATTTCCCAGAAAACCGACCGTCTCCTTGCCGAAAACCGACCACCTTCTTGATAAAACCAACCGTCTCCTTAAAGGGGTGGTCGGTTTTAAGGTGGTCGGTTATAAAAATTAAATTGGCTTCTGAAATAAAATCGACGACTTTGCACATTTGACCTCGGTCGGTTTTAGCAGTCTTGGTCAAAGTACATTTTTAATACTTATTTTTAACAATCGAACCGTACGGATGTGAACTTCATGTCAAAATATGCTTATGCTAAAAAATTTAGCACTTTTGAATGAGTACCATTACATTTTTATAAGTAAATTAACAAATTTAATTACAAATTAAAAAAATGAATTTGATGTGAAAAGTATAATTTTAAAAGGTATTTTTAACGATCAAACCGTACGGATGTTAAATTCATGTCAAAATATGCTTATGCACAAAAAATTAGCACATTTTAATGAGTACCATTACGTTTTTATAAGTAAATTAGCACATTTAATTAAAAATTAAAAAAAATGAAAATATAAAATACACACGATCGAACCATATAGATGGACTGATGCGGTGAAAATGAACAAATGTACCAAAAATTAGGCTATTTAAAAAATATTATAATCAAAATCATATGGAATATAATTATTTCAGTAAGTATGTCGGCATTCTGTAGACAGAATAAGTTGAACTTACCATTTGATACTATAAGTATAATTTTAAAATTTATTTTTAACGATCGAACCGTACGTATATTAACTTCATGTCAAAATATGTTAATGCACAAAAAATTAGCACATTTGAACGATTACAAATACGTTTTTATAAGAAAATTAGCAATTTTGATTAAAAAAGTGAAATAATTAATAAAAAATAAAAATTATGAAATACACATGATCGAACCATACGGATGGACTGACACGGTAAAAATGAGCAAATGTACCAAAAATTAGGCTATTTAAATAATAATAATCATGTTTTTATAAGATTTTTTTAAATTTAGGGGTTTTTAACCCCTAAACCCTAAACCCTAAACCTTAAAATTAAAAAATTTAATTGCATAAAACCGATCGACTAGGCGGTCGGTTTTAAGTCTATTACAAAAATGCGGGTTTTTTTGGTGAAAAATTAAAAACCCCGCCTTTTACAAAATGACGTCGTTTTGCATTTTTGCACAGGGTCCAAGGACAAAACCGACCAACTAGGCGGTCGATTTTAAGTCTGTTATAAATAAAAAACACCCTTTCAGTTCTTTCTTTTCTCTATTCTCTCTATTCTCTTTATTCTCTCTCTCTCTCAAATATACACTAAAATCATCCCCAAACTCAAATCAATGGCATTTAATCCACGAAATACCCGTAAATCATCTCTCTTTGCCTCCGGTTTCACTCTCGATGTAAGATTTTCACTCGATTATGTACTTTTTTTACTCGATTATATAAGTGTGTATGTGTATGTATTTTATGTGTGTGTATATATGATTCGAAGTTAGTAATTTGTTTTTTGTGTTTGTTAATGTATGATTCTCACTTAAATTGAATTTTTTCAATTCCAATTGAAGTGCATATGATTTTTCAGTTTTCATGTAAAATTTTGCATGTAAAAGATTCGTCGGTTTTGTCATTTTGTTGAATATATGTATAAGTATAAATTTTAGATTTTTTGTGGGTTTGTTTACGTGTAAGTAGAAGTATAAATATATTTTTAGGGTTAATTTGTAGGGGTTTGCTCTTGTAAACATGATCCGTACTCGAAAATGGTTTGCTCTTTAATTTGTTGTATATATAGATTAAGTTGATTTAATAGTTTAATTTGCGTAATTAAACAATGGTCTAATTAGTTGAGTTTATTTTTATCGTTAATTTGTGAAATGGATACGTTTATATGCATTTTATATACATTTTATGTGATTTTAAATGTTTTTTTATGTGACTTTAAAATCATTTTCATGTAATGTGATTTACTAGCATATGTTTTATATGTAATGTGATTTAATATGCATTTTATGTGATTTCATATGCATTTTTTATGTGATTGTAAATGTATCATTAATATGTAAATTTATATGTATTTTTAAGTGATTTTAAATGCATTTTTATGTAATGTGATTTACTAATGCAAGTCGTTTCATCGATTTGTTTGTTTTCATATTGGCTAGTATATTTTTATTGTTTATTTTAGGATCTTTTTGTTTGGATGTTGACATTGGTTATGATAAGTCTTGTGGTGTTGGCGATGGCGAGAAAAGGGAAGGGAAAAGACAAGGAGCCGGGAAAAGACAAGGAGCCGGCAAAGGCCAAGAAAAAGGCCAAAGTCGCGAGTAAGAAGGCCAAGGGAAAGGGTGCAAAGGGAAAAGGAGGGAATTTGCATTTGCGGGATGAGCCGACAGATTCGGATTCGGATCCGAATGATCCGACTCGGCACATGACAAATGCGGAGGAGCGAGAATAGAGAGGAAGGCGACCTCGATCACATTCGAGTGGCATATATGGAGAGAAACCGTCATTGAAGCCATATCGCATTAATATCTCCGATGGACAGTAAGTTAAAATGTTTTTAAATTGCATTATTACTATATGTTTATATTTTTGGTTTATTGTTCAATATTGTTATGTGAATTGTTAATGTTTATTGTTTTCTTTTATTTAAATATAGTATTGAAGATGATACAGCTAAGAAAACACTTTTGCCTATAATTCGGGAGAAGTGGCCTCTTGGGCGTTACACTTATACCAATATGGAAGAACAACACCCGGGTTCGTTGAATGCAAGAGTTGAGGAGTTTCAAGTAAGTTAAAATTCAATTTTTTTTTGTAATTGTCATTTATTTCTCGATTTTATGATGCATTTATCTTTGTTTTCTTTTTTTTTTGCAATTTTAGAAATATTATAGGCATCTTAAGGGGCAAAGTCGTTCAAAGGCCCGAAAAATTATGGAAGATCACATTAAAGTGACAATAAAAAGGACTTTAAACGAGCTTAAGAAGAGGATGGAGCGAAAAGCAAGGAAGGAGGGCGTGAGCAAGTTGTCTTTGAAGCCACCTTATTGATCCGTTCCTTTTTGGAAGGACCTTTTGGAGTATTGGGAGAAGAATGAAGGACACTTGCACCTGTTATCGGTTGGATCCGCCAACCGACAACAAGTTAAAAGATTGCATAGTTCCGGTGCAAGGTCATTCAATAAAGTTCAGGAGGTAATATTATTATATTCCATCACACACACATACATACACGTTCACCATATTTAATATAATCAACTAATTATTAGGACGTGCTAATATAAGTTGTTTAATATTTTAAAAGGTTTTGACGAACAAAAATAAGAAAAAGCTTACGAGACTTGAGGTGTAGGATAAATGTCATAGGAAAGTTGGATCCGATCCGGAAAATCCCGTCTACACTAAACCGGCCGACATGCGTATTGCGGTAATTTTTATGTGATTTTATGACCATTTTATGTGATTTTAAATGCATATTTAATAAGTGAATTTATATGTATTTTCATGTTATTTTAAATGCATTTTTATGTGATTTTATGACCATTTTATGTGATTTTAAATGCATCTTTAATAAGTGAATTTATATGTATTTTCATGTGATTTTAAATGCATTTTATGTGATTTTATATGCATTTTTATGTGATTTTAAATGCATCTTTAATATGTGATTTTATATGTATTTATGTTATTTTAAATGCATTTTTATATGTGATTTTATATACATTTTTATGTGATTTTAAATGCATCGTTAATATGTGATTTTATATATATTTATGTGATTTTAAATGCATTTTTATATGTGATTTTATATGCATTTTTATGTGATTTTAAATGCATCGTTAATATATGATTTTATATGTATTTATGTAATTTTAAATGCATTTTTATATGTGATATTTTATGCATTTTTATGTGATTTTAAATGCATCGTTAATATGTGATTTTATATATATTTATGTGATTTTAAATGCATTTTTATATGTGATTTTATATGCATTTTTATGTGATTTTAAATGCATCGTTAATATATGATTTTATATGTATTTATGTAATTTTAAATGCATTTTTATATGTGATATTTTATGCATTTTTATGTGATTTTAAATGCATCGTTAATATGTGATTTTATATGTATTTATGTAATTTTAAATGTATTTTTATATGTGATTTTATATGCATTTTTATTTGATTTTAAATGTATCGTTAATTGTTTTAAATGAATTTATAGGAACGATATGCCACCATTCTTGAGCGCATGCCCGTGGAGGTTACACAAATGGGTGATCGGGATGAGCTGTGGGATTGGTCGATGGAAGCCTTAGAGGTTCCCCAAGGTATAAGGCCGAAAAAGAATTATGTGGTGGGGTTCCCCAATGGTCGGGCCACCGATCTCTTGCCTACACTTGCTACCCGGTACCGAGATTCCATACAGAATAAAGCCGGCTCATCCTCATCCGCTCCGAGACAACGTGAAGCCATCCCCGATAATGTATATCTTTCCATCGTGAAGAATGTGCTTACGGAGATCCGTGCTAATCCAAATCAGTTTGCTTGCCAACTTTCCGATACAGAGATAGCTACATTCGCACGTACCGCTCTCGAGGCCTCAGATCCATCCTCCGATCCTAGCCAAAGGTTGGAACGGAATAACCTTATCGGTGGCGAGATCGTGCATATCGTGGGCTCCTTGATTGAAGATATCGTCCAAAAGACGGAAGCTCGTGTTGCGGAGGTATAATTTTTGACCTTCTTGTTTATTTATTTATTTCATTCACATGTAAATTTTGTTTCTTCTCTTTAACTAGTTTAATTAAACTTGTGTATCTAGGAAAACAATCGGCGTGCTATGGAAGTCGATAAGGATTACACGTCCGAGGATGAGACCTCCGATGACGAGGACTTTGATGATGGTGGCGGTGATGGCGGTGGATCGTCCGATATTGATTTGTCGGATTAGTTTATATTGATCGGTTTTAAGACTATTGTAATTTGATGGTTATGGGATGTAATATAATATGTTGTGATGGTTTGGTACTTTGTCGGTTATTTAGGATTGATTATAATGATGTAATGATACGGTTTAATCCTCCGCTTATCGGAGTTTATGAATGTTTGCGTTGGATTTAATTACTATGGTTTAATTGTGAAATTTACTAGTTTTTGCGAATGATTTTGAGTAGTATAGTTTAATGATTATCATTGTTTTTTGGTTGTGATTGGATTGGATTTGTGATTGGTTTGTGTATTGATTTTTGTTTGGTATACAAATACTACAGAAGAACCTGCAATTTTTTTTTAAAATCAGACCTTAAAACCGACCGAAAATAGGCATAACCGACCACTTTTGACCATTACAAAACCTAGAAAACTGACCGTCAAAGGACATAACCGACCATTTCTTTATAAAACCGACCGTGTTCTTTAGAGGGTGGTCGGTTTTAGAACGGTCGGTTATGACATTTAAGTTAGCTTCTGAAATAAAATCGACCGATGTGCACACTTTGACCACGGTCGGTTATGAGTTCCAGTTAACTTTTTAAAAGTAGACATAACTGACCACCTACGGTCGGTTATGACTCAGTGATGTGGCAACACGTGTGCACACGTGTACACAGTGACCCCACATTTGAATAAAATGTTGTTGGTGAGACTACATAGTTGTATGAACAGTTACGTGATAACTCAACACAATAACAACACTAGAACAGGACAAGTTAATAATACTACGTCTACACAAGAAATCAGGAAGAATGAAGACAAGGCAAATACAAAGAATCAGAAGATTAGAAGAAGGCCTGAAGTCTGTTTACAGGTCACTGAAAGAAGTTCATTAATATGATCATGCCTCAGTGAAGAACAAAGGTTAAAGACTTTCAGGGTTTCAGAAATGTTGAAGATTCAGTATACAAGTGCTACTGGAAGATTTCAGTGTATTGGCATTGATTGAAGATAAACAGTGTATGAAGCATATGAATTTGAAGAATTGAAGACAGGGTATAGACAGAGGTTAATGAAGATGTTGTCTAAAGTACCAGAAACGATTCCAGTGAAAGTACAGTTGTTTATTGACAGTCAGTGTCTGAAGCAATAAAGTTGAGGCAAGCTTAACAATGGAATCAAGGTTATAATACGAAGATCTGAATCGGGGTGATTTGTCTGTGAACCAGACCATTTGCACTAGGCGTCAACAGCTCGTGAAAGAAATCTGAGTATTATTTATAGAAGAATTGTTAAGTAGAGGAACGTACTTGGATTGAACGTTTATATGTTAAAGTACGAGAAGAGGTGCGCAGGGAATACAGCTCAACAGCTCAGGGGATTGGCGAAGCTTAAAGTTTAATTGTTAAATTATATAAATTATTTAAAGGACTTTAATATAATTTATTTAATAAACTTAAATTGATTTATCTTATAAACTTTAAATAAGTTTATTTTATAAATATAAATTAGTTTATTTATATAAGTTATATTTAAGTTTATTTTATAAATTAATTTAATTATAATTTAAACTTAAAAAGAAAAAGAAACAAAAAGAAAATAGAAAAAGAGAAAAAGAGAAAAGAAAAACAAAATAAAAACAAAAACAAAAAACAAAAAAAGGAAAAACAAAAAGGAAAAACCAAAAAGAAAATAAAAAAAAAAGAAAACAAAAAATAAGTATAAGAAACCACAGGTGACACATATCGCCACATGTGGTAGTTTTGGTTTAGTTAAGTTCTGTTAAGTACAAAAGAATGCACTTGTAATAAAAAAAGTTGTCGCCACAGGCAAATCTACTCTCTCCCTCACCTTGTCGCCACAGGAGGATGGTGTCGCCACAGAGACATAAACAAGGTGCCCCTGTGGTCGCCACAGGGGAGTTGAATTAATAATGCAGGAGATTTCCCCTCCCCTTTTTGTCGCCACTAAACAAGACCTGTATCTCCTGTCGCCATAGAGCTCCTCAATTCTCAGCCACAAAATTATTGGATATAGTCTACACTTTGCAGCAGAAGATAATAAGCCATTCATTTTATTTTCTGTTCATCTTCTCTCTCAAGAGAGTAATGAAAATGGCAGCGGAGATTTACAAAGGAGTTCAAACTACTTGAATATCCGTTTAACTTCTCACCGGAGTAACGTTATAATGCCCGATTTAACTCTTGTATATTCTTACGGGCATTATAATCGTTACCCGATAATTAAATCATAGTACAAACAAAAGCTATATTATTGTATAGGATTTGATTTGTAAATCTTTGTAGTAGCTAGGAACTTTGTTGTTCTTAGATTGTAGCCGGTTAATTTATTTACCGGAGTACGAATATATATTTCCCCGAATATCTTGTGTTCCTCGTTTCATCGTTCCAAACATTATTCCTCTCAAGAACACGAAACCACTAACCGAGCACAAAATATTTTATCCGCTAAAGATTCGAAAGAATTTTTAATTTAGTGATTATCGTATTCAACCCCCCCTTCTACGATAATTCGGGACCTAACAAATGCCCAGGCACTTAACCGACCACTATGTTGGTCGGTTATGAGGGTTAAACCCGACCAAAAGTCATAACCGACCAGGCTAAAACCGACCATGCCCTTTGGTCGGTTATGACTATTTTAACCGACCGTTTTGCCTCTTAACCGACCATTTTTTACGGTCGGTTTTGTCCTGTTTCTTGTAGTGTTGGTAGTTACATTATTATATCAGTTACCGACTTTATTCGCTAATATCTCCTATACTGCAATGTGTGATTGCTCCTCATTGATTTATAACTAGATACTCCCTCAGTCCTCCCCAATATTTATATTTGGGTTGGGCACGAAATTTAAGAAAAACAATAAAGTAGTGGAGGAAAGTTAAAAAAAATGAGTAAAGTAGTGGGACCGATTAATATTATATGTATAAAGTGGGTATAGTGGAGATAAGTAGTGGATGTAATTATTTTAAAAATAATAAAAACTTCACTATTTTTGGAAAATTTTGAAATGTAAACAATTGGAAGGGACATCCCAAAAAGGAAAGTGTAAACAAATGGGAGGGACATAGTGAGTAACATATTTTGTACTTATATTGATTTAAAATTTGATAGATGGATTATACAATCTGTTGAATCTAGTCGAGAATTGCAATTTTGGTACCAACAATCCGTAAAAAAGTTAGTCTGACACTACTAGAAAACTTTCAATAGACATGGGCCAAAAATTGATGTTAAAAATTTTCCTGACCGATGTCTATGCGGGTGTAGAGAAAGGTACCCCCATATGACATCGGTTGTGAACTGATGTCTGGGACCAACTTTAACATCGGTTTCGGATTAAAACCCGATGTATATTCTCTGTTTTTATACAGAAACTGCATTACAATCTTTTCTAAATAGCTTGAATATGGTCTAATTATGAACCTTAACTATTAATTTACAAACTATAAATCAGTATATACATCGGTTTAAAAATAAACCAATGTCAAAACCCGCTTTAACATCGCTTTTGAACATCAGCCGATGTAAGTTCTTATTTTTGACATCGATTATAGTTTCTGACCCGATGTGTTTTTTCCTTTTTAACATCGATTTAGTACTTGAAACAGTAGTCTGGCTACCTATGTAACATCAGTTTTTAACATTTGATCGATATATTTTTTTTAAGTTTAGATCAGCTTCTTTGTAGTTTTGTTTAGGAACCGATGTCCATATACCTTTTAAACAACAGTTTTTAAGAAATTTCGTGTAGTACATGATGTCTAATCATAGTTTGGACATCTATTTTTAGAAATTCTACGTAAAAACTGATGTCTACGGGCCTAAAAATTAGCCCGATTGTACTATATGCACCCAAATATACCAAATGTTATAACAAAAAATAGCTAAAACGTAAACAAAAAACCAACAAATTTAAATCTCCAAACTCTATTTGTAATGATCAAACCATATATCGTCTGAGTTTACAAATATTTCAACATAATTAATACGTGAAAGTAACAGAAGCAAGTGAGTTAGCTACATGAATCCTTCGATGTATATAGCCAAGAGTCTTTGTACGAATATCAAGATCCTTGTTATCGTAGCATTTCCGAATCTTATTGGACCACTGTGAACATTTAATGGAAAGAGAAAACATTAGTTAAAAAATTATGCTACTAAAACTAAAAAGGTACTTAAAAATTATATATATTATTTGCATCAAACATATGTTTATCATCAAACTTCTAAATTATTACACAATTTGTGGAAATCATGCATAGAAGAGATCAGGTCAGTTGTGTGTACGATACATATTAAAAAAGAGATTTTTTAACGGCGTGTACAATTATTTTTATATTATAACAAATAACCATTAAAAATATTTCTTGGAGAAATTATTGCAGGATATATTTGAAATCTAATTTATGTTATGCATATTCTGGTAAGACTAATGGTGTGCAAGCTGCTTCATTAGCATATTAGGACTAATAATTATGGAATACAGACCGAACGAGGAAAAAACAATGGCCTTGTATTTAATCCATGGAATAAAATCTTAAGCTTTAGTATGCAGCCTAACACAGTGTATAAGCGTTAATATAAAAGGACTGTAGAAGACACAACAGTAAATATTTTTCACCAGTTTATTGCATCAGATGCAAATACTTAACAATACACAAACACATAGACTGGTTTTTATAGCTTCTATTGGGGACTATTCAGTAATTGAATTCCTATCATTTCAATATTTGGGCAGTATTAAGTCTATAGATGGTACCATAGGGATATCGAGTACACAAATAAACAATAAGTCTTACCTGCATAAACCTGCAATAGATAAAGCATCCATGCTAGCTTCTGTTCCTCCTGCCACCATAACATTGGCATCTCCGAATTGAATCATCCTTGCAGCATCGCCAATAGAATTTGCCCCGGTGCCACAAGCTGTCACTGCAACATCGTTTGGTCCCTATAATCAAGATCAAAACTAGAAAAGTGAATGAAAATTTCACTAAAAATGAACCAAGTAAATAGATAATAATATCACACCTGGAATCCATACTTCATGCTCACATGACCAGCTGTCATGTTGATCAGTATCCGTGGGATGAAAAATAGGCTTAGCCGGCATTATCTCTTTTGGAGCTCCGAAGAAGATCCAACATCTATTCTCGAGTAACCCAAGCGGGCAGGAAATCATGAAGTTCTTGTAACAATCCCTCTGTGTTATTTTCATTTACTAGAACAGAATCCTGGGGACCAGGAACTTGATCTTGAAATCCAGGATAAGTAGTCTTGAAAGTTTGAACTTCATCAGAAGCTAACTCTTTTTCTTCAATCTCAACTGTACTAGAATTTACAATCTTATCACTTGAATTTCTTTCCCCTTTATGGAAACTCTTCAGAAAGTCTTGCTTGATGGCCATTTCATCAACCAAGCCAGCAAAATACTTCTGCATTGCACAAGCATGCTTACTATCAAGTTTCTCCGCATCAATTCTAATAGAAGGAATAACACGCTTTGGTTTCAAAAACTTCACATATTCTCCAAGCTCTTCATAGTTTGAATGTTCGTTATATGGTACAAGATGAATCTCAAATGAGTCTTTCGTCCTAACAATAAATTTGTTACGTTTAACTTCATACGTCCAACCAGTCAGAACAAAACCAACTACCTTATCATACCCCTTAGCAACCATAATCTCCTTCATCATCACATAATTAGGTTGAAAATACGACCAAGTCGCACCTAATACATTCCAACCAACAACATGAACATCACTGTCCAATTCATCCTCCGTAAAAACCTTGTCCTCCCCATACCCCAAAACCCCCCAAAATATTCATTTTCCTCTTATCGACATGTATTTTCCTATTACACCTCTTCGAAATCTCAACCAAAATCATCTCCTTCCCAATAACATAAGTACCAACAAGAAACAAAACCGACTTCGACTTTTGCACATTTTCAACACCAATCCTATTAAAAACTTCAACAATATAATCAATAGACTCATCTTGCACCAGAAACACAAATTTCGTATTACAATAAGTAGTATCCAAATAAACAACACCAGCACCAACAAATTCAAGAAAATCATTCTCTAATTTCATTTCAGCACAATACCGAAAATCGCCAGTATGTACATACCTCTTTAATCTTTGACAATATCTCTTTTGGAGCTCCGAAGAAGATCCAACATCTGTTCCCGAGTAATGCAAGCAGGAAGGCTATCATGAAGTTCTTGTAACAATTCCTCTGTGTTATTTTCATTTACTATAACAAACTCTGATTCTGAAGCTTTGAATCTTTAAGCTTCAAACACGAACAAACTCCTCAATCTTCAGATCTGTTAAAAAAATTTAAATAAAACAAAAGAATAAACAATTAAAATAAAGATAATAGGAAAGAAAGGGGAGATGTGAACAAATTGTGAGGTGTAAACGGAGTTTGAAGGTGTAATTGAAAAAAATGAGTTCTAGGGTTTACTTTAGAGCAACTATGAGAGAAAGGGGGAAAGGGTGAATGAGAGTAAATGAGCCCGTTCTTTTGGTTCTTTTGATTTTATATTTCTGTCTGATTTTTTTTGAAAAAAGGGGAAGACAGATGCAACATTTCAGAAAAGCGGGAAGTATTGGGGGAAGTTATTTGGTAAAAATTTGGCTAAGGCGGGTGAGAGAATAGGATCGCACTTAAAAATTTTAAACACGAGTCTTAGACATCGGGTAAAGGATAAACCAATGCATAATTTAGTAAAAGATATCGTTTCTATTATAACCGATATAAAAGAGCCCTTTTAACATCGGTGTCATTAAAAACCGATGCCTAAAGGGTGATTTCTACTGCATCTTTTCTAGTATGATCACCTTTTCCTCTATGCCAAACAAAATCTTTATAATTAAACAATTTGAGTTCTTGAAATTTGTTCACTCCTGCAATGCTTCTTATCATTGGTTAGCATTGTTTTAGGGTTGGATTAGCGTAAAAGTACTTTCCATTTTTGGAAGTTAACTGCTTGGGCCATAATTTTGTTTTATCAATTCTTGCAAAATTTACTAGTTACATTTATTTTGTTAATTTTATGTGATGCGGTTTTAAAATCGAAACTGATCTGATTGTCACCGAACCAAGGTTTTCTAATCAAAAAATGAATCAATGATTTCAGTTTTAGATTTTAAAAACTCGAGAAATTGATGTTTCAATTTCGGATGTATGCTAAGACCACCCCGAACCGCGCTCCACCCTACCTTCTAATTGAATAATTTTTTGGTTAAATTCTAACTCTCGGAGTTTGCTCGTAAACGTACTATAAGAAAGTTATACTTTAGTCGTTGCAGCAAACTTCGGGAAACATATATTTTAACAACAAACCCTTGAGACTATGTCTAATTATTTTGAGAGAACCTCTTAACTTTGGCCATATTTCACTTTTCTACATCTACTTTTTTTACATTAAATAATAATTTCATATATAGAATCACATCCTCATAAGAGGCACAACACGAGAATATAAATTTTTTCATAGAAGAGGAAATTAACAGTGTAGGATTACATAAAAGAAAAATCTTAAAAGCACTCTTAAATGAAAAGAGAGTAATGTTGAAAAATCTAACAAAATATTTGAACCGAAAGATTATTTCACCTTAACCACATGGGCGGAATCATGGCAATGAAATCGATTCAATCAAATATATATATATATATATTAGAGAATCAGAATTCATGCTTCAAAACATAACCTACATGTACACTACATGGAATATTAAGACTTAAAGAATCTAGATCTTGATTACTAATCCATTCTTGAGAGCAGTCCAAAGAAATCCACTCTGAAATTATTGAATTATCAAGCCTCCAAGTCGTGCCACGTAACGAACAATTGAACAAGAACCGTCATAAACTAAAATAGATATAATTAAAAACAATCTCATCAATTTGGATGGTAATAGATCTAATATTACTATATATATTTAACAACCTCCAGCCGGTGTCACCACCGCCGGAGGAGATGTGGAACGTCTCTTCTGGGTTTGGATTTTTAGAGAGAGAAAACGGTTTTAAAAGTTGCAATTTTCATCCTTCTTGTTTAAAACTTGGTTCTAAATACACCATTTTTCCTTATTATTTAGCCCTTATTGTTATTTTTTACAATATATATATTTTATCTTTTTTCTCATAAATAGATTAAATATATTGTTGAAAAAATAATTAAGGCCAGAAAATTGACAGGATTAGACAAAAAGGTTACAACTTGAATCGTACTTCAAAGAAAGGAATGCGAAATGCAATTTCTGAAAGTGGATATACAAAAATATTTTTTGGCCAAATTTAAGGGTGCAAAATGTAATTCTCTCTAGTTAAAATCTAAAATTTAGTTAAGTTATGTTTGATATAACGAAATTTATCTAAAATTTTATATTTAAAACTATAGAAGTTACTGACATACTGTAATCATTTTGGTTTTATAATTTTAATCATATTTGTTGTTGTATTACTTTGATGATTGTAAGCTAATGACAATAATGACTACCGAATAGAGTAATATTTTTGTTTCCATATTTTAATTATGTGTTCGAAGGTCATAATTAATGGTGATAAATGAGTGATGGTAAAATATTAAAGTGATATGATGGTAAAAAAATGTTTTTGATTCTATTAATATATACTTTTTATTAATAACGAAAATCATCTTCGGGAGGAATACTTAGTATCAAAACACCAAATTTATAAATTCGGGCTTCATTCTCTTTCATCGTAATCTACACTTTCATTTGTTCAATATATTTCATTTTTATGCAAGCAAGTTTTAGAATTCAAAGATGTAATCTATCAAAAACAAATTCATCCAGTTTGAACAAGTCACAGAGTTTTTTAGATAAATTCTTTAGTGGTGAGCTCAAAACAAACCACCTGATTTTTTAATTATGTGTTATTCTTAGTTTTAATTTATACATAGTTTTTTTTCAAATATATATACTTGCATTTATGTTAAGTCTTTTAAAAAACAAAAAGATTTGATTTCGTATTAAACCCCCTTCTGCAAATTTCAAATCATTATTGATTATTAGCTAATCGCACTTATTACAATAACAAAGGTAATTAGAGAATAAAACTACTATCAATGAGAGAAATGGAAGTAATAAATGATATATTTACAAAACAAAAGTGATAACACATTATAATTAATCACAATTACTAATATTATAATCCTTAAAAATGTAAATGAAAGAATAAATTTGCAACACTAATCATGTTGACCGGTTTGTATAATTCTTTGGATGTCTAATAGACCAAAATTTTATTATATGGGGATTGACAATACACCATGAATAAATCACTGAAAAAATATCAATCATAATGCTCATTTTGACATCAATTACAATAAGAAGGATAATGGACAAAATTAAAATCGACGAATTTTATCAAATAACGTTCAACAAAATCACATAGAAAGGATAAAATGAGTATTGTACAATGGTAGAACAATTCAATGAAATGTTGAACACATGTTGTAAATAAAATATATTGAACGTAAAACTCACATTTTCTTTCACATATAAATAGATAGCATCAATGTTTTCGTCGACTACGCAACCATGCATAACATTCATGATATTTATTTTATTAAAATTCTAAAATATCATACCATGATGCTGGAGTAAATTCATACAATCCTTGCTGAAATGGTCGAGTTAACTCGTTCACAAAACATGTGTGACGATGACTGAGTACGGTGGAGAACATGAAGGATGAAGAACATGTTGTGTTGAAATCGGAGGTGCTGGCATACAGCTATAGATATGTTGATCATGTGCACCATCATGAATTTTTAGCATTCGTGATATTGATGACTGTGAAAACATGGATGACGGCATATATTTAATTTCACATGATTATCTTGGTAACGTACATTTTTGTAGATGTAAGTACGTTGATATCGTCATTGGGAATTTGGGATCACGGGTTTGTTTCTGAGGTAGTGTCTGAATCGTCTCGATCGTGGGCTTGTCTGGAATTTGTAATAATGCACGTTTTGTGTACGCTTGAGATCCCGTAAAAAAGTTGTCTTCTTAATAGGAGTATTCTAAAAAGAATTGTCAATCTTGTGTAGCTGGGTGACAAGTTTTTAAGAGATGTTCAAAAATTGTGCATTATGTACGAATCATCCATTACAAATTTTAAACAAGATTGTGAGAGAGGTCGATATTTAAAGTAACCATCATCGAAGAATATTGTTAGTTTTAAACTCTGATTAGCACTAATTCAAAAGAGATGGCGGTATTTTATTTTAATACTATGTTCGAGAAGTGCTTCTTTGGTTGAGTTAGATTCATCAATTTCACCGCCAATAATATAATCACACACATACAGTTTCTCTTCCATGTTCACAACTACTATATAGTTTTCAGCAAAAGATTCCGTCCATATTGTTTCTTGGTGATCATAATTTTCATGAATGATCAGTGTTTATTGTCCACTCTTTGGCGTTTCAACTGTTGTCCATACCTTTTATACCCATGTACATGTAGTGTCAACTATTCACACATTTTTTTTCACTCAATGTCATCATCTCTTCAATTACAACTTCATATGTAGGGAACATTACAACATCGCCCTTGTCAACGACATTGTATTATTTTTTTTATTCTTAATTTTAAGGAGATATTCAATATCTAATGTCTCAAATTTCTATGTAAACAAAATAGGTCATGTTTTAAATTAGTTAAAAGGTTATTGTGCAAAAATATTTGTTTTATAAGTGGATACCTTTATATTTGTTGCACATAAAAAATAGTGTGTTCAAATGCCCAAATTTTGAAAATGCATTGAAATGCAAAAATTAGTATTGAGACCAACTAATCGACTATTTTTATTTTTATAAATTTTAACCAAATATTTCATATTACACTACTACAAATATCTACTTGCATAGTGCTTTCTTTGAAAACTTGCATAGCGCTTTTGAGCGTTAGGCAACGCCCTGCTATGCAAGTGACAATTACTTGTACAACGTTTATTTTGGCGCCCTATAAGTACTACTCTTAGATAAAATTTTAATAAGTATAGCATAGGTAAGTGTTCTATAAGTACATGTTGTTTGATAGCAGTTTGTGAAATATTATGCAAGTTGGAGACCTAAAGTTATACAACATTTTCTGAAGTGCAATATAAGGAGTGACGCTTACTTGATAACACTTCCAAAGATGCAATGTATACATAAAACATATAAAGTCTTCCTTATTATATAGAAATTTTGAAATCGCTATATCAAGACCTCTTGTTTTATAAAAAAAATAAATAACTACAATTATTTTTTCATTTGTACAAATTTGTTGTTTTCCTGAAAATCCTTAAAATACAATCCAACCTCGCTAATTCCAATTACAAAAACTATAAACTCAAATTCTAATCAATCACACAAACTGAACTTGTATATTAAAAGATTCGAAATTAATCATAAACTTCCATAATTACTTAAAAATCTCATGCGAAGTAGCAATTAACCAACAACCACAAAACATCACTAAATCTCCAAAAACTGTATTTCGTTCTCTATCATAAGCTAGCAAGCAGGATAAGATAAAAAAAATTAAATATTTAAATGTTTTTCCTTGAGATATCGGTTGTATAGGAATCCTGCCCAATTATCTCGGAAGCGGAGCATTTTTTTTTATGGGAATAGCATATGAGTCTGTTACAACGAGTGAACTGCACATAAGAAAAATTAAAAATCAGTAAATGACATTATAATTTTGTTGACTTATTTTTTTAGTATAAGAAATATTACCCTCACTAACATTTACACTTATACTTGTTCACCGGAATGCAATACATCTTCAATGAAACATCCCACGTAATGTCCACAAAAAATGCCATCACTCGGAAGTTGTTTAGGGCACTGTGTATAACAATGACTATATATCACTACTTAATTATATTTTCTTTTACAACAACATTGTAGCTCATACTTCAATTTAATAAAACAACATTTTATTATGTCCTTGCCTAGATCATGTTCTCAAAGACACTCAGTAACAAACGGACATGTCTATCAGAATGAATAGAATAAATACACTATGAATAGAAAATATGAATAATATAATCTACAAGTCTATATTTGAAATATCTAAGAACCACTAGTTTTAACACATTATACTTCATATGATAATACATATTCATATGTTCTTCATATTTACTTAATACACATGAAAACGCACTCATTTAGGGGAGAGTCTATGATAATGTAGTGACTAGGGCTATATTTTACATGAACAAATATATAAATATCATTTATATATTGTTTTGTGGGGAAGATACTTTTTTTTAACTCACAATATTTTTTTAAGAATGTAATATTTTTTTCTTTGACATGAAAATATTATATAAAATATTTATATCTTAAATATTTTATGTAAAATATATTAACTTATGAGTGGTGTTTAGTGGCTAAATTTTTCAAAAAACTATAACTATGATAAGTTTAAATTTTCATAAAACACCCATTAAATGTTAAAATACAAATATTAATAGCCAAGTTAAAACTGAACTTGCACCATGATGCACTTTTTCTTTCGGAAAAATAAAAAAAATTATTTTAAGTAAAATGATTATATATTTTTACTAATCTTATTTATATCTTGTATCTAGTAAATACTTCACCCTACGTACTAAATGAACTCGTGTCTTTTATTCTAACAATCTTATGATGAATAAGAAGTCTGATTTCTACTATCTAGATATATGTAAAAGTAATACTCTTAAAAACATAGTATATAATTTCTGACCTAGGCTGAATCTATTTTTACAAAAAAATTAGTAGTAAATATTTCAAAAGTAAAATTTCACCCTGGTTATGGCCTGCCTTAGACTACACCTGAGTCTTCCCCTGTATACATGTTACAGTTACCATTGTTATCATCTTCATGTTAAAATGAATTTTTTTTAGATATTAATCAAGACATTCTATTTCATTTGAGGCATGATCGGATAACTTAGTGTTAGTAAACTAACTTGAGCTAGTAGTGAAAGATTTTAGTGCAAGTCATATCAGAGGTATTTGTAGTTATAATATTTAAGGTAGTAAGGTGCATCATTAGTGATTACATGTATTTTTGTCCATTTAAAAGTGTTATATGCCATCTTCGTATAAGTCTTTCCGTGTCCAGTCCAAAAAGAAACCAAGGCACTGAATAGAAAATACATTTGACATAAGAAATAAGAATTAACCTTTGTAAGTGCGATCTACATGTTATCAACTATAGATTTTTATATATGTTTTTATAAGTTTCATCAAATTCTTGTATTTACAATAGTGGCATTTGGAGCTGGATCCATAAAGGTGATGCTCTTTGTTTTTGTATGTATGGCAACCAAAAACCAATGTTCTCTATAAATTATTTATTAGTAATAAGCACATGAAATTAATCAATTTATAAAGTGACACGAAAAAATCAATTTAAGAATTTTATAAGGCACAAAAAGTAAGTGCTCGTTATCAACATATCCCGGCATAAATTTTGCCAAACTCGATGAAGCCTTGGAATTATCCGATAAGTGACACACGACATGAGGTGATTAAAAAAAATTGGCTGCCATACTTTCATTTTTGGATAAATAAACCTCACACAAATACCTAAGAAAGAACATGATTAGAAAAATAGGTTCAAATAAGAGATCCATGAGATTTGTTTTTACATTACCTAATGTAGAAGGCCAGGCTCGAAGCACTTAACCATTGTTCATTCAATACCTCCAAAATATTTTCATTATTAGTATGCTCGGTCCAAGGGTCTCCATCATGTCAAACATTTTGTGCGAGAGGATAACCTAATTGTTTTCAAGAAACTGCAATGATAGACTCATTTATTTTCTCCCTCTCTTTATCCTTAAGGTTTTCCAGGCAAAAATTTTTACCCTTTTCTCAGTTCTTTTCTTTATTTAAGATTTTTACCGGTGTCTAGAAAAGAGTAACATAAAACTGATTATCAGACAAGCTAAACGGAGGATTATAACAAATATAAAGTGAATCTAAGCCTCTAGTTTCATCAAGACCAATTTGTGTGGCCATGCAAGAAAATATCTAAGAGCATCTCCAACAAGGTAGGCCTCGTCACAAGCTCGAGGTAGTTGAGTATTGAACTCCAATTTTACCACCACCTCAAACTGTACCCTCACATTCCCTTCTTCTAATGTTCATGCACATTAAAAAATTATGGGTTCACATATTCTCCCTCGTCATGATCATTCCTAGAAAAATAACATTTATCATCACTGTCGTTCATGGTTGTGGAAATATTGGCTCTAAGAAAAAGATCATCCATAGCATCGACTTCATCGTATACAACATCACTAACTTGATAGTTGCTTTTGAGCTTGTTAGATAAAACAATAATTGACCACTTCTTATTAATTGGATAAGTAACATAGAAAACCTGTTGGGCTTCTGTTGCCGTTATGAAAGAATCATCTATATACCCCCACCTTGGTAAGATCAGCATGTATAAACCCCAACTCTTCAACATGCACACCACCGGCATTGTTCACCTAGTTGCAATCAAACACTGACACCCTATATCTAACATTATCTAGCTCCCAAATATTCTCAATTCTTCCAAAATAAGCGGTATCAGCCAAAATTAGATCTTTTTTATTACTTGACTGGTGTAGTTCCGTTGCTGTAATTGCAACTCCATTATTGTACATTGTACTTGTTGCATCATGTTCACTTGTGTAAAAAGTATATCCACTCATAAGATAAAATTTGTAAGAATACAATGAATTAGGAACTCTTGACAACCATTTAATCATATCTGATATTGATTCACTATTTTTAAGTAACTTGGTGACATGATTCTTGAACCAATCAATGAATGTGTGATTGTGCTCAACTTCAATCCAATTAGCACCTCTCTCTGGATGGTCTAAGGTTATATTCTTCTTATGCAGATCTAAAAAGGGAACAACATCAATAGTGTTTTGTAGAACCCAAAGATGCACCCGATGCATTTTGCATGATCGATCTCTACTTATTGACCTCCAGTTACACCTTCACCATCAATTCTACCACTGTGGCATTCAATTAGAAACCTAATAGCATCAACATTTTGGATAAATTCTGACAAAAACTCTATTGCTTTCTCCATTAGATAGTGTTCTGCTACACTCTGGTCGAGACCTGTTCATCACATATTCTTTCAAAAAATTTCATATATCGCTCTGTTGGGTACATCCATCTCATACACGTAGGCCCACACATCCTAGTCTCATAAATCAGGTGAATAGTCAAGTGAACATGATATCAGAGAAAGATGGTGGGAAATACATCTCAACCTCACAAAGTGTCTCTATAATTTGTCTTTGTAGATACGATTGCCTTCTTGGATCCATGACCTTGCTACCCTTGACTTGAAGAACCAACGTAGCTTTGTAATTGTTACCCACACCTTTTTGTGGCAATATGGGACGTATAGCAATAGGTGGAAAATTTTCTATGATAAGATGACAATTAAGGGATTTTAATCCCTTTAATTTGAGATCATTTAAATCCACAAGATTTTTTATGTTGGATGAGTATCCTTCAAGGACCTTCACAGAATACAGTGTTTGTAATAAGATTTTTTTCATATTCCTAGAGAGAGTATGGGCTACAGAGGGCAAATAAGGTTTTTTACCTTCAACTTATATGAGGTTAGTTCGCTTCTTACTCCCATGTCCATTATTGCACTAAAACTGTCTTTTATTTTACATGGGACACCCAACAGAGTACTAATTAGGCTTTCAAACATATTTTTCTGTACATGCATAAGATCAATAAAAATTTCTGACATAAAGGTCCTTCCAATAAGGCAATTCAAAGAAGATTGAACGCTTCTGATTGTTCCATAATTTAGCATTTTTTTAATACATATTTTACATTTGTTTTTATAATTTTATTAATAAATAAATTATTTTACTTTATTTTTTAGGAAAATAAATAAAATCAGAAATTGAGCAGGAAAATGTGAAAAAGATGAGGTGGAGAATACTTGAGCTAAAAAAATCGAATACTTATTGGAGAAGAAGAAGGAAAAGAATGAAATATATCCTAAGCAGGATTTGTTATTCCAAGACCCAAAATCTCATATTTTCCCTATACATATGGGTCTCCCTTCTTGTATTTTAGAACACCCGACACCCAACACCTAGAACATCAATCTAGAGGTAGAATTTTAATATTTATTTATTTTGCTCATTTTTTTATCATGTGTAGCTAAATTTGTTCCTGGAATGAAGATGAAGTTAATTTATTTACTATGATATCTTCTCGTTCCTATTATTTAATTTTCATATATTTTTCTTGTTGATTAATTATTCAATTGACAAAGTGATTTTGATATATTATTGTTACCAGATTTTTTTCATAGCCTATTCTTACTCCAAGAAGTTTTGATGGGTTACTGTTAGATAACAAGTTTCATAACATATGGTTGTCTCTTTATTTGATATATGTTATTTTGTGATGAAAAGATAATTGACTTTAGGGCGAGTTGTTGTTAATTGTGATTGAATAATGGATTCGATTTCCTAGTTTTTCAATAGTATTTGTTATTTTTTATCTAGGTTAAACACATTTCATCTTAAATATATTTGTCTAGTTCGCCTAATATAAATTATTAGGGTTTTGAAAATTCATAGTCTTAGTGGATCGATCTGTGATTTCTACAACTAAACATTGTGCGCTTGCAGTTATTATATTTTTACACATCCAGTTTTTGGCATCGCTGTCGGGGACTATTGGTAATTTTCACTCCATGATATCTAATTCTTCAGACTAGTTTCTTGTTTTCTCTTTGTTTTTTAGGGAGTCGTGAAGTGGAGGAAAGTTTGGACAAGAAGCTCTCTAGAAGGCCTCACTATGTCTTTCTGAAGTTTTCAAAGCGCTTTTCAGTATTCCGTATCACGTCTCTTTTTTTTTCTTCTCACTTTTATTATTCAAAAATCTAAAAAAAAATTGAAAAATCCAAAAATAGTATTTAGTTATTTGTTAAAACCCAATTTGTTGCCTGATGCATTATTTCACATAGGATCACATCATCTAGATTTATTTTCGTATTTACTATTTTCTATCTTATACAATTCTGGTGATTGTTGGAGGAACGAGGTACGTACAATTTAGAGTAATACACGTAATGAAGTGCATCCATAAGTGTTTATTATCTCATTTTTTGTGTGTTGTATCATCTAATCAATCTTAAGGGCGTCACCCCATTAATTGATAAGGTGAGGGATTTCATCACCCTTTCTTTGGCCCACAAATTACTAATTCCTTCATCTTGCATTCACCTACCTTAATAAAATTAAGTAGACGTTGGTCCCTAGGATTTCGAGCTAAAGTAGGAAGGTACCTAAAAGGAAAAGTAAATTTGAAATTATTCGATCTTTTTCTGACACGTCAAGTGTATCATTTACCTGGACAATTTGGATTGGTGACTAGGCTAACGGTTCTTTAATTCAGCGCATTGTTTACTAGGAAGTGCCCCCGCTTACCTGGCCAATCAGTTTGAATAAATCTAGATTCATAGACTTTTTGGTGGTCCAAAAGTTAGAAGCTGTCTAGAATTCTATTTTTTAGGATTACCCTAGATCTAAGATTTTTCTTTTTAATTTTTCATTTTTTCATGGGTGTTTACTTATAGCTCTTATCTGCTACGTGATTACTTGTCTTATATGCAAAGTACTTGGGTTCGAGACCATACATCTAGAGTAGTAAGACACTCTAACCTTCCATCTCCCAAAATAATAAGGCAACTTGAGTTCTCTTCACCCACTAAAATTAAGTCAAAAGAATAAGTAGAAGTTCCATTAGTAGCCATGTATATTCAACCCATAGGAGTTAACTTGATAGATGAGGTTGTGTCTTGGTCGAATCTTGAGAATAATATAATTAAGTCTCTTCTCGAGGAAAATGTTTCGAGTGAGTCTGAGACCAATAGAGGAATTCATAAGTTATATAAAAATTTCACTTATGACGAGATGTTTGAGGAATTGAATGCCATTTGTTATGAGCATGAAACCCAAATTTAGGAGACCCTTGTTAAGACATTTGTTGGTAATCCACCCACACTTGATCTTATTCAATCATTTTCCACTCTTAATCAGCATTTGGTACTTGATAATGAAACTCATGATATTCTTATTTCTAGTTGAAAAGTTCATAACCAAGAATTTTCAGTCATTAATTTGCTTAAACAACATAAAGGAGCTTCTAATTGGTCCATGGTTGATGTTAGTTCTATGAGATTTATTTTGATGCATGATCTTAACTCTCTAATGAATACTGTCTTTTATGTGTGTGGGTTTCACATGTGTATTGATTGTGTTACGAAGTTAGTTTTCCTACGTTTGGTATTGGTTAATAAATTTTTGTGTGTCTCCCATAGTGAAGTGTAGGTAATTGTGTTTCTCTGTCATGCCCTTATCAGGTATTCTCGTCCATTTACTTTGTTATTTTTATTTTATTTGCATACATTGAAGACAATGAATGATTTAGGTATGGGTGAGGGAGTTTAGTAGTATTTTATACAAAAAAATTAAAAAAATCCAAAAAAAATAGAGATATTTTAGCTAAGTTGTCCAGTCAAATCTTGTACTTTAATACTAGTTGGTGTTAGCAGTTTTTCAAAACTTACATATGTAATTCCTTGAGGTAATTTGAACATAGTTCAGTAAGGTCGTCTTATGAGACTTGTGTCGAATGATTTTTGTTAGGTAATGAATACAACACAGGGGGGGTGAATGTGTTTTGGATAATTTTAATGGCTTTTTCAATAGTTATGAATGGTGAACAAAGTAATCTGTCTTGTAGAGATAATATGCTTTAACAAGAATAATAAAACATGCACATGAACACACTATCTTTCAAAACTCACTTAATTTTATATAAAAATCAAGCTAGTATTTCGCTACAAATTTCTGGGTTCTTGGTATATTAAGAACTCAGCTTCTCTCTTGAGAGTTACAAGATTTTTAGATCTATTTTCTTACTACTGAAATAAAGCATCCAGTGTTTACTTTATAGAATAGTAACCAGTGGTTTTACACAGCATGCAATATCATATACTAAACCCTACTTTAAGTTAACTACAGCTTTCTATTTTGGGCTTAGTGTATCTTTGCAAATGGTGCATGTCTGTGACTTCTACTTTGTTAGTTAATCTTGGTCTTTGATCTTGTACTCTTCAAACTGCTTTTTGTAGACTTTTCAAATCAGTGATTGATTTGTTTGTTGATTGATAATCTTGGATATTTACCTGATCTGTATTCCGTACTTGAGTTTTACATCGAGATCTTCAGTTTGGTATATAGAGAACTCGACATCTCGATAAGTATAATGGTTTATCAAGATCTCTTATTACTCTAGTTGTTTTGACTTATCGAAGTCTCTGAGTTCTCGAATGTAACATTTTCTTGTCGAGATCTCTGAGTTCTCGAGTATGATCTTGACTTATCGAGATCTCTGAGTTTTCGAATGAACTTAACTTATCGAGGTCTCCATTTCTTTGCATGTAAAATTAACTTATCGATATCTCTGAGTTCTCTAGTAATATTTTGACTTGTTGATATCTCAAAATTCTCTAGTGAAGAAATGAGTTGTCAATATCTCCAATCTTCATGTCTTCAATTTGGCTTGTCGATATCTCTGAGACTTCTATATAAGCTTTCCTTGACTTCTCGATAAGTCATTTTGGAGTTCTCGAATGACTTATATATAAGACTTAATCTATGACTTGTAGATTTCTTGACTTAAAATATTTGTCCCAAAACAGAGTTATTCAACTCCAAGCTTCTTCACATTTTCTTTGAGGCATGATCTTCATGATCTTCTTCCAGAGCTTATTCTTAGGCTTGAGACTGTTTACGAAAAAAATACTCCAGTCTATTATATTTGTAATATCCCATATTTTCAAATATTATTGTTATAATTATTTGGAATTATTTATGTGATTTTATGTGAATTTTGGTGAATTATCTGATAATTGGAATTGGTGTTTGGGTGTTTATATGTGATATTATTTGAGTATTTTAATTTTTATATGCTCAGAATAAAATATAGATAATTGTTATATTTTTCTGGTAATTTTTGGATTGATATATGATTTTATAAGGATTTATAGATTTAATAATTATTTTCTGAGTAATTATAAAATTATTTTATAAAGCCGAGAATCGTCCAACTTCAACTGTTTTTACGTTTTTACAACCCAAAACTCTTCCGAAAACTCCATCATAAACTAATCTGGTAATTCCGGATATTTTCCGTGTTTTGACTTTTTCGATCCGGATTACGGTTTGATTCGTGCGCGTCCCGGCGCAATATTTTCGATACAATAGTTATTTCGATAAATCAATAAAACCCGTATTCTGGAGAGACGATATATTTTTACATTATTTTCGTATATGGTGTTTTATTAAAAGCTCGGTTTTGATAATTATTCAATTCTGGTATTGAATTGTATCATTTTTATAGTTACTTAGCGGTTAAGTAATCTATTTTTGGATCATTTTATAGTTAGTTAGCGGCTAAGCAACTAATTTAATGATCCAAAATGATCCAGAACGATCCAATATTCCATAAATATAAATAGCCTATTTCTTATTTCATTTATTTCATTTATTCATTTGCAACCAGTAAAAATACCCTAAATACAGAGAAAACCCTAGAAAACCGGTACGTTCCTGAGAATCAAACACACGAACGAAGGCGTTATCGAACTCCGATTCGGGCGTGCAGCATATCAAAACGAAGCTCTCGAAATCTTCTTTCTGGATCAATCATCGGTTTCTGCCCAGAAATCATGGTAATTTTCTTATTTATTTTTTTATATTCGAATTATTTGATAATTAAATTATGAAAATTTGTTCTTGATGTTGTTGATGTGATTTGATGCTTCCATCGTATAGATAATATTTTTCTGGTCAATTTGGTATATTATACTTCAAAAATAGAGTTCAATATCATATAGAAATTAAGGTTTGATTTTCTGGAAATTATTTGAATATATGTTCTTGGTGTTCTTGAAGAATTCTGAAAATCAAAGTCAATTTTGAACGTGTTATTGAACACCAAATCACAAGTATGAATATCCGTTTTAAAGCCCGCAACATCCTCTTTCTGATTTCATCATCAAAATCAACCAAGGATGGGTAATTTATAAAGTCGATTTTCTAGGGTTTGGGTTCGAATTGGGGGATTTTGATTCAAGGGTTATTGATAGATTTGGATGATGGGAATAGCTTCTTGGTATGATTTACAATCGATTCATATATTTACTTGCATCAAACGATTATTAAATGGATCAAAACGAGTTTTTTATTTTTTTTGTGTTTTCAATTTTTTTTAATTCGATTTTCTGATCAAACTGATTGTTTTATGTGTTTGTTATGAATGGTATTAGATTGTATGCATCACTAGCTTTAATTTGATATCGAAATCGCGCTGTTTGGTTTGAAATTGGTCGAATTCGAGTTTCACCGGAAAACTCCTCACCGGTTTTAATGGTGGACAGTCGGGGTTCTTGATTTGTGATCGGAGTTTGAGTTCGGGTGGTAACAGGAGGGAGATGTGTTGAACTCTGGGTTCTTGGTACGATATTGAATCGATAGGGGCTGAAAACGAAGCAATACGTGTTGTTTTGGGGCTCAACGGAGCATCACCGTAAATTAATTTCCGGGCCGGAATCTGGAACAGCGGCGGGTTCCGGCCGTTGTTCTTCGTGACCCACCACCCGACCCGTTTTTCTTATTAAAAACCCGAGTTCGATCCACCTAAACCCTATCCCCTAATTCAAATTATGTTTCCCAGAATTTCAGTTTTAAAAATAAATCAAAATTCAGGTTTTAGTTTTAAAAATTATTTTCTTTTATTCTAAAAATCATTATTTTAATTCTGAAAAATTATTTTAATTCAAAAATAAATCCAAATTATTTAGTTAATTAATTTATTTGATAATCAATTATTTAATTAGTCAATTAATTTAAATATTAATTGATTAATTAATTTAATTAGTTATTAATTAATTTTAATTGATTATTTAATTAGATTTAATTATTTAAAATTGATTTAATTATAAAATGATTCGGAGTCCAATTTTTATTCCGATAAATGTTCAAAAATTCATAATAAATCATCTGTTTGTCCGTTTAATATGAAACGAACGCCTCCAGACTCAGAAAAATATTCCGCTTTCAATAAAAATACTTTTGAGACCCAAATCCTTTTGTTTTGAAAGGTCTCTTGTTTTACAAGTCATTCTGAGTCAATTTTTTATCGATAAATCATATTTTGACCCGATTTCAGTTTTAAACGTACTGAGTCGACCCTTTTGATGAACCGAGTCATATGTGATATGAATTATGTGATACATGAGTTATGTGTTTACGTGTTATGTGAATTACGTGTGTATGTGGATCAAGAGTCCTGAGTTTGTCTGTTATATTTATGTGTGAGCTATCGTATGGGTAGACGATAGGATTTTGACGTGCAGTTTGTCGAGTGATCAGGACAAGACATTGGATAAGGAATGAGATGGAATATTGGGTATCTGGCTTCTAGCAATCGCAGGAGCAGCATTTCAGTAGAATGTTGAAAAGCAAGACAGAGATGTTTGGAGACAGAATGTCAGAATAGATGCATCTTTGCGAGTGTGACTAACTACTAAATCCCAAAGGCAATTATCCCTATCATCACTTATTGTTCAAGTGATATTTATTTTAAAACTTATCATGCAAGTATTGCTTTCCCTATTCAGTTCGTAATAGATAAATGTTTTACGTATCGCTGAATTAAATGATTCTGTTTATGCAAGTATTCTTCTGCTATTCTATGTTCAGAATAGCTAAGTGATTTTACTTATCAAATTACGGGATATATAAATGTTTTGGATTTTGAGAAAGATGATTTTGTTGCGAGTATTCCTGCCCAAGTGAATGGGGGAATAAAATTATTTAGGATGTCAAAGGATTCGGCTCCTTTTTCAATAAAAAGGTTTTAAGATTGGAATGGTTATTGGTTACTGGTTACAACGTAGGTGATCGAGATATCGGTCCAGCTGTAATATCTTTCAAGGCTAGTTATGCCTTTTCTGGCGCCCTATAGGTACCGTATGTCTTCGGGATACGGGTAGTACCTATATTTACGGTATGGCTGCGGGATACCGGTGTTGTTTCGCGACTGATCATCGGGAACAGCATGAAATGTTATTGGTTCCAATCTAAATTGATATCTAAATTTCTTTATTGTTTTGAGAATTATAGAATAAATGATTTATCAACTGATTTTGTTTTCGATTAAAAGTACTGATTTTTTTGGATTAAAGTGAATTGTGGTTTTGATTCAGTTTCTGATTTTGTGGATACTTAGTTTGTTGTTAAATATCAAAGGTAGTATTAGTATAGATGATTGGTGTTAACTTCAATATGGAATGTTGTGAGCATCAAAGTTCGTATTGATATCTAATTTGATATGACAGCAAAATAAGTATTAGTCATAAGAGTTCGGTTTTGAGTAAAGTTTATGATTCATTCCATAATCATTGCTTCTTATTGTTATTGTTTATGATATTTCCGTAAACACTGTTTTACGAGTTTTATTCTCGTCAAGATTCAAAGTATTGCTGAAGCCTTTCGCTTGAAAATATCAAAAAGAGTTTTATGATTCAGCAGTTATGGTTTTAAATGTTCTGCTCTATTGCAGATGTCGGTTTTATATCAAAACGACCCTATATATGCTATAATGAACTTGATGCGCATTTCTTTCGCTCATACTTGCCTATTTTCAAATTTAACCTCCAGTGAGGATTAGCTTGCGCTGTTTAGCTGCGTAATTCGAGGAAGCAAAGAAGAAGCTTTTGGAAGGTGGTTGGTCCAGGGTTTGCGAACTAGTGTAAGTTTTATTGTACAAAGTTGTTTATATTATATTATATTATAGTTGTGTATTTTATAGTTGGGCCTAGTATACTTCCTTTCGAAGTTATACTAGCGGGTTAAGTTTTGAGATTGAGGATTGTTGAAAAGAGTTTTAAAGAAAATGGAAAAAAAATTATTTATGGAATTTGGGATTCTTGTTTCTAGAATTGTAACCTTAAAAGATCTTGGATTAGTTAGGGTCATTTATGCTAAATATCTTTCGCTGGCAATTGTTTATTGATTAATCAGGTTAATTTGGATTGAGGTTTTATGGTGACGACCAAATCCCCTGACCCCAGATTTGGGGGCGTTACAATATTTATACTTTTACAGACTTAAGTGATACAATACAAAATGCAAACTTAGATTATCATACAACTTACTTAGATATTTCAATTTTAACTTAGTCTTGTTAAAGTACATGCATGTCTTGCACAACAATCTCCCCCAATTTATGAGAAGATTTCTAATCACAAATTCATGTCTGTTAACAAGACTAACCCCAAGCTACAATGGACAAATAAACTTTACATGAAAAATTGACATAAATACAACATTTATACAGTAGGTGATTTCTTAAGTTTGACAGATACGTACATCAGAAAAATGTCTCATCTCATGTTTCTTCTCTAATGAGGTCCTTTAAGTTTTCAAGAATTTATAGTTCCTCTATGATTAGTGCCCCCCTTAACGCTTCTACAAGTTTGAGTTGTCATGTAATGAGTATCCACTTAATAAATCAATCATAAACCTTGAGAATCTGCCAGCTTTGACATTTAGAAATTTTCCATCTTTAGTGACTCTTCTCATCCCTTTTGCTTTGAGATCTTCAGATTTTTTAATGTTCATTTATACTCCTCATCATACTTTCTCTACCTCTCCTCACTTTCAGCCTTGTTTCTTGCTATTCTTTCTTCCCTTTCCACCAACCATTCAGCTAAAACAGACCTACATGCCTTAGTTCCAGTATCCTTATCCATCAGTAAGCTTATCACTTTTTTGATCTTTGTGGGTGAAAAAGTGTCCATTAAGTTGCTGCCAAGAAATGTGAATGATCCATCCTGATAGTAGATTCTTACTTCCCTTAGTGTTACAACCCAAACGCGGACCATTTCTTCAGCTAATTGTTGAAAAGTAGTCTTTATCTGAGATGCACCTGTTTAGAGGTAAAAAATCACTTTGATTGAAGTAGTTCCAGATGACCCTCTCAGTAACTTGCATTTTCTTTGTTTTTCTCCCAACAGACTTGTAGTGAATTTGGTTGATGGCTTAACAGAAGGTAGGATTGAGATTTTCTTGAGAAATGTTTGGCTTGAGGTGATTGCTATTTTCAGAAAGGAATTAGCAGTTTATTTGTACAAGTATTTAGGCTTTGAGGTATGAGGTGGTTTAGTATTTGTGTTTCGTGGCTTCAAGGGTTGAGCTTGGTTAATTTGGATTAGTAGGGATTGTTTTTGTGGTCCTGAGCCATCTTCCTTCTTCTTCTTCCTTCTTTCATCCAATTTCTTCCTCTCATCTTCCTTATTCTTTTCATCTCCTTTCTTTACATTTTCTTTGTTTCCAGTTGCTCAAGAAGATTGACTTGGATTTGAGCCAGAAAGTTTTTGCTCATCATGCTTCTGTTTATCATCATCCTTGTCATCTTTTAAATTGAATTACAGATTTAGCAACATGGTATCAGCATTTAGTGAATACATGTCCATGATCCTTATCATATCCACATCTTCAGCCTTCTTGTTCTTTTTGTACTTTAGATTAGACAGAATAGTCATGATCAGCCTCATGTTTGATCTGACACGGTTTTTGGGAATAATAAGTTGTTTGCATTGTTTGGTTCTTGGACAGATGTAGACCACCCCTTTATTTGGATATAGATAGGCTTGAGGAAAAGCTGCTATTTGTGCATTTTTGAGCTCATTAAGCAACTGGGTGTCCTCTGTGATGACTACATGTACCTTGTCAATCACTACATCTAGCTCAGATGCCCTTAGAGTTCTGAGATTTGAAATACACACCTGAAGACATCTGTCCACACCACCATCATTAATATTGAAAACTATCATATTCTGCAACTGTGGAAGGTTGAGATGCAGCTTCTTGTAGCGATTGGGATATGAGGTCATGTCCTTGTGGTTGAGATGTGGAAGGTTGGTTGGTTGGGTGAGAAGGAAATAGTGTGACTCAACCACCTGTGACAGGAGTCACATTTTACTCATAGATTGCTCTTTGGTTATGACAGGGTGTTGTTCTCCACTTGTGGCGGGAACCTCCAATTGAATTGGTGGGGATTTGGCTAGGTTACTATTGTGTGCACCAGCCTCAAACCCTTGAGCTTCTTGCAAAGCACTGTCACATGAATGTGATGTTCTTGCCTCTCCCATAGCGGGGTCATTGGCAATTGTACTCCCAGCTTCAATTGTAAGTGCAATTTCAGCTACGGTTTTGAGGGGAGTTTTTTCTGTGACAGGAACCTCCAATTGAATTGGAGAAGATTTAGATAGCTCCCCCTCAGGAGTACTATCCTCAAACCTAACAGCCTGTGAAGGCTGATTTGCACATGAAGTGCATTTGTAACCACCATGGGGTCTTTAGTAAAAACTAATGAATCCCCCATATTTGTGATAGTGTCATCAAGGTCTACCCCAGCTACTAGCCTCTCACCATCTAAATTTGGTGTCTAGGTGGTGAGCAAGGTTTCTTGAACTAAGTCACTTGAGTTGGGTTGTACTTGAGGATTTGATTCAAGTGTTGTGTAAGAAGAAGAAATTTTAGAGATTAGAGTTTGTTGATCGGAATTGAGTGTTGAAAGCTCCCCCTGAATGGATGAGGGAGCTTCAAGGGATGTCATCTCCTTGTGTGTTCCATCCTTATTTCTCCTTCCATACACTTGAATTTGTTCAACTGATGGTTGTACAGACTCTTTACAAGGTGCATTTGGGCTAATGCTCTTTTCAATAGAGACATCCTTTTGAGAGGGTGCCTCTAGAATCTTCTTGTGTCCATTGTTTACAACTACATCCTTTTAAGAGGATGCAGAGGTGGATTGAGTGGTCAACTCTAAGTTTTTAGCCTTCATTAGTTTTCTCTTGACCAAGGGTGACTCAGGTTCTGTTTGTTCCTCACCACTCTCATTTATAATTGGTAAAGGTGCATGCTTTCTCTTCTTTTTACTCACATCATCCTTTTGAGAGGATGAAGTTGTTGGCTTCCTAGTAGCTACAGGTATAGAAGGAAGGGTCTCAGCATTGGAAGGTCCATGTTTGTGTTCCCGTGTTTGTACTTCCACAGGTTCAGGGACCATTGTTGTACTAGATTGAGCATTTGTCCTCATGTCAGGCATGGGGTAAGGGTAAGTCCTAAACCTCTCCATCATGAATGGAGTGATTTTGAGACTTACGGTTACCCTGTTCTTTGTAACTAGTGATCCAAATAGAATTTTGGACACTTGCTTATAATTGCCTATTAATGATCTATCTACACCATCTATCAAATATATATCATTTACTTTATTGTTCAAAGCATACATAATGAACATAGGAAGAAATATTTCCTTACCTCTTGATGTTAATGCCTTGTTAGCCCGGTGCTCTATTCCTCCAAGATGTAGTGTCCTACATTTATCTGTGTGTTGTGAGCCATTGAGTAGACTAGTTTCTGGAAAACACTTGAAATATTGTCTAACCCTGACTTTCTGCAAGTGAAAGCTCTTATTACTGAATCAAAAAGAAAGGACCATTCTTTCCTCTGGTTCTTTTTGTTCATGATTGACAGATTAATCTTCTCAGAATAATTGATGAAGTCCATGAATTCGTAAAGCTCATCCTGAGTTGGAGCCTCCACCAGCTTGTCAGTAGGTATGCCTAATGCCATGTTGACATCATTTTCAAAAATCTCCACATGTTGGCCCTTGATTGTATAGTTTATCACAATTGATGCAGCCTAGTTCTCATGTACAACTGTTCTTGTTAGTACTGTATTCCATAAATCCCCTAACACATCCAAGTAAAGCACATGATTAGCAGTAAGAGCCCCCACAAAGTTTGTCTCAAACAAGAACTTCACAAAGCTCTTGAAAGCTTCAGGAGCATGATTTGCATCCAAAAATGCAAGAAGGTTGGTTTCTTTTGGGATAAAGGGTACAATAGTGTTTGATGACATTGAGAAGAGTTGACGTTTAGTGGGTAAAAGAAAATTAAAGAAAAAGAGTTCGAAACAACAGAGAAATCGGTTTTGAATTGAAAAATCTAGGTCACTTAGAGTTCTCGAAGGCGTAAGTATATGTATGTCGAGATGTTTGAGTATTTATAGTAAAAGCAAATGACTTATCGAGAACTCAAAAATAGACTTTTGGGATTTTCTTATCGAGAAGTCATTCTGAAAAGTGAATTACATATCGAGAAGTCATTTGAATTTACTCTTTTAGAGAACTAAAATTGACTTGTTGAGATGTCAAATAAATATTCAGTTTGTCCAAAATGGACTGAATTGTTTCCAATTTTTATTTGAATAAATCCACATAAAATCAGAATAATTTTTCCAAAAATATTTTACTAAAATACTTTATTCAATAAAATTATTCCATTTATGAGTTATTTATAAGTCTGAAATTATACTTGTAGAGAACTCAATGAGTTATCACTTATTTAGAACTCTATAATGACTTATCGATAAGTCATAATAAAGTTTATCGAGAAGTCCCTCGAGAAGTCAGAAAATTGACTTATTGAGAACTCACTCGAGAAGTTTTAAAATGACTTGTCGATAAGTCAATTAGACTTAACGAGAACTCAGTTCTCTATATACTTTTGATCACTGGATGTTGCCTTGTGCTAATTTTACATATTGAAAATGTAAATCAACACTTAGACAGTTTTCTTAGATTTGAAAAAATCCAAGCTAAATTTGAACTTAAAAAAATAAATATGCAGAGATTTCTGAAATATTTATAATTCATATTTCAGTTAATTTCAAATTAATCAAATGAATTTTGATTTATTAAAAATTAATCTGCTGCAAAACATTAGTTGAGTTCTTTCCTTAGGATGAAGAATTAAACATTCCAATTTCACATAAAAGTCTACTGAAAGTTGCTTCATCCAAAGGTTTAGTAAAAATATCAGCTAATTATTTTTCTGTTGGAACAAAAATGAGCTCAATGGTACCATTTGTTGCCCAGTAAAGATACAATTGTTTAAGGGGGTTGGATACAATTGTATATATTTTTTGAACAAGTAATAAAATATAACAGCTTTTTATATATCTGATAAAAACTGTTACAAAATCCTCTCAAGAAATACTGATGTTCTTGAGAGCTGCTAGGTCGAATGATCCTCGAGTGTTATACACTAAGTGATGACCTAAACTGTGTTTATATACAACACAGCTACAACAGATTAATCTAAGATATGCATAATCAAAAACTAATTGAAACTGATATATATCTTAAACTAAACAGATAAAGTCCTATCTCTCAGGCGTAACAAATATCTGCTCCACTTTATAAGGAACAGAACAAATCCTCTAATGCTGACTGTCTTCAAATACTGATGTCATACAAATCCTGATGACATACCAAATCCCGACGGTACATCAGATCCTGATGACATCTGAACAGCCAGATCCTGAGCTTCTTCTGATCATTGAGAATTCAATATATAACAATCTCCCCTAATTTATGCTTAATACAATGAAGCATAAATCCCATTCTCAATTATGCCAAAACCAATCTACAAAATGTACAAGGATTAAAGCTTGCTTCAGTGTCTTCAGATAACTGACAGTTGTTCCAAGAAAGTTCTTTAATCTTTCTTCCTCCTTGTCCCGTAGGACTTTAACAAGCTTTTTCTTCAACTCTCTCTTCTCTTCAGTGTCTTCTCCAAGCTGACAGATAGCTGATCTTAACTTAGAAATTCAACTTTTGCTTATCTCAAGATCACCAATCAACATGAAGCTTAAACTAACATCTTCATGATCAGGACTGAAGGATAACTGAGGACTGTTGAGGAAAACTTGTAGCACTGCAGCTCCCTTTTTCATCTGCATTTCTTGACCAGTATAAGTTCTGTACTTAGGAACATAACCACCATTGTATTTATCATCTTTTTTAATGACTCTTCTTCTGATCATTTCAAGTGTCATAGAAGACCAGTTTTCGGTGACTTTATTCTCAACTCTAAGAAGATAGTGAATGTATTTCAATTTTGTCACAGTCTTCATTAAGAGTTGCTGCAATGTAAAGCTTTTTACTTTACCATCTCTGAAAAAGTACAGAATCTCTTCTCTGACATCATTATCATTTATCTTTCTATGAACAATCGTCATAGCTTCAACTTTCTCAAGATGTGAAGGAGAAATTCTTTCACCAAGATTTTCTGTCAGAGTATCTGTATCAAGCAGATCAGATTTCAAGATCTCCATGCTGGAATGACCAATGCCTCCCCTGGTTCGAGATTTGATAAGTTTCAGTTTTTCATTGTATACCACCCAAGAAGGCTTCTTGATGGACTTATCAACATCTTCCTATTTTGAGATAGAATCTCTTAACCCGGCTAACACAAATTCAACATGCTTGAACCCTTTAGATAACTGAATACATGGATGTCTTTCCATCTTCTATTCTTCTTACCGAGAGGAACATAGCTTCAAGACAAAATCATCAGTCTTCCCTTCTGCTTTATGCCATAGCTCCCTCTTTGATTTTAAAACTCTCTGCAAATATTCTTTGTATGCTTGATTAGCTTCCCTTCTATTAATCTTTTCTTTTTCATCAGCCTCTGAAATGTGAGGAGTGACTACAGAGAAAGAGCTGACTCATTTAATGCTTTGATCACTTTTTCATCAGAGTTAAAATTAGTTATCAGGTTCACAGCATCAGGATCTGCTTTTATCTCAGGATTTGTGTCTACATCAGGAGTTACATTCTGATTTATTGTATCAGCTTGATCAATGTCAGTGGCTGATCTTTTCTTCCTTGGTATAATCAATTCTTCTGGCTTCTGAACCTCTTTATCTTTTACATTTCCTTGAACAGGAACATTACCTTCTATGGATAGAAAATTCAGAAAAGTAGAGTTGAAAGCAGTCACTTTCCTTGATTTAAAAGCTCTTCCACCTCTTCCTCTTCCTCTTCCTCTTACTCTTGCAGATCTACCACCTCTTCTTCCTCTTCCTTTAGAAGTCTTAGCTTCAGCTTCAATTTGAGCCAAAAGCTCCTTTTATTGCATAACTACTTCTTCAGGTGTTAGGTCTGGAAATTCTTCAGTTATATACCCAAGAGAACTCCTAGCATTCTTTTGCTCAAACTTCTTGTCTTTGTAGTATAAGACAATCTCTTCACCTGTTTCCTTATGTCTGTAAGGAAAGAACATCCCTTTAGCTTCTGCTAAATTTGAGATTGTAATGTCATCATCCTCAGGAGCACCAGCAGCAATCTTGTGCTTGGCTTTATAAGCACCAGTAGACTTCCTTTGTCCTGAAGAATCATTCTTCTTGGAATATTGAAGTTGTTGAGCAGTAGAAGAAATTTTAACATCTGTAACTGGATTATTCTTATCACCATCATCATCAATATCTTTATCCTTTGTCTGAATAGAATCTGGTGTACATTTTGTAGCAGCTATCTTCTCCTCTTTTTTGGCATCAGTATTTGAAAGAAGAGAAAACAGAGCATCCAGTTTGTCACTTAAAGAAGAAACCTTGTCTTCCAAGGAGGAAAGTCTAGAGGCCATGCTGTCTTGAGATTTAACAACATCTTTGACAGTATTTTTCACACTTTTGATTTCAGCTGAGTTAGGTGTGTGAAGCAAAAATCCATCAATTTTCTCTTTGACACCAGCATGAGACTTCTTCATTTCATCAAGTTCAGAGTGAATTCCTTTAACAGAAATAGTTGTGGCCTTAAGATGGAACATCTGATCAGGAGTTTGAATTTCATCATAAGCACGATGAATGTGTTGCAGGCCAACAACAGATGAGATAGAAGTATTTGCAAGTCTCCATTTATAATTCCATTCGGTCTGTTTGAAATACTCAGCATCAAGATTGTAATAAGAAGGATTTTCAGTGAAGTGTGAAGAAGAACCAATATTGGATTTCTTAGATGCATCAATTGCAGACTTAAGCGGAGCAGTATCAGGATCATCGTCATCACTATCTTTGTCAGAGTCAGACAAGCCATTAGAAAAATATGCAGAATCAGGCAGAATTGCCTTGCCTTTATCCAGATTCTTTGCAAAAGATGCATGTGGTTGATGTGATCCTGAAACAGAAACATAGTAACACCTAAATCTCTCTGTTCTTTTCAAGTGATCTCATCACTTCTCATACAGTATATTACTTTTAAGAGTAATATTATGTTCAAAAAAGAAACTTTATAAGTAAAGAAAAACTTATAAGATTTTTGTCTCAAAACTACCTCTCATTTTGCCAGTATAGGAGACTGCCACTCAAAATTATTATTTTTAATTTCACACAGTCTCACAGAAAGGCTCAATCATACATATAGCAAAGAAATAAGAGATGGCTGAGAAGAGTTGTATGCTTGTCATATAAATAGAGGTAACCTCAAATAAGAGACTATTTATAATCATACAAACATTAGAATATATGAGAAGTTAACAATACCTAAAGGTGATTCCTCAAGTGGAAGTGATGAAAGTGGTGGAACAAACAGCACATCGGGATGCTTTTTCAAACTAACAACTAGTAATGGATCATCAATTGTAGCTAGTGCAGTTGAAGGGTGATTCTCAGTAGAAACTGTTGTATCATCAGGATTTGATCTGTCAGAAGAAGGTGAAAGACAAGCATCAATACTTTGAACTGATGGTTCTTGTGGAGTCTGAGAAATGTGAGCTACTTCAGCAATGCTTGGTGAAGTTTCTTGTGTGCTCTTCTCAAAAATAGGATCATCAATGATTGCATCCACTCGTGACAGTATCTCCTGATGAGTTTGCTTTTCCTGAAGTAGTTGAACAGAATCTACAAGAAGATCACTCTAAGCAATATTAACAATAATTTGTACAGCCTCAGTGTCTGCATCTTCCCTTTGAGAAGATGGTTCTTGTGTGACTGGATGTGTTGCAGTTGCTAAATTCCTTTAAGACCTAGGTTCTTGTGTACTAATATCCTTGTCAAGAGGCTGAGTCTTCTTCTTCTTTCTGATATATCCAACTACTTCTTCCCTTCTTCTTTTCAACTGACTCTTTAGAGTTTTCTTGTGTTCAGCAGTTGCTTCAATTATTCGAAGCTTGTCAAGCAGAGCACTAGCATCAGTAGTTGGCTCCTTGATTCTAGTAGTGTCAATCAAGTCATCAGGATTTTGATCAATGGACTTCTTGATTTTTGACAGGGACCTTTTTGGCATCTGATCATCTGATTCAGAATCTTCATGAATGATCAGTCTTCTTTTCCTGATTAGAAAGCAGTCTTCTTTCTTCTCACTCTCACTCAGCGAGACTTGTTTAGCTTTCTGTCCAGATGTGACAGATTTCTTAAACAGCCTTTTCTTTGTTACAACTGATGTCTTTTGAGAGACAGTAGAGGAGGCTAATTTAGAGGCTTGTTGTGTTTGCTGTTTGGAAGAAGAAATGCTTGGGTTAGAAATAAGATGGGCGATTTCTTGAGTCTTAGCATTAGGAATTATAATACAGGTACCAGCATCAGGATTTGCAGGCACTTGTGTTGGAGTAGGTCTATTTCTCAACAGAAATTGCCTGACCTCTCTAGGAAGAAAGGGTGGTCCTGAAAATTTATTCTTTTCATCCCTTTTAATATGATCAGTGATTGCTTTTTCAGAAATTTGAAAAACAAGGAGTAATTCATCATCATCAAAAATATCAATAGGGCATAGATGAGTGAAAATCAGTTGTAAAAATCTAGTATACCCTATTACTCCTAAAGCATCTGCTATCCTAGCAATTATGAACTGTAATATAGTATTACCATAATCAAAATTACCAGAGTTAAGAAGAGAGTACCCAATTCTCAGGGAAGTGGATGGAAGAGAATCAAAGTTTGTTGTCTTATTCAAGAAACATCTACTGATGCAGTCAAAGAAAAAGTTCCACTCTCTTTTCAGTTTGGTTCTGACCAGTTTTCCAACGGTTGTGATTTCTCCTTGATAGCGTAAAGTCTTTAGCATATTAAACAGCTGCTCATTGGTGTGAGTATTAGGAGCACCATCAAGAGCAGGAAATCTCAAGGCTTGAAGCAGAATGTCAGCATCAACTTCATATCTTTGGTCCTTATACTCAAAAGAAAAGCCAGTATGTGTTGAATTTACCACTGCTGTGTTCCAGACCTGCATGACAGCCCTGTATGACACCTTAACAGGATTTGTGAGAGCATATCCAATTGGACATAGAAGGAGAAAATCTTGAATATCATGAAAAGATGATGGTAGCTGCTGATGTAAAACTAGAGCTAAGTAATTGTTAGTTCCAAATGTGTTTCCATGAATGATTGTGGTTTGACTGAAGATTGGTGAAACTTCAGAAGTTGTCATGATGTGAATAGCTTTTACGAGTGAGTAAGTGTGAGATGTGTGCAGTGAAACTATGTGTATGATGAATTGTGTCACAAAATTTCTTCTGGTTTTATAGCTTCACTTTTCAGAAATATGTTTAACACACTTGTATAAAGAAGGTAACCTAGCGAATTTGACTTCAAACAGGAAACAATATCTGAGTAATTGATTTTAACGTTGGAGGAAATTGCGGAAGTAAATACAAAAAACATACAGTTATATCAAGACACAACGGTAGAAATTTGTTTATCTGATAATCCACCAATAATCATTAATTAAGTGGGACACTTTATTGCAACAATAAAGCTTTCTCAGAGATTGATTAACACTAATAATCTGAATTAGAATGTGTTGACCTGTCATCAGGATTTGAGACCTTTCTTCTGTCAGGATTTGACTAACTCAGGATATGTCGATTCAAATTCAACATTTGTTTGTCAAAGCATCACAAATTATTAGAAACCATAATTTTAATCAAAACATTCATCAAGAAATACAGTTCAAGTAGATGAAGTAAAGATTAACAGGCTTCAATGAGAACATTCACATGCATATAATACGAGATAAGCAAAGGCTAAATCTTGCAAACAAAAGAAATTTCATTAATATATCAAAAGAGTACATTTTATGAAATTTGTAGATTACATGCAAAAGATTACAAGATAATCCTAGTCTAAGATGGTGAACATCAACAGCCTTGGTCTAAGAAGCCTGACAAAGCTGATGGTAAAGAGAATGATGGATGATGTTTACTTCTTCTTCCTACTTTCAACAAAGAGAACATCAAGATGAATGATTTTCTCCTATTGTTTAAGATTGCGAAGATGAAATTCTCTTTGAAAAAATAAAAGATCATTTTTGATGTTGTTTGGAAGTTGAAACCAGATGTCGTATGAAATGTTGTTGATGGGATAGGAAGTCTGGATTCCATTTTGAAAAATGGTCACAGTACTTGTTCCATAGCAGTAAAACCAGCTAAAGTTTGCCACTGGTTGAGAGAAATGAAAGGATGTGTTTTTACTGAAGGATGAGCAGTCATTTAAATAACCAAAAGAATATCCAGAGACTAAGAGACTGAAGAGTTAACTTAATGAATTAACCAAAAGATTTCTTTTTTAAGGCGCGTCTCCCTAGACCGATGTGTAATGATGACAGTGATATATTTATTCGGAAATGCACAATTAGCAAATAAATTCACTTAATTTTTCATGCATATAAAATAGAATACATCAAATATTTCTGGCTTAATATCTAAAAATCACAACATTTAGGACATATCAGAATTTGATCAATATACATCAGGATTTGACCAAAAAGATAAAATAAAAATTTACTTGTCCCAATCAACCATACCAAGTTCATTCACAAGCTTTGTAAATGTTGCTTCAGATAATGGCTTTGTGAAGATATCAGCCAGCTGCTGTTTAGTAGGAGCAAAATGAAGCTCTATGGTTCCTTCCATGACATGCTTTCTTATGAAGTGATATCTGATACTAATGTGCTTTGTAAGAGAGTGTTGCACTGGATTTCCTGTCATAGGAATAGCACTTTGATTATCACAATAAATAGGAATTTTTGAGAATGATAATCCATAGTCCATAAGCTGATTTCTCATCCATAACAACTGAGCACAACAACTCCCAGCTGTAATATATTCAGCCTCAGCAGTTGAAGTAGAAATAGATTTCTGCTTCTTGCTGAACCATGAGACTTATATGCCTCCCAAGAACTGACAGCTTCCTGATGTACTTTTCTTGTCTATTTTACATCCAGCAAAATCAGCATCTGAATAACCACATAATGTAAAATCAGCTTCTCTTGCATACCAAAGTCCAAGAGAAACAGTACCCTTGAGGTATCTGAAAATTCTCTTTACTGCAAAAGATGTGGCTCCCTTGGATTTGCCTAAAATCTTGCACACAAACAAGTGGCAAACATAATGTCTGGCCTGCTAGCAGTTAGATATAACATAGATCCAATCATACCTCTGTAGGTTGTCACATCAACTGTTGTACCTTCATTTGGATCAAGTTTTGTAGCAGTTGCCATAGGAGTTCTTGCAGTTGCATTTTCTTGCATCTTAAACCTCTTCAGTAGATTTCTTGTGTACTTGGACTGATTGATATAGATGCCATTATCAGTCTGTTTAATCTGCAAGCCTAGGAAGTAACTCATCTCTCCCATCATACTCATTTGATATCTTGATTGTATCATGTTAGGTCACACACACACTGTAGAGGGGGTGAATACAGTGAATAGTACACTCAAATCGAACTTTAAGAACTTAAGTAACAGAAAACAAACTTTATTGAAATAATAAACTCTGTTACAGTATGAAACTGTTACCTCTCAGTGATGAACAAATATCACGAGAGCTGCTAGGGTTACAATAAATAATCTTTTCTAATAATGATAACACTTATAGTGTAAACCCTATGTCTGTGTTTATATACTACACAGTTACAAGATAATCACTAATTGATATGGAATATAATTCTGCTTCCTAAAATATATCAATCAGATATCTTTTCTTCCAAGTATTCTATTCTTCACGAAATTCCTTCTTCATGCATATCTCTTCTTATGTTTATCTCAATCTTCTTTCCTTTAATCAGCTACTGTCCTTATCTGATTGTCCTTCAGCACTTAAGTTCTGATATCTATCTTCTGATGATTATCTCCTGATAATATAAGTACTGATATCCTTAAGTCCTGACTTCCAGTATAAGTACTGATCAACAGTTAAGTACTGATTTATCCTGTTCACGTAAGATCTGAAAGCTAAACATAAAACATATTAGCCATGACATTATCAAATATATCTAACAATCTCCCCCAACTTGTAAATTAACAAAATATACAAGTTTAAAAGATATTTGATGATGTCAAAAATATTAAGTACAAATGCATGAGAAATAGACTAGATAACTACAACTTACAGTCCTTAAAGTTTTTATCAATTTCAACTTCTGATAACAACTTGAATCTGTATAAATATCAGAATTTAAGCAGTTGTAGATCTTCGACTTGGCTTCTTCATTTTCTGATCTCTCTGATGTCAGGAGTTGTTCTGAGATAGTTCTTCAACAAACATTTCTCAGCATATCTTAGTTCATCAATCATTCTCCTTTTAACACCTTTAAGCTCTACAGTATTTTCACCAGTTTGAAAGATTGCAGCTCTGAGATCATTAATCTTTGCTTTTCTTAACTCCTGATCTAGTTTTATGACATAAGCTTTGTCTGACTCAAGATTGAATTCAAGTCCCTTAATACCAAGATACGTTCTGATCTGTGCAGTATTAGGCTTCATATCAACAATATCACCATTGTGATCTCTGTACTTTGGAACATATCTGCTGTCAAACTTAATAGAATAAAGCCTTTTCTGTCTCTGAATCTGTTCTTTTAAGTAGTTTGCAGCAGTCTCTGTTATTCTATCATCCACTTGAATTAAGAAAAGTACATGCTCCAATTCTTCAAAATACTTCAAAGGAATGGCATTTTGTCTTATAAGATAAACCCTACCATCTGTCATGAAATACAACATGATGTATTCTTTCAAGTAGGTATGGTAAACCATCTGTACAGATTCCAGTTGATTCAATCTCTCAGGAGTTGCTCCAATACCTGGTTCACTCAAGGAAGTTGGATCATTGGTAGTGTTGTGTACTCTTCTTTCATCAGCACTTCCCAATCCAGTTTTATCTCTAGCTTCCTTTCCAGTAACTACTCTTGCTTCAAAACCACTTGCAGTAGTCTTCAAAGATTGAGTCTGTTTTGCTTTAGTGAATCCTGGTAGGAGTGTCTTTGATCTATTTTCTGATATCAAGTTAACTTGAGCACTGTCAGAGGTTACTTGCTTCTTCTGAATATCAGAACTTACAATTTCTTGACTCTGAACAACTTGAGCCATGTCAGAAGTTGTTTTAAGAACTTTTCTTGTAGTCAGAGCAAGATCATCTTTTCCATCAGTAATTTCTTCTTCCTTAGGAGGTACATAAGGCTTGATAGGTTCACCAACCTTTTCTTTACCCTTGGATCTTGGATCTATCTGTGGTTGTGATCTAGCCAAAGTTGCTTCAGTATGTGTCCTTTCTTTGATCACAATGCCTTTAGGTTTTGGAAGTAACTTTTTACCAGAAGCTTCAGATTTAGATGTGACTTTCTCTGATTTAAGTCTGGCTTCTTCTTCCTTTAAACTTTCCAAGTCCATCCCTGGATTTTCTTGAAGAAATAACTGTCTTGACATTTCCCCATCAAGATCTAGAAGTTCATCAAAACTTATCCTTTTACCAGCAGCAGAACTTATTCTTTTCCCAGTATCAGAACTTGTTCTGTGACTAGTTTGTCTTGATGTAAACCTTCTACCTTGACTATGACCACTACCCATTCCAGAGGTTCCTTGGTCATCTTTTCCATCATCCTTTCCTTGCAGTGTCTTGTTGGTTATGCATTTGGACTTAATTACCTTCTCCCCCTTTTTGGCATCAGCAGGTAATAAAAGAGAGATAAGTAGTTCCACTGAGGTCTGGATTTCAGTAAGTTGCGATTGCTGAGAAGCTTGATTTGTCAGAATTTGATCAATCTGAGCTTGTTGTTTCTCTTGAGTTTTCTCAATATAAGCAACCCTGTCAATGGTAGGTTGGAAGAACTTTTTCTTATCAATTTTCCAAACTTGTTCCTGTTTGATAAAGTTCTCCTGAATCTTGTGTAGCTCGGCATGAGTATTGGAATGAAGACCTTGTAGATGTTTAGTACTCAATGCAGTGACTCTAAGCTGGGTTTTAAAATCATCAGAATTTAACATTTCATCAGCTTTAGTCAGGTGCTCAGCAAGATGTAAAGCATTTGGAACACATGAAACTGAGTTCCATTCCTTAGTCCACTCCTGACCTGCAGGAGTTTCACTCCAAGGCACTGGTGCATCCCTGATAACAAACTCCTTTACCAGTTCAGACTTAGGAAGAGTCGGTGGAGGAGTAAGTCCTGAAGGACCTGCTTCATCAGCATCTACAGTGGTAGCAGCTTCACCAGTATCTCCAACATTTGCAGCATCAGAACATAAAGAATCAGTATCTTCTGATAAGATAACAGTGTGAGTAGCAACGGAGGCTTCAGCATCCTCTAATTGCTGATCTGAGACTAAGTTCTGATCAACAGCCATATCCTGATGCTCACCTAAAATCTGATCATCAACATCTTGATGCAGAGAAGGTGTTGTTGATAACTCTGGAGCTTGAACAGCATCAGTAAGAGGTGTTGTGGAAGGATTATTTGCTGTTGGAGCTTCTAAGAAAAGAATTGCAGGCACAACCAAGTTCTGAATATCAATTTCAGCACTTGTGCCTGGATCAACAAGAGACACAAATGGTGAGTTAGCCTTGTCAGATACAGCTTCCTGAGATGGAGTTGATGGAGAAGAAGTGACTGGAGCAAATTCCTTGCCTTGTGAGATCAGAGATTCCTGATCCCCTTCCTTAGCTGCTTCCTCCTCATCATCTGAAACTGGCCTTTGTGCCCTCTGTTTCTTGTACTTCCTTGTTGATTTGGATTCCTTGGGAGTTTCAGGAACTATCATACGTCTAAGCCTCTTGAGAAGCCTAGAACCCCCAATTTCAGAATCCTTCTGAGAAGTTGCTTTCTCAGCTTCAATCACCACAGGTTCTGAAGAAGGAATCTGTTCCTCAGAATCTGATTCATCTCTCAAAGTAAATCTCCTCCTCTTTTGAGGTGTTTGAGGAATAGTTTTTGTTCTCTTTGGCTTAGAGGATGGAGACTTCACAGTAGGTGCTGAAGAAGAAGGTTGAGCAGTCTGTGAAGTGGAGAGATAGGATTTGAGATAAGTTCTGAGGGTAGGTTGAGTAGAATGAGAGGTAGGTACTTAGGTTGATGGATTTTGGGTGGTTGGAGGTGGTTGGACATCAGAGTAAACAAATCTATAAGTATCAGGATCAGCATTTACCAGGATCTGTTTCACAGACTTAGGAATCTGTAATGGTCTAACCACTTTCTTTTTAGTATCAGCATTTACCAGGTCATTAAAGTACCTTTTTGCAACCTTAAAAGGTGGGGTTTGAGTGCTGACTAAATGAGGTTCATCAGTACAGTAAGTGTAAATAAGTTGACAGAATCTAGCAAAATAAACAACATCTCTATCCTCTGTCATCCTATCCCCAATAAAACCAATTATTCCAGTTGCAAAATCAAAATGAGTTTGATGGATAATAGCATACCCTATGTGCTGACTCAGAATTGGGATAGCATCAAAATTTGAACATTTGTTCCCAAAGGCTTTGGTGATGCAATCAAAGAAGAAACTCCATTCTCTTCTGATATGAGCCCGTTTCAACTGTCCAAGTTTCGTCAGACTCTTTTCATATCTCAATTCAGCCATTAACTCCCGAAGGGCTGAGTCCTCTGGAACTGAGAAAGTACAATCCTCTAGAAGATGTAAAGCCCTGCGTACTGTACCAGGAGTGACTACAAAAGATGAATCACCCACTTGGAAGATAATACTGGGAGTTCCACGGTTACCACCATCATCAAAAATGCCAGTCCTCCAGAACCTCAGAACTTGTTGACTTGAAAATAATTCAGGCTGAGTTAAGGCGTACCCAACCTCACTATGTGCAAGAAGATCTTGCACAAAGTGCAATTCAGATGGAGCTTCAGCATGATCAAGAATTGCAGCATAGTTGTTTGGAACAAACTTAGCTCCATCAATGATTAAATCCTTTGGTGCCATGTGAAAAAAAATTGAGAATTAAGTATGCCTGATAGGTGTTTGATATAATATCTGTATGAAAAGAACGGAAATAGTAAAGTGAAGGAGAGTAAAAGTAAGAAGAGAGATAAAAAATGAAGAAATTAAAAAGATTAAAGAAATCTTCTCTCTGCTGTACTTATACAAAAAAAATATTACCGTTGGACACCTGTCAGACATGCAGTAATAACGGATAGTTACTGGGCTCGAGAAAACAGTAATCATTACTTACCCATTTGCCGAGTTTCAAGGAAAAACTGTTCCATTTATCAAGGGAAACAATTCAAATTTTAACCCGTTATCACTGATTGAATTATTTGTCACTGCAACATTAATATTCTGAAAATAAATCATGTTAAAAATGACCGAGATAATTTCGATGAATAAGTGCTGACAGAGAATCAGAACTTAAATAAAAACAAAATTTAAATGGTCATCAGAATATCAATCAGGATTTATCAACACAAGATAAAATAACTCAGAGACAAAATCTTGAAGTAAAAACAGTTTTTATTAATATATCAAGTCAATACATTTATGAAATGGAAATTACATCAATACAAGATTTTCCCTAAGCTTCTAACCCTAACATCAACAGCTTTAGTCCTAGCTAAGAAGCCTGACAAAGCTGAGGATGAAGAAGAACAGGAAGAAGACGAGATTAAGTCATCTTCCTCTTCCTATCTTCGACGAACAAGATGGCGAGTCGTATGATTCGCTCTTGCTGATGGATACGACGAAGGTGAAGGTCTCTTCGAACGGCCACCAAATCACGTTTGATAACCTCTGGAAATTGAATCCAGAGATTGTGAGGGATGTTGGTGATAGGGTAGGGAGTTGGAATTCCATTCAAAAAGACATGCACAGTCTCATCACCGTAATTGTAGAACCAGCCAAATTCAGCCATTTGTGATAGTAAATGAAAAACAAGACTGAATTTGTGATAAAAGTGTGATGAGAAGACTAATGTGAAGAGGCTGTTTATATAGGAAAGAGAATGCCAAGAGACGCAAAGATATTTAATGCTGACAGGTAGAATTAATTCTACCTCGTCTCCCTAGACTTTGAAAAAGAATAACAGTCATTGGAAAGAGGAAGCATGGCTAGACCGCACAAGACACAAGAAATAGTGGACTGTTCAAGTACGAATACCATTAATCCTAATCATAGTGACTATTAATCTTCCACTTCAACATATTCTAGTTCTAACTGAGACTGTTATCAAATTTTATTCACAGAGAAGCCAAGTAAAGGATTAGACTGAGAAATCAGAACTTAGACCTATACCAGAACTTAACAGTCATCAGAACATAATTTCTTAACTCGAAAAAGGAATGCCCATCTTAGTAAATACTCATACAAGTTCTGAGTTATGGACGTCAGGACTTAATCATCAGAACGTGTAACTTAGAACTTGTCCTCAGAATTTGTGCAATAATGACACAATGACTGTTTATCTAAAATAACATAGACCACCACAGAAATTTTCATCATTCAGATGGAGTGATTAGTGTGTGCATTAAGCTAAAAACAGACAAAGAGTAAAGTCTGATTCACTTCAGTACATCTTAGAAATAAGGCATAACTAAAATTTTGCTAAAGAGCTGTCATTGTCCTGAAACCTACTGAAGAATGAGTTTATGCTTGAGTCCACCTCAACTGTTTTGTGCTAATTTTATGCATCTTTTGAAATTCTATTTTACAGTGGCTTCTCAGTGTAAGTGAGTCACGACTGTTTATCAGAATTTATGCTATTTTCAGAGTATTTCTCCAGTAATCATAGAGTGTGAAAAGTCACCAAGAAAATATTTAGCTTTTCTGATGCATATTTACTTAATACCAGCAATGCACTTGGGTCGTCCCTTCCACATTTTTACTCTAGATCTCAAAGGAGTACCTGATTTTAATCTTTGATCTTTTTGCTTTTTCTTTTGATAAGAGAGGTCTATCAGCACTTTGTACATTCAGCAGTTTTACTAGTATCAGAACTTAACAGATGAGTAGCATTATTCTAATTTGTGACTTAGTAATAAGATATACAAAGTGAACTTAACTAAGCTCAGTTATCAGAATTTGCTAGTGTCATAAGATTTCCACTGAAATAATTACTTCTTCCATGGAATCATTTGTTTATTGAAGACTACTAGGTCAGTATCTAGCACAGTTATCCTCATAGGATTGAATAGGTACTAGAACAGATATATCACTTATCAGAGTTTAGAAACATATATCAGACAACAGTCAGTACTTAAAGACATTTATCAATTAAGCACAGAATACACAATGAGATTAATTCTGTAAATACTGAGCATAAAGTCTGATAACACAGAACAAGTCTAAGCAGATTTAGAGAAAGAACCTGAAACCATTCCAAGTTCATTTACCAATCTTGTAAAAGTAGCTTCATATAATGGTTTTGTGAAGATATCTGCCAACTGTTGATCTGTGGGAACAAAATGCAATTCCACTGTACCTTCATCCACATGTTCCCTGATGAAGTGGTACCTGATGCTGATGTGCTTTGTCATTGAGTGTTGAACTGGATTACCTGTCATAGCAATAGCACTTTGATTATCACAGTAAATAGGGATTTTGAAATATGTTAACCCATAATCCAGTAACTGATTCTTCATCCAAAGAATCTGTGCACAACAGTTTCCTGCAGCAATATACTCTGCTTCTGCAGTTGATGTGGAAATTGACTTTTGTTTCTTGTTGTACCAAGAAACCAATCTGCCTCCAAGAAATTGGCAGCTTCCACTTGTGCTTTTCCTGTCAATTTTGCAACCTGCAAAATCTGCATCTGAGTAGCCTATTAGTTTAAAATCTGATTCTCTAGGATACCATAATCCTAGAGCAGCTATCCCTTTAAGATACTTAAAGATTATTTTTACAACTGTTAAGTGAGGTTCTCTTGGATCTGCTTGAAATCTTGCACAAAAACAGGTAGCATACATGATATCAGGTCTACTAGCAGTTAGATAGAGTAGAGAGCCAATCATACCTCTGTAGTCAGTAATATCTACTGATTTACCGGTATCCTTATCCAGTTTTGTTGCAGTGGCCATTGGAGTGGATGCACTTGAACAATCTTGCATTCCAAATTTCTTTAGCAGGTTTCTGGTGTACTTGGTTTGACAAATAAAAGTGCCTTCCTCATTCTGCTTGACTTGAAGGCCCAGAAAATAGCTAAGTTCCCCCATCATACTCATCTGATATCTTGACTGCATTAGTTTGGCAAACTTCTTGCAAAGTTTGTCATTTGTAGATCCAAAAATGATATCATCAACATAAATCTGGACCAGAAGTAAGTCCTTTCCATGGTTGAGGTAGAACAGTGTTTTATCTATTGTCCCTCTGTTGAATCCACTTTCCAGAAGAAACTGAGCTAAAGTCTCATACCATGCTCTAGGAGCTTGCTTAAGTCCATAAAGTGCTTTATCAAGTCTGTAGACATAGTCTGGATGTTTGGTATCTACAAAACCTGGAGGTTGTTCAACATATACCTCTTCCTCCAATTCTCCATTTAGAAAAGCACTTTTCACATCCATTTGAAAGACAGTAAACTTTTTGTGAGCAGCATAAGCCAAAAATATTCTTATGGCTTCTAACCTAGCAACTGGTGCAAATATTTCATCATAATCAATTCCCTCCTGTTGAGAATATCCTTTTGCAACCAGCCTTGCCATATTCCTCGTAATTATGCCATCACTGTCAGTTTTGTTTCTGAATACCCACTTTGTACCAACAACAGATCTATTCTTTGGTCTTGGTACTAGGGTCCAGACTTTGTTTCTTTCAAATTCATTCAACTCTTCCTGCATTGCTTGCACCCAATCAACATCTTGAAGAGCTTCTTCCACTTTCTTCGGCTCAGTCTGAGAGAGAAAAGAATTATAAAGACACTCATTTGAAGTACCTGTTCTAGTTCTGACACCTGCATCAGGATTTCCAATTATCAAATCAGGTGTATGTGATTTTGTCCACTTCCTTGCAGATGGAAGGTTTTCTCTAAAACTGGATGCTCCCCCATGATCCATGCTATCTTCATTTTCATTTTCTGATGCTCCCCCTGAAACTATGCTCTCTGAGTTGGATTCTTCAGTATTTAGATTTTCAGCACTATCAGAACTTGGCTTATAAGAACTTGACGAATCAGAACTTGAAGAGCCAGATGTATGTTCGGATGTTTCTTGAGATGTGGTAGGATCTTGAGTATGCTCCCCCTGCATAGGTGCATCTTCCTTTAACGTAGTCACCACAATTTCAATAACATCAGAGTTTAATCCATCAGAGTTTGCAGTATCAGGACTTAGACTGTCAGGATTTTCAGTATCAGAATATGAGTCTTCATTTTCAAATCTCAGCTGATCATGGTCAACGAAATCTTTAAGACCAGTGATCTTCTTGTCATCAAAAGAGACATTGATAGATTCCATGACCACTTTTGTTCTCAAATTATAGACTCTGAAGGCTTTTGTGGAAAGTGGATATCCAACAAAGATTCCTTCATCAGCTTTTAGATCAAACTTTGATAGCTGTTCAGGAGGAGTCTTGAGAACAAAACACTTGCATCCAAATACATGAAATTATTTCAGATTTGGCTTCTTTTTCTTCACCATCTCATATGGTGTTTTTCCATGCTTGTTAATGAGTGTTGCATTTTGAGTAAAACAAGCAGTCTGCACAGCTTCAGCCCAGAAATAGGTTGGAAGCTTTGCTTCTTCAAGCATTGTACGTGCAGCTTCAATGAGAGTTCTATTCTTCCTTTCAACAACTCCATTTTGCTGTGGAGTTCCAGGAGCAGAAAATTCCTGCTTTATTCCATGGCTTTTGCAGAACTCTTCCATTATCAAATTCTTGAACTCAGTGCCATCATCACTCCTTAAAATTTTCACAGAATATTTGACCATTTTATCCAGCTGTTTGACATGATCAGTCAAGATAGATGCAGTTTCACTTTTTGTGTGCAAGAAATACACCCATGTTTATCTGGTGAATTCATCCACTATGACCAACGCATACTTCTTCTTTGCAATAGACATGACATTTACTGGACCAAATAGATCAACATGTATAAGATGATAAGGCTCAAGAATTGATGAATCAGTCTTGCTCTTGAATGAAGATTTTCTTTGTTTGGCTTTCTGACATGAATCACAAAGACCATCAGGAGCAAATACTGTGTTTGGCAATCCTCTCACAAGATCTTTCTTGACCAGTTCATTTATATTGTTGAAATTTAAATGAGAGAGTTTCTTATGCCAATTCCAGCTTTCTTCAATTGATGCTCTACTTAACAGACAAATTGCAGAGCCATCAGTACTTGTTGAAAGCTTAGCTTCATAAATGTTACCACGTCTGTATCCTTTTAGAACAACTTTGCCTTTAGATTTACTCACAACTTCACAGTGTTCTTCAAAGAAATCAACATGATAACCTCTGTCACAGATTTGACTTATACTCAGTAGGTTGTGTTTAAGTCCTGAGACCAGAGCTACTTGTTTAATTATGACATTTCCAAGATTGATATTGCCATATCCCAATATTTTTCCAATGTTGCCATCTCCATAAGAAATACTTGGGCCAGCTTTCTCCATAAAGTCTGATAGCAGGGCCTTATTTCCAGTCATATGTCCTGAACATCCACTGTCCAGAACTAGAATATTTTTCCTGTTGCCTTGCAATCACAAAGACCAATAATTATTAGTTTTAAGGACCCAGACTTGCTTGGATCCTTTGGCCTTATTAAGTTTGTTAACATTTGCAGCGGATTTAGCATCAGAGTTTATGTTAACATTTTTCTTATCAGAATTTACATTATCAGACTTTGAATCAGAATTTACACTAGAAGGAACAATGGAAACTTTCTTCAAATAAGGTTTTATTTGATAATAATCATAGTACAAACTATGATATTCCTTACAAGTATAAATGGAATGCCATAAACTACCACAATGAAAACAAGGATTTTGTGGTTTGTATCTAACAGACTGACTCTTAACTCCTGATTTTGAAGGTAAGGAGTTAATATTCTTATTTTTCCTGCAAAAAGAAGCCAGATGGTTAGAACTTCCACAGTTATGACATGTTTTCCTAGGAGCATCAGGAACAGGTTTATAATCATTGCTTTTATTCACACCTTCCTTTCCATTCCTATTTTTCCTAGGTGATTGTACCTTGTTTGCATTCTTGACATCTTTCAGCTTATGCTTAAGCTGCTTCTTTGTCATTAAGCCTATGTTTACTTCAGCTGTCTTTTCCTATTTTAGTTTGTCAGAAGTTAATTCCTCTTTAACTTCTGATTTCTCATTATCAGACTTTACAGTTACAAACTTAACAGGTTTTAACTTTGGCTTTTGCTTAACAACAGGCTTAATTTCTTCAGTTCCTTTATCATTCTTATTCTCTCCATAACCTAAGCCCTCTTTCCAATTTTCACTACTTAGCAAATTTTGAGTTGTTCTGCCGGAGTTAGTCCAAGTCCTGATTATCTCTCTTTCCTTTTCTAACTCAGTTTTTAGAGATTCATTCATTTTTAGCACTTCATCCCTAACATAAAAAGCATCATCTCTATCCTTCTCAATTTGATGGAACATGACTAACTCTTTTTCTAAGAAATCATTCCTTTTCTTAAATGCAAGATTTTCAGAAGTTAATCTTTCACATGTTAAAGTTTGGTCTCTATAGCTAACAAACATGGTTTTAAGATATCTTCTCAACTCATTAATATCATCAGTATGAAAAGCATAAGTAGTCTGAGGTACCTTTGTTTCAGCAGCTTCAGAACTGCTCTCAGCACTTTCTTTATCAGCATTTGCCATCAATGCATAGTTCTCCTCACTTTAAAAGACTGAAGTGTCTGTCCAGCTTTTCTGCTTTGTGACAAGAGCCTTGCCTCTGTCACCCTTTACCTTCTTGCAGTCAGGAGATATGTGGCCTTTCTCACCACAGTTATAGCATTTAGCATTGGTGTAATCTCCTCTGTCAGACTTTCCTCCTCTGCCTTCAGATCTTCTGAAATTCTTCTTATCAGAACTTATGCTTTTTCTGGAAAACTTCTTTCCCTTCCTGAACTTCCTGTATGCAATCTTGGTGATTGCATCAGTCTCAGGCAAGCTTTCAGAATCTCCTCATCAGCATCAGTCTCAGGCAAGCTTTCAGAATCTGAGTCATCATCTCCTCATCAGCATCAGTCTCCTCATCATCTCCTCATCAGCATCAGTCTCAGGCAAGCTTTCAGAATCTGAGTCATCATCACTCTCAGAACTTGATGACTCAGTATCAGACTTTATGAAAAGAGCTTTACCCTTGTCTTTCTTTGAGGAAGCTGCTTTGGGGAATTCTTCTTCAGCCTTAAGAGCAATTGTCTTTGACTTTCCTCCTTTCCTCTTGCTTCTTTGTTCCATCTCCAGCTCATGAGTCTTGAGCATTCCACAGATTTCGTCAAGAGTTGTTTCATCAAGATTGTAGTTGTCTCTTATTGTCGTTGCCTCCAGGAACATGGTCATCCTTACCTTCCATATGGGATATTCAGATGGTCTCAGTATGGGGACTCTGATGGTCTCATACCGACTCTGAATTTGTGTCTTTGGTGGTTCCTCAGTTGTGGTAGGCTTAGTTGGAGTTTCTGTGTCCGACATGATTGTGTTTGGATCTTTAACTGTATGTAAGTTAACAGATAGGCTCTGATACCAATTGTTAGGTCACACACACACTGTAGAGGGGGTGAATACAGTGAATAGTACACTCAAATCGAACTTTAAGAACTTAAGTAACAGAAAACAAACTTTATTGAAACAATAAACTCTGTTACAGTATGAAACTGTTACCTCTCAGTGATGAACAAATATCACGAGAGCTGCTAGGGTTACAATGAATAATCTTTTCTAATAATGATAACACTTATAGTGTAAACCCTATGTCTGTGTTTATATACTACACAGTTACAAGATAATCGCTAATTGATATGGAATATAATTCTGCTTCCTAAAATATATCAATCAGATATCTTTTCTTCCAAGTATTCCATTCTTCACGGAATTCCTTCTTCATGCATATCTCTTCTTATGTTTATCTCAATCTTCTTTCCTTTAATCAGCTACTGTCCTTATCTGATTGTCCTTCAGCACTTAAGTTCTGATATCTATCTTCTGATGATTATCTCCTGATAATATAAGTACTGATATCCTTAAGTCCTGACTTCCAGTATAAGTACTGATCAACAGTTAAGTACTGATTTATCCTGTTCACGTAAGATCTGAAAGCTAAACATAAAACATATTAGCCATGACATTATCAAATATATCTAACACATCAACTTTGAAAACTTATTACACGGTGTTTGATTAGTTGATCCAAAAATGATATCATCAACATAAATTTGAACTAAAAGCAAATCTTTAACTTTATTCAGATAAAACAGAGTTTTATCTATTGTACCTCTTTTGAATCCACTTTCAAGTAGAAACTGAGCAAGGGTTTCATACTATGCTCTAGGTGCTTGCTTCAGCCCATAGAGTGCTTTATCAAGTCTGTAAACATAATCAGGATTTTTAGGATCCACAAATCCTGGTGGTTGTTCAACATAGACTTCTTCTTCAAGTTCTCCATTGAGAAATGCACTCTTGACATCCATCTGCAAGACTTTGAACTTCTTGTGAGCAGCATATGCCAAGAAGATTCTGATTGCTTCCAACCTAGCATTAGGAGCAAATGTCTCATCATAGTCAATACCATCATGTTGAGAATATCCTTTTGCCACCAATCTTGCCTTGTTTCTGATGATTGTTCCATCAGAATCAGTCTTATTTCTAAAGACCCATTTTGTGCCCACAATTGACCTGTTCTTAGGTCTAGGCACCAGCTTCCATACTTCATTTCTTTCGAACTCATTCAATTCTTCTTGCATAGCCATGACCCAGTCTGCATCCTTGAGTGCATCTTCTACTTTCTTTGGCTCTTCTTTTGAAAGTAGATTATGATATAAACATTTATTCTGAGTTGCACTTCTTATCTTTACACCATCATCAGGATTTCCAATGATCAGATCAGAAGTATGATCCTTAGTCCATTTTCTGGCACTGGGAAGTATCCTTCTGGAACTAGATGTTCCCCTAAATTGTATGCCTCATCAAATCCATTTGAGGCTCCCCCTGAATCTATTGGGTTATTTCCTGATGAATTATTGGGATTTGACTCATGTTCTTCTGATGTTGAATCAGCAGTGGATTGAGAAGAACTTTGAGATGATTCTTCAGTGTTAGTATCATCAGCTGACCTTTGCTTTTGCTCCCCCTCAACTTTTGTAGGCTCATTAGCACAATGATTATCTTCAGAATCTGAAGGAGTGTCAGGATTTGACAGTTCATTAGAGTTTGATCCAGATTTCAACAATGCTTTTTCATTTGCAAAGATTAAACTTTCATGAGTGTCTTCTTCAAAACCAGGAATCTTCTTATCATCAAAAGATACATTGATGGAGACTACTACAGTGTGTGTTCTTAGGTTGAACACTCTATAAGCTTTTGATGGTGAGTATCCAACAAAGATTCCTTCATTAGCATTTGATTCAAACTTTCCAAGATGATAAGTATGAGTTCTCAAAATAAAGCACTTACATCCAAATACATGAAGATGTTTGAGACTGGGCTTCTTTTCTTTTAGCATTTGGTAAGGAGTAACACCATGTCTATTTATCAGAGTGACATTATGAGTATAACATTTTGTGTTTACTGCTTCAGCCCAGAAGTAAGTGGGTAGTTTTGCTTCTTCTAGCAGAGTTCTTTCAGCTTCAATTAAGGTTCTGTTCTTCCTCTCAACAACACCATTTTACTGAGGTGTACTAGGAGCTGAGAATTGTTGCTCTATGCCTTTGTACTTGCAGAATTCCTCCATCTTTAAATTCTTGAATTCAGTGCCATTATCACTTCTCAGGATTTTCACTTTGTGGGTAGATCCATTTTCAATTTGCCTTATGTGGTCCAGAAGAATTTCTGAGTTTCATTCTTCCTGTGTAGAAAATAAACCCATGTATATCTAGTGAAATCATCAACAATTACAAGTGTGTACCTTTTCTTGTTGATGGACATTATGTTCACTAATCCAAAAAGGTCGAGGTGCAGCATGTGATATGGCTCAGAGATAGAGAATTCTGTTTTGCTTTTGAAAGATACTCTTCTTTGTTTAGACTTTTGGCAAGCATCACAAAGACCATCACTTGAGTATAGAATGTTTGGCAATCCTCTTACAAGCTCCTTCTCGGAAAGTTCATTGATTGAGTTAAAATTGAGATGTGAGAGCTTCTTATGCCAGTTCCAGCTCTCATCTACTGATGCCTTAGAGATAAGGCAAGTAGCTTCCTTTTCAAGACTTTCATGTAGCCTTGCTTCATAAATGTTACCATGTCTGTATCCTATCAAGACAAATTTCTTTGACTTGTTATGAACAACTTTGCAGTGTGAGTCATAGAATACAATATGATAACCTTTTTCAGTGATTTGACTGATGCTCAGAAGATTATGCTTCAGTCCTTCCACCAGAGCTACATTCTCTATTGCTACCTTTCTAATTATCAAGTTGCCATATCCCATGGTATGTCCTACATTTCCATCTCCATAAGATGCATCTGGGCCAACCTTCTTCTCAAATTCTGACAGCGGGGATTTATTTCTAGTCATGTGTCCTAAACATCCACTATCCAAGAAAAGTGTATTTTTCTTGTTACCCTGCAATCAGAAGAATAATTAATTAGAAGGATTTTTAAGGACCCACAGTTGTTGGGTCCTCTTTTTGGACAACTTAAGCCTTTGTGTGTCAGAATTACTTTTGACAGTCTTTCCTTTGTCAGGATTTGTCTTGTCAGAAGCAAGTTTAGTAAAACCAATAGAATTAATCACAGAAGTAACTTTATTAAATTTAGGTAACGGTTCATAGTAATTGTGATACAACTTGTGATAAGAACTACAAGTATAAATCGAATGCCAACTACCACCCCAATAAAAATAAGGATTTTGTGGTTTATAAAATACTGATCTACCCCTAACATCAGACTCAGGAATAGCAGTTTTCCTTTTCTTATTCCTCCTGCAATCAATAGCAAGATGATTAGTATTTCCACAGTTAAAACAAGTTTCCCTAGAAGCATTGGGAACAACCTTGTAATTTGAATCCTTAGAAATACCTTGCTTACCATTCCTATTTCTTTTAAGACTTTTTACTTGAGGTTTGTCAATAACCTCATATATTTTCTTTTTCAATTGTCTTGCTGATAAAAGTCATATGTTCTTTTCTTTCTAAACAGACTTAATGGTTTCCTTGCTTTTCTTTCTTTAAGTTTTATCATTTACCAGTTTTTCTTGTGATACTGATGTTGAACCATTTTCAAAAGTGGATTTGGGTTCATCAGCTTCTGATGAAATAAACTTAACAGGAGTTTTAAGGGAAATTTTATTTTCAGTGTCAACATCCATAATTCCATCTTTATAGCCTACTCATTCTTTCCGGATTTTCTTTGAGATCATCTCATGAACCTTTTTGCCTGAATCAGTCCAGGCTTTAAGGGTTTTCTTTCATTTTCTAGATCCTTTTCTAGCATATTGTGCCTAGCCTCAAGAATCTTAACTGTATGTTTAGCTCTCTCACATTCTTTCTTCAAATCTATCTGATGAATCAAGTCAGACTCTAACTGATCACTCCTAGATTTCAAGGTATTAATTCCAGTTATAAGTCTATCATTTTCTAAAGTCTTATTCTTAAAGCTACCATGCAAAGATTTAAGAATATATTTTAATTCAGATATATTTTCAATATCAAAAGAGAAGAAAGGAGTTTGTACCTTAGGCTCAGAAGCAGCGGGATCATCAAGACTGGCCATCAGTGTATAGCATGTGTTTTCACCTTCAGAGTCAGAGGAGTCAATCTAATTCTTTCTTGAAGTGATCAGGGCTTTTCTCTTTTCTTTATCATGCTTTATTTTCTTGTACTCTAAGGCAAAGTGACTTGGTTCATCACAGTTGTAGCACTTGATCTTTGTCCTTTCTAGCTTCCCAGCTTTAGATTCCTTTCCATCTTTTCTCCCAGTTGACTTCTTTTCACCTCTAGTGAACTTCTTCCTGAAGCTTCTGTTGTTCCTAGACTTCCTGAATTGCATTCTCTTGAAGCCCTTAACCAGCAATGCGGCCATTTGCATGACATCAGAATCTGTCATGTTCTCATCTATTTCAGAATCAGTATCATCATCAGGATTTGATGATGAATCATCAGTATCTGATTCTAGCGAATTGTCCTTCTTTCGCACAGCTCCAACATAATTTTCTTTTGAAGCTTTATCATTAACTTTCAAAGCAACAGATTTCCCTTTGCTGCTTTTCCCCTCTCTCCTTTGCTGAACCTCCAAATCATGAGTTCTCAGCATGCCATAGACTTCATCCAGAGTAATTACATCCAGATCATACTGATATCGTATGATTGAAGTCTGAGTCTCTCATTCTTCACTCAAAGCTCTCAAAAACTTGGTGTTTGAATCATTTCAATCATACACCTTTCCCACCAAAGATAGATTGTTTAGCAGAGTCAGAAATCTGTAATAGATGTCAGTGAGATTTTCATCAGTCTTGGCCTCAAAGTGTTCATATTCTTGAATCAGAACAACCCTTCTGTTCTTCTTGATGGCCATGGTTCCTTGACATTGAGTTTCAAGAGCATCTCAGATTTCTTTGGCAGTCTTGTAGGCTATGACCCTGTTTGACATCATAAAATCAAGACTGTTATTCAAAATGTTTCTTCCCTTTGCATCTTTCAGCACAACTACTTTCTCTTCGGGTGTCTATTATGTCTTCTCCGTCAGTTAATAGTGTTCAGCAACAGTAGGAGTTGCAAGCACCATTTTGTTGGCATGAAGGGTCCATCATTGATTACGTCTAGATAATCTGGATCTGTAGCTTCGAGGTACATGAGCATCTTCACCTTCCATATTGGATATTCAGTCTTTTTCAGAATGGGAATTTTAATGCTTTCATACCTTTTTAGAGACATGTTTAGATCGTTTCTGATTGTAAATTTATCAGTGTGCTCTGATACCAATTGTTGCCCAGTAAAGATACAATTATTTAAGGAGGTTGGATACAATTGTATAAATGTTTCGAATAAGTAATAAAATATAACAGCTTTTTATATATCTGATAAAAACTGTTACAAAATCCTCTCAAGAAATACTGATATTCTTGAGAGATGCTAGGTTGAATGATCCTCGAGTGTTATACACTAAGTGATGACCTAAACTGTGTTTATATACTACACAACTATAACAGATTAATCTAAGATATGCATTATCAAGAACTAACTGAAACTGATACATATCTTAAACTAAACAGATAAAGTCCTATCTCTCAGATGTAACAAATATCTGCTCCACATTATAAGGAACATAACAAATCCTCTAATGCTGACGGTCTTCAAATACTGATGTCATACAAATCCTGATGACATACCAAATCCTGATGGTACATAAGATCTTGATGACATCCGAACAGCCAGATCCTGAGCTTCTTCTGATCATTGAGAATTTAATATGTAACACCATTTATAGCATATTTTCTAATAAAATGGTACCTTACATCAATGTGCTTTATTCTAGAATGATTAACTGGATTGGCCACAATAGATATAGCACTAGTATTGTCACACATGATTGGAATTTTGTGTAACACTAGGCCATAGTCCATTAGTTGATTTTTAATCCAAAGCATTTAAGCACAGCAACTTCCAGCAGTTATGTACTCAGCCTCAATTGTGGAAGTTGACACGGATTGTTGTTTCTTGCTATACCAGGATACAAGTCTTTGTCCAAGAAATTGACAGCTTCCACTAGTACTTTTTCTGTCAACCCTGTATCCATCAAAATCTGCATCTATATATCCAACAGCTTTAAAACCAGTTCCCTTAGGATACCACAATCCCAAGTTTGGAGTCCCCTTCAAGTATCTGAAAATCCTCTTCACAGTCATGAAATGTGATTCTTTTGGATTGGCTTGAAATCTTGCACACAGACATGTTGCAAACATGATGTCTGGTCTACTTGTAGTTAAGTATAGCAAAGATCCAATCATTCTCTATAGCTTGAGATATCTACACTCTTGCCCTTTTTATCTTCATCCAATTTTATAGTTGTAGACATAGGTGTAGATGCAGGTGAAAAATCAACCATACCGAACTTTTTCAATAAATCTTTGACATACTTAGTTTGGATGATGAATATTCCATCACTTCTTTGGTTGACTTGAAGTCCAAGAAAGTAACTTAATTCCCCCATCATTCTCATTTCATATTCACTCTGCATAGGCTTAGAGAATCTTTGGCAAAGCTTTTCATTAGTAGAACCGAAGATAATATCATCCACATAGATTTGAAATAGGATGATATCATCACCATGTTTCTTGTAGAAGAGTGTCTTGTCAATTGTACCTCTAGTGAATCCAGGTTTAATCAAAAATTCTAAAAGTTTTTCATATCAAGCTCTAGGTGCTTCTTTTAGTCCATAGAGAGCCTTGAGTAACTTGTATACAAAATTTGGAAATTCTGGATCTTCAAAGCCAGGTGGTTGTTGCACATAAACCTCTTCTTCTAGCTCACCATTAAGGAATGCACTCTTCACATCCATTTGATATACCTTGAAATTTGAATGTGCAGCAAATGCAAGAAAAATTATTATTGCTTCAAGTCTTGCAACTGGAGAAAAAGTTTCATCATAATCAATTCCTTCTTCCTGTGAGTAGCCTTTTGCAACCAACCTTGCTTTATTTCTAGTAAAAATTCTATTTTCATCCATTTTATTCCTGAACACCCAATTTGTTCCAAAAATACTTCTATTCTTCGATGCAGGAACCAATTTCCAAACTTTGTTTCGTTTAAACTGATTTAGCTCATCTTGCATTGCAGATATCCAATCAGGATCAAGAAGGGCTTCCTCAGTTTTCTTGGGCTCAGCTTGAGACAGAAAATATGCATGAAGACATTCATTTTCAGTTGCACTCCTAATCCTCACTCCAGCATTGGGATCACCAATAATTGCATCTACATTATGACTTCTATCCCACATCCTGGTATGAGTTTGTTGACTTGAGTTCTCTGTGTTTTCTTTACCAATGGCATGCTTTGCAGAACCTTCCTCTCTTTCTCCCCCTGAGTTTGTGCTATTAAATTCAGGTTCATGACATGAGCTTTCATTTTCATAATTCACTTGTTAAGTAGACTCTTTATCAACTCTGTGATTTGTGTTGACTTCAGCTTCATCATCAGAATCACTATCAATATCGAGATTTTCAAACTTGAGGGCTTTGGCTTCATTTTTATCAAGGCATTTCAAGCCTGGACATTTGTCATCATCAAAAGTAACATATGTGCTTTCTATGATTTTATTTTGTTCAATCACATAGACTTTGTGTGCAGTTCTTTCCAATGAATATTGTGGTGCCCCAAAATTCGGGGTCAGGGATCTAGGAGGCCACGCCATCTTGAATCATGTATAGCACTTATCGCGTACTACATTATATAAATACTCATACCTTTACGACCCCACACTTATCAACACACACACACTTACAGGTTATTGTTTTGGAAACGAACCATTCATTACTAGAGTATATCAATCCACAAAATGATAATTATTACAATCCCAAAAGTGGTTAAGTCTTACCGCAGAAATAACCTTTATGTAATGTTAGACCGTCGGCCAAATATACGTTTCTTATTTATTATCTTACATGAGTCATACTTATAAATAAGTCGGACTAAAAATAACTGAAAACCAATCCAGCTTATTCCGTCTACCTGAGGTACAGCGCCAAATATTGTACGGAACAACTGCCCGTTTCCTACCCATTCCTGGCCGTGAGTTTCATGATAGGCATCTTGATTCACTGTTGTGTTGTGTCAATTTAAGAAAACAAGTGTGAGCTATAATGCCCGGCATAATAATGTACAGTATAAAAAGACTGTATGAGAAATTCAAGTATAATTCCATATACTATAAATATGTTTATTTAAAATAGTTTTCCTTGGTGACACAAACCTTCTTTCGAAAATAATTCTTTTATTATCCTGCAAATACCTTAATGGTGAACCCAGCACCTCTCATAATTTTAATTGGAAGAATAGGACATTCACTGGAGCCCTCGCTTACGATGATCAGTCGAAAAACGGAAATTAGTAACCATTCTACTAGTAGGGGATGACGTCCAAACTCCTTGTTATCACCCTAGCCGCATACAGGCTATGTGTCCCATTTTCGGGTATACACATACTTCGCTGATCCTTAGGTACACATAGTACCTTCTCCCACGGTACTGGCAGTCTCACCAATACATAAAGTACTGGATCTCTACCCCTCCCATATCCTTTAAGAAATCCTATCATATCTCAAGAACTCGAATCATTTCGAAGTTCTCCAAGCGTTTTGCTTGGTGATAGGTACAGCTTATCTTATATGAATATATATATATTTACTTCCGAGAATTTTCGGAGGAAGTACTAAGATAATGTGAGTTGACTGTTGTCAACAGATAGATAAATGAGGGGGAGTTTCTTTTGAAACTATATTCAAAATATTTAAAATAAGTCGAGGTAATATTCTTCGACGATGTGAAACTATTCAAATGATTTTCTGAAGTTCAAAAAGTCTTTTAAATTAGGTTTTATGATTTTTAAATCATATTAAATCATTTAATAAATAATTAATATTTAAATAATAATTATTAAATAATTAATCCTCGAATAATTATGTTTAAAAAGAATATTTGAAATAGTACTCCTCAACTAATTTATGTTTAGATAATTAAAGTAATCTTTAATAATATAATTAATCGAGTTTGAAATAAATAATATTTGGAGAATACTTCTCTTATTTAAATGAATATCCGAAATAATATTCATTGTTCAAGTAGTTAAATATAGTTGAGGGGATACAATCTTTGGAAATTATTTTAAATTAAATTCGAGGTATTTAATACTTCACAAGTGAACATCGAGTCCCTTGGAATAAAACAAGTGCGGACTTTGATTGTTCAAAACATCGCCGAAATGACTCCCGGCTTTTCTTTTAAAACTCTGACCGACTCTCGGTCTTATAATTATACATCACGCTCATGGTAGCGCTAAAATATTCTACGATATATATACATTGTAATACTATCGCTTTTGATGCGAAAACTCAAATACTCGTATCATGGCAAGCATGGAATTTATGCAAAAGATGATAAAACAATCCTTTCACAACACAACGGTATATGGAGTTGGGTTCGTAAACTTGCGGGTACTTTGAGGTGGAGGATGTTCTAGGGTCTGCTCGGAAATCTATAATCATAAACATATATCATTTCGTTATATCCCATTCTTATTTATAGCGACTCGTACATACGCGTAGTTATTAATCATTCTCGCAACTTATTTTACTCTTATTATTCCTTTAAGTACTCATTCATGTCACGTTCTCTTTCTTTTTGAAATCCTTTATGTTCGTTAATGCCTTTTACATTTCGGTCCTCGGCTCCGTTTCTGATTCTTAATGGTTTTCTAATTGCGCGGTCTCGGCTCCGACATTTTTATAAAATTGAAAAATTCTTATTTTCACTTGAAATTTTTAAAGAAGTTAATAAACTTTATTTCTTACTCTCTGTAAAAATTTTATGATTTTTGAATATTTTTAAGTCGATCATTTCTATTCCCAAAGTTCATAATTTGTAGCAGTTTTTGTCGCGTAAATCACTTTTACTAAAACGGTCATAACTTTTGATCCGTAAATCGGACTTAAGCGATTTAAGCGCCTAAAAGATCCTTATAACATTGTACATCAAAATAAACTGTTAGTTTTCAAGAAACTACAGTTTATACATTCGGGAACTTCTATAAAAACTTTAAGTTGAGTTTTGTTCATTATAACGAGGTTACGATTACGATCCGAGTTTCGTTTACGTCTTAAATCATTATAATACCATCAACAACCTTAAAATCATCATATCAACACTAACTCCTCTAAAGAACATTATGTTCTTGAGGAAACAATCATCAACCTTAAAACTAATTAACTAATCATCAAGATAATAGCAAATCAATCACTAAAACTAGGTTTATAACTAGGATTTCAAAGTTTCTTGAAACTTAAACCATAAATAAATATTGGTCAAAGATTTATACCTTTCTTGAAAGCTTGTTATGTGTTATTGAGCATGGTGGATTTTTGGGGATGCTTGGTTGAGTTTAAGGAACCTAAATAAACCATTAAAAATAAAGAAACAAAGAAAAGTTACTATTCATACTATTCATTATCACTTTTCTTCAATTTATTTTACCCATCAAACCTTAATATAATGAGCTCAAAAATTTATCTTAACTTAGTTTAGGATGTATGAAGCTTGTGAATTAATGGTGGAATTTTTCCATGGCTAGAAGTGGGTGTTTGAGTTTTGATTTCTTCCCCTTTTTCTTGTACGGCTGAATGGAGTGAAAGGAGAGGGAGAGAGAGTTTTTTTGCTTCTTAAAAATGCTTCTCTTGGAATATTTATGAGATATGATTTATTATATATCCTAGTACTACTAAATCCTTGAGTATCTTGGCTAGCATCCTAGGTTTGCAAGCTAATCTACTTAGTTTAGATTCTAGGTTTACTATTACTAGCCTTTAGGTTATCATTCCATCTAGTCTAGGTTACTATTTGGGTATATGACCATGGTATTTTCTTACCATAGTTAGCTAGTATAGTTAGCTTGGTTTGGTACATTTATTTATTCGTTTACGCGTTCACTCAGTCACTTATTCGTTTTTGTAATAAATTCTCTTAAACGGTTCGCGGTGTAAATTCTTTCTTATGCGTTCTTTATGTTTTGAAGTATCGTACATGGATTTGAAATTGTATGTTTTTAAATTTGTAATTATATTATGATTCCCGTAATCCTTGATGGTTCATAGATACGGTCATTTTTTAAAGTTCATTTTCTTCAAAAACTAATAGCATTTACATACACATATTTGGTACGTATAATCATGTTATCGACTCAGAAACTCAATTTCTTATGCACAACATAGTGTGGGCTAAAAAAATTCCCCGTTTGTCAGGGTTAATATTCATTAAGCATTTTACAAAGTCTTAAAATTCGAGTTATTATAGTCTTCCCCTTTAAAAAGGATTCTGTCCTGGAATCAATTAAAAAACAGATGGGGATATCTATTCTTCATTGCGTCTTCTAGTTCCCAAGTTGACTCTTCAACATTCTGATTTCTCCATAAGATTCTAACCAGCTTCATAGTCTTGTTCCTCAGCACTTGTTCTTTCTGGTCCATTACCCTTACTGGTTTCTCAACGTAGGTCAAGTTTGGTTGTAAGTGTACCTGCTCATACTCTATCACATGTCGTGCATCAGCATGGTATTTTCTTAGCATTGACACATAGAACATATTGTGCACTTGTTGCAGATTAGGAGGCAAGGCGAGCTCGTAAGCTAGAGGACATATTCTACTCAAGATCTCAAAGGGTCCTAGGAATATGGGGCTCAGTTTCCCTTTCTTTCCAAATCTCATCACTCTTTTCCATGGAGATACCTTCAACAGCACTGAATCTCCTACTTTATACTCTCTATCTTTTCTGGTCTGGTCGGCGTACTTCTTCTATTTATCTTGAGCTGCTACCAGTCTTTTTCTAATGAGTCCCACCATCTCTCTGGTTTGCTGGACTAACTGGGTCCTATTATTTTATGTTCCCCAACCTCATCCTAACATAAGGGAGAGCGGCATCTTCTTCCATACAGAACTTCTTACGGATGCATTCCTATGCTAGCATGATAGCTATTGTAGTAGGCAAATTCGATCAGGGGTAAGTGGTCATATTAATTCCCTTTAAAGTCGATGGCACACACTCGCAGCGTATCTTCTAGGGTCTGAATCGTCCTTTCGCTTTGCCATATGTTTGGGGGTGGTAAGCGGTACTCATATTCAATCTAGAGAGCAGGTACTATTTATGATGCCCAAGGGACATCGTCGGAGAACAATGTCGTGGACAGGATGAGAACCTTCTGTTGGTTACACCCTTTCAGTGTGGGTTATTCGCCGCTTTTATCGTCCATCCTGCCCTGCGCCGCTTACAGATTCAGTTGCAGGTATTTAAGCATCCATTAAGCTTTTTACTTGAGTTAAGATACTCCCTGGCCTCTCGGTCTAATATGTCCGCCCCCGCTGCTTACCTGCTTCTCTTTTCCTTCTGGAAGTAGAGGAAAGGGAGTTCACCTCAAAGAAGGATCCCACGTCCCATACGAAAGAAAGACCAGGCGATAAAGAATAAAGAAGGCTATGGGGAAAAAGATACCAGACCTGGATCCCTCCAGGCAGATTCAATTCTTTCTCCCCCAGACCCGACATAAGAGAAGGGCTTTAGCGAAGAAAGAGATGCGGATGAAAGTGATCTAAAGTAAGTAGCCCTATACGCATTTCAACTTTATTGAGAGAATTGAGTCGACTCATGCACCGTTCCTGCTATGAGCAATATGTATTGACATTCACACTTGGAAGCTTCTCCAAAATAGGGAGTTAAACCTTGGGTCTCTATCTAATACTATGGTAACAGGAACACTGTGTCTCACTATAATTTCTTTTAAGTAAATAGCCACTAGCTTATCTACAGTGTATCTTTCGTTGATTGGCAGGAAGTGCGTGGACTTGGTTAGTCTATCTATGATAACCCATATGGCATCGTGATTGGCTTTAGTCCTTGGTAGGCCTGTCATAAAATCCATGGCTATATGCTCACATTTCGATTCTGGAATTTCCAGGGGCCGTAATAGTCCACTCGGTCACTGATGTTCATCCTTCACTCTCTGTCATGTCAAGCATTTGTTGGCCCACTCTGCTACTTCTCTTTTCATGTTAGGCCACCAATAATATTCCTTAAGGTCACGGTACATTTTCATACTTCCCGGGTGGATTAAATACCTGGAGATGTGCCCTTCGTGCAGCAGCTCATCCTTTAGTTCTCGCACATTCGGAATCCAAATCCGGGATGTATACTTCATGATTCCTTTCTCATCTTTCTTGCATCTGACTTCTTCACCGGTCAAAGTTTCTCTTTCTTCATTCATCTTCATTTCTTGACACACTCGTATCTTTTCAGTCAGTTCCGATACTAACTTAATCTCGAATAATCCTTCTAATCCTTTTCCGGTTCTTCTCACGTCAATCTCCATATTTTCAAATTTCTTAAATACCTCCTTAGATGTCATTATCATTTTAAGTCTCTCCTTCCTACTGAGGGCGTCAGCCACCGTATTGGCTTTACCCGGGTGATACAAAATTTCATAATCGTAGTCCTTAATTAGCTCTAACCATCTCCTTTGTCTCATGTTAAATTCTTTCTGAGTGAAAATATACTTGAGGCTCTTATGGTCTGTATAAATCTCGCATTTTTCACTGTACAAGTAGTGCCTCCAAATTTTCAGGGCAAATACTATGGCTGCCAATTCTAGATCGTGGGTTGGGTATCTGATCTCATATTCTTTCAACTGCCGAGAGGCATACGCAATAACCCTTCCGTGTTACATAAGCACACATCCTAGTCCCTTGTGTGAGGCATCGATGTATATCACAAACTCTCCCTTTCCATCGGGAAGAGCGAGCATTGGTACCTACACCAGTCTCCTTTTATATTCCTGAAATCTTGCCTCACATTTCTCTTTCCACACGAACTTTTCCGTTTTCCGGGTAAGTCTAGTAAATGGGTCGGCTATCTTGGAAAAGTCTTGCACGAATATCCGGTAATATCCTGCTAAACCCACAAAACTCCTAACCTTGGTTGGGGTAGTCGGTCTTTCCCAATTGGATACCCCCTCTATCTTGGCGGGGTCGACTAAAACTCCTTTGTTACTCATGTTAGGTCCAAATATACATACAGAGAGGGGGGTGAATGTATGTTTTTCATTTTTCGTTAATTAATTGCAGCGGAAAATAAACCTCGAAAACAAAATAAACAAACACTAAGAGATTCACGGAATAATTCTTTTTATTAAGAAATTAAATCGTAAAGGTTTTCTTACAATTTTGAATATAAATAATTCGAAACAACAAATATAGAGAGAACAAAAATAATATCAATCAATTTGGGATTCTATCTATCACTCTAAAAATTCAAAGCTTCTATCAAAAGATTTTAAATACAATCAAGAGAGATTTAAATAATGAGTGTTACAAGTTTGTAAGGCTTTAATGGTGTAAAATAAATTTGGCAGCACTTCTCTCCTTAATTTCAATAAATGAAATCAACCCACTCTACAAGAAAAATTCTGCAGAGCTTTAATAGTGTTTTCCTGAGAAGTGTATTTTTCCAATCTGCTACAAATTTGGTTTTGTACTGGTAGAATTGTAGGAGAGATAAAATGAGGCTACGTGGACAATTTTTATCCATGTATTTGAAGTACCAGGAATATTGTGTGGCGATCAGAAAGAAAAGAGCAGCACTTGAAATATTATTACAATTATCTATGGCGATTACATGCACATGCAGTAACACGTCGCCATAAAAAATCAACCGCCTTTTCCTTTGCCATTTATCCGTCTGTCATAAAAAAAACTTTGTGAGCATTTATTTTCTCTACTCAGACAATAACTGATAAGTGGTATTTTATACCACTTAGAACGTCTTATAATGGCTTGAATTGATGTCTTGGAATCAAGTATTTTGTGTAATTGATGCGTTTTTCTAGTGTTTATGTATTTTAGGGTATTAATTGCATTTCTGGAGAGATTTCATCAAGAATAACCCTTGGCATGTGTTTGGCATTGCGCGTGGGAAGATAGGAGCAGAATGCAGCAAGAAACGGGAGCAAAAACAGAGCATTTTCCAGAAGGGGTCTGAGCGCCCGCTTAGCTCTGCTGAGCGACCGCTCAGGCACGGAATTTTAAAATAATTATTTTAGACTCCTGATTCCGTTAAGCTTCCAACTTCTGAGTTAGCTGGGATTTATGGGACTCCTATATAAGTAGTTTTCAGAGACGTTTCACACAGTGTTGGATCGTAGTATTAATCGAGGAGCGAGAAGATAAGGAATAAGACCGTTTTAGCACATCGCAATGAAGAGGAAGCATATTTTCTTGTGATGCTTTATTTCCTTGTAACATTGGATGCTAGTTTTCTTTACTTTGAACCTATTTACTCTTGTGACGTACTCTGGTTTAATATAAGTAGTTTTAATTATTCTCGTGTGTTATTATCATGTTTTCATATGAACCCATGATGACGATGAGTTCTATCATGGGCTAATCGTGATCATGGGGTCGTAACGGATTTACTATGGAATTCTTTAGTTAGTTGTTTAATACCTTAGTGTGTGATGATTGTATGATATCTAGTATTGGTTGTGCTTATTCGTCTTATGTGTATCGTGAACATATAAGATAGGGTGTTAATCTCTTGTGAAGTGACGGTGGACCTTGAGGTTTAGAACTTGCCATGCTAGCATAAGTTCATGTATGTGTATGTATGATTAGTGGGTAACTCTAACTGTTTTACTTGCCCTGTGTAATCATAAGAAATAACTTGTGCTTAAATCGTTATATTGTCAAATTCTATAGACATATAGGGTCTCAACATAATTGATGCCTATGCAACGTCTATCTTAAGTGTGGATGCTTGGTAGAATGGTATTAGTACAATGAAAGTTGGCTTTTATTAGTTTCATGTTGTTCGATTAATATCATCATTGTTGCATGCTAAGGGTAATGACAATGACTATTGAAGGAAGTAGTAATGAAGTTGTGATCTCATGTGTGTTTTAATATTGTTAATTCAAGTGTCAATTAAGTGCTTAATTCTCGTAGTTAATTCTAGTGAATAATTAGTTAATCAAATCTAAGTGTTATTGTCTTAACATTGAGAATTAATTATACATTGGTGAGTGAGTGTTAATTGAACATAATTAGTCTGAGTCTCTGTGGGAACGAACAAGAAAGTATTCTATATTACTTGCGAACGCGTATACTTGCGTGTATTGTTAGCGCATGTTTTCTCCCTAACAAGTTTTTGGCGCCGGTGCCGGGGACTCGGCGTATTTTTTTAGTTTATGTACTTACCATCAGTGGTCATTAGGACTCATTGATTAAGATGTGTTACTTATTATTTCCGGTTGTGTTTCAGGTACCTTAGCGAGCGTTTATGCAAACACGTTCTCGTACTCGCAATAGGACTTTAGATACGGCTGAGGAGACAGACGAAGTTCTTGATATTCCGGAGAAGATAGATTTTAAAGATTCGGATTCAGGAAATGAGCAGAAAAAGCCAGTAATAATGGGTGATCGTATAGTTCCGGCAGATCCAGCTCTTATGGACTTTTCTCGGCCTAAAATTGATGACATTCAGTCTAGCATCATGCACCCGGCTATTGAGGCCAATAACTTTGAAATCAAGTCGGCCACTATTCAGATGGTGCAGAATTCCGTTTCTTTCAGAGGTGCTGCGAGTGAAGACCCCAACATGCACATAAGAAAATTTTGTCGAGATCTGTAGTACTTTCAAATATAATGGTGTGACTGATGAGGCTATCAAGCTGAGGCTTTTCCCATTCTCTCTGAGGGATAAAGCTAAGGACTCGTTACATTCTGAACCAGCTGGGTCCATCACTACTTGGCAAGATCTTGCACAGAAGTTTCTGGTAAAGTTCTATCCAATGGCGAAGACTGCGGCTATGAGGAGTGCTCTTACTCAGTTTACGCAGCAACCTACAGAATCCATGTGCGAAGCTTGGGAGCGCTACAAGGAGATGTTGAGAAAGTGTCCACATCATGGTATGCCTGATTGGATGGTGATCACTGGTTTCTATAATGGTTTGGGGGCCCAATCTCGGCCCATGCTCGATGCAGTAGCTGTAGGCGCCTTGTGGGCCAAAAGCTATATTGAGGCTTATAATCTGATTGAGACGATGGCTGCAAATGAGCATCAAAACCCAACTCAAAGGATGATGCCTGGGAAGGTAGCAGGTATTTTGGAAGTTGATGCAACTACAGCTATTGCAGCGCAGCTCTAAGCGCTGTCTATGAAGGTTGATTCTTTAGCCACCTATGGAGTCAATCAGATAGCTATGGTCTGTGAGCTTTGTGTAGGTTCTCATGCTATGGATCAGTGTTCTCTTTTTAATGAATCTGTTCAGTATGTGAACAATTATCAGTGACCGTATCACCTTGTGCCGGCTACTTATCATCCTAACAACAGAAATCATCCAAATTTCAGCTGGAATAATAATCAGAATATTATTCAGCAACCATATCAGCAAGGCGTAAGTAAACATTTTAATCCACTTGGATTCCAGCAACCACAGCATTATGCTCAAAGGCAATCATATCCTCAACAAGGAGGTGCAGCTCCACCCTCTAGTGCTGATTTTGAGGAACTTAAGCTGTTGTGCAAAAGTTAGGCGGTTTTTATCAAGACCTTGAAAAATCAAATCGGTCAAATAGCCAATGCAGTGCTCAATCGTCAACCTGGCACACTTCCTAGTGATACTGAAGTGCCAGGAAGGAAGGAAGCTAAAGAGCAAGTCAAGGCTATTACCTTAAGGTCTGGAAAAGTTAATGATGCTGAAAAAGCAAAAGACGGAGAAGCTGAAGTTGGTGATGAAGAAGCTAAGCAACGGGAGAAAGCGGCGGAACCAAGGAAGACTACTGTTGAACACACTTTGCCTGAGGGTAATACAGGGAAGAAACGGCTCTATCCCCCACCACCTTTCCCTAAGAGATTGCAACAACAAAAGCTGGATAAGCAGTTCGGTAAGTTTCTGGAGGTGTTCAAGAAACTTCACATCAATATACCTTTCACTGAGGCTCTGGAGCAAATGCCTAGTTATGCGAAATTTATGAAGAGTATTCTTTCAAAGAAGGTGAAACTGGATGAACTTGAGACCGTTGCTCTAACGGAAGAATGCAGTGCTGTGCTGCAACAAAAGTTACCTCCAAAGCTTAAAGATCCAGGTAGCTTCACCATTCCTTGCACCATTGGCAAGTTGTCTTTTGACAAGTGCCTGTGTGATTTGGGAGCAAGCATCAATCTGATGCCGTTGTCGATCTTCAAAAAGTTGAATTTGCCAGATTCAAAGCCCACCTACATGTTTCTACAATTGGCTGATCGTTCTATTACATACCCACGAGGTATAGTGGAGGATGTGCTAGTAAAGGTGGATAAGCTCTTCTTTCCTGCAGACTTTGTTATTCTGGATTTCGAGGAAGATAAGAAGATTCCTATAATCTTGGGGAGTCCTTTCTTGGCTATAGGCCGTACCTTGATAGATGTGCAGGAAGGTGAACTTACTATACGGGTGCAAGATCAGGATGTGACATTCAATGTATTCAAAGCGATGAAATTCCCTACAGAAGATGAGGAGTGCTTAAAAGTGGATTTGATTGATTCCGCAGTTACTTCAGAACTTGATCATATGCTAATTTCTGATGTATTAGAGAAAGCCTTAGTGGGGGATTTTGACAGTGAGGATGAGGATGGCAATGAGCAACTATAATATCTAAATGCTTCTCCTAGAAGGTGAAAGTTAGACATGTCATTTGAATCTCTTGGTACTTCTGACCTCAAAAATACTGAAGGAAAGCTCAAACCATCTATTGGGGAAGCAACTACCTTGGAGCTTAAACCATTGCCTGAACACTTGAGGTATGCTTTTTTAGGTGATGCATCTACTTTACCTGTTATTATTGCATCTGACCTTTCAGGTAGTGAGGAGGACAAGCTCTTGAGGATCTTGAGAGAATTCAAATCGGCTATCGAATGGACTATAGCAGACATCAAAGGGATCAGCCCTTCATACTGCATGCATAAAATTCTGCTAGAGGAAGGTAGTAAGCCGACATTGAGCAACAGCGAAGACTTAATCCTATCATGAAAGAAGTGGTGAAGAAAGAAATTCTGAAGTGGCTGGATGCAGGAATCATTTATCCTATTTCTGACAGTTCTTGGGTGAGCCCCGTGCAATATGTACCTAAGAAAGGAGGTATTACTGTGGTAGCAAATGAGAAGAACGAGTTCATCCCCACACGAACAGTCACAGGATGGAGGGTATGCATGGACTACAGAAAGTTGAACAAGGCCACAAGGAAGGATCACTTCCCTCTTCTATTTATTGATCAGATGCTTGACAGGTTGGCTGGCCATGAGTATTATTGTCTTCTGGATGGTTATTCGGGGTATAATCGGATATGTATTGCAACAGAGGATCAAGAAAAGACTACCTTCACTTGTCCATTTGGCACATTTGCTTTTCGCAGAGTTTCGTTTGGCTTATGTGGCGCCCCAGCCCCTTTTCAGAGATGTATGATGGCTATATTCTCTGATATGATTGGAAATAATGTCAAGGTGTTCATGGACGACTTCTCCGTCTTTGGACATTCGTATGATGAATGTTTGAATAATCTTCGTGCGGTGCTCAAAAGGTGTGTGGAAACTAATTTGGTACTCAATTGGGAAAAATGTCACTTTATGCTGCGTGAAGGCATTATTCTTGGGCATAAGGTCTCTAGCAAGGGTCTTGAGGTGGACAAAGCCAAGGTGGGAGTCATTGAAAATCTTCCACCACCTATTTCTGTGAAAGGAATCTGTAGTTTTCTTGGTCATGTAGGTTTTTTTCGGCGTTTCATCAAGGACTTTTCGAAGATATCTAAGCCGTTGTGCAACTTGCTTGAGAAGGATGTGCCTTTCAAATTTGATGATGAATGCTTGACGGCATTCGAGACACTCAAGAAGAGTTTTATAACTGTACCAGTTATTACGGCACCTGATTGGATAGAGCCTTTTGAGATGATGTGTGATGCGAGTGATTATACGGTGGGCGCAGTTCTTGGGCAGCGCAAGAATAATCTCTTTCATGTGGTCTACTATGCTAGTAAGACTTTGAATGGAGCTCAAATGAACTACACCACTACTGAGAAGGAGCTCTTGGCTATAGTCTTTGGTTTCGAAAAATTTCGATCTTATTTGCTTGGGACAAAGGTGACAGTGTTCACTGATCATGCGACCATCCTCTATTTGGTTTCTAAGAAGGATTCGAAGCCTAGACTCATTTGTTGGGTGCTCTTGCTACAGGAATTTGAGTTAGAGATCAAGGATCGAAAAGGTACTAAGAATCAAGTAGCTGACCATCTCTCTAGATTGGAGAATCCCGAGCCTACTTCACATGATAAGACATTGATCAACGAATCTTTTCCGGATGAGCAGTTGTTCGCAGTTCAGGAGGAAGAGCCATGGTTCGTAGATATTGTGAATTATCTTGTCAGCAATATAATGCCTCCTAATATGAATAGAGCTCAAAAGAGAAGTTTATGCATGAGGTGAAGTGGTATATATCGGATGAACCGTATTTGTTTAGACAGGGAGCTGACCAGATCACCAGGAGATGTATCCCATTCTGTGAGACGGAGGGGATATTACGAGACTGCCACTCCACAGTTTATGGTGGACATTATGGTGGTGAGAAGACGGCAGCTCGTATTCTGCAAGCAGGTTTTTTCTGGCCTACGTTGTTTAAGGATGCTCATCAGTTCGTTTTAAGGTGTGATCGTTGCCAAAGAGTGGGAAATCTTACGAGGAAGGATGAGATGTCGTTAAATGTGATGCTTGAAGTCGAGGTCTTTGATGTTTGGGGAATCGATTTCATGGGGCCATTTGTCTCGTCCTGCAATAATCAGTACATCTTGCTGGTAGTCGATTATGTCTCAAATGGGTAGAAGTCAAAGCTCTGCCGACGAATGATGCAAAGGTAGTGTTGAATTTTCTTCATAAGCAGATTTTCACAAGGTTTGGAACACCACGAGTAATCATAAGTGATGAAGGGTCGCATTTCTACAACCATAAGTTCACTTCTATGATGCAGCACTACAATGTGAATCATCGTATTGTTACTACCTATCATCCGCAAATGAATGGTTAAGAGAAAGTGTCTAATAGAGAGATCAAGCGCATTTTAGAGAAGGTTGTTTGTCCATCAAGGAAGGATTGGTCTTTAAAGCTCGATGAAGCTGTTTGGGCTTACAGAACAGCATACAAGACTCCACTTGGGATGTCCCCGTTTCAACTTGTGTATGGTAAGGGATGTCATTTACCTGCGGAGCTTGAGCATAAGGCCTATTGGGCGTTGAAGAAGTTGAACCTGAATCTAGATGCAGCTGGAAAGAAGCATAATACTTCAGCTAAATGAACTTGACGAATTTCGACTCCAAGCATACGAGAACAACAAAATGTACAAGGAAAAAGTGAAAAGGTGGCACGACAGGAAGCTATATCCTAAGTCATTTGTGCCGGGGTAGCAACTTTTTTTATTCAACTCTCGTCTCTGACTTTTTCCTAGAAAGTTGAAATCAAGGTGGTCTGGACCTTTTATTATCAAAACTGTGTTTCCATATGGAGCGGTGGAGATTTTTGAGAATGATCCGGACCAAGCATTCAAGGTTAATGGTCAGCGTTTGAAGCATTAATGTGGGGAAAGGCAAACCGGGAAGTGGTTAGTGCCGTTTTATTGTCAACTTGATTAAGGTACGCTACGTCAAGCTAATGACGAAAAAGAAGTGCTTCTTAGGAGGCAACCCATGATTTGTTGTTACAGGAACCCTTAGAAGTTAGTAACCTATCCAAAACCATAAAAAAAATCAGAAAAATAGGGCAAGAAAAAAAATTCCAGAAGACCCCTGAGCGCCCGCTCAGCTCTGCTGAGCGACCGCTCAGGGCCCGACTGGCAGAATTTTTTTTAAGCCTTATAAAAATCCAAAAAAATCTGAAAAATCAAAAATCAAAACACAGCCCCACTATCCACGAATTATCTTCCCATTACCCATGTTTTTAACCCTCAGACCCACGCCTAATCAAATTTTACCTTAATCTCTACCCTATATATACATACAACTATTCCATATACTCCCCCATACACTTTCAAACCTTAAACTCTCTCTCATATTCAAAAACACAAATCTTAAACACTTTTTATCAATTTCGATGGCACCCAAGAGATCCAGGACTATTGATAGCAGCAACACTGTTCCTACTGCTGATTCTTCGAGGGGTACTGCTACGAGGCCTCGTTTGTTTGATAGGGCTGCTGAGGAGGAGTATACTAGGCTTCTGGGTAAGCCGATTTTGAAGGAGAGGGGATTCTTAGCATCGGGGAGGGATGGTGAGTTGTTGCCAATGATTGCTGAGAAGGGTTGGATTGCTTTTTGTGAGTCACCAGAGGCAGTTCCGATGAGCGTTGTTCGCGAGTTCTATGCGAATGCGAAGGCTGAAAAGAATGGGTTTTCTGTTGTGCGGGCGATGACGGTGGATTATCACCCTGAGGCGATACGCCGTGTGATTGGGCAGCGACAAAGGAAGCCCACGGAGGAGAATTGGAATGAGAAGACTGCTGAAGATTTTGACTTGGATTTGATTTATGCTACTCTTTGTAGGCCAGGCACGGTTTGGACTTTCAAGACTGGGACTAACGAGTATTGCCATTTTCCCGCGATTGCGATGAATAGGTATACTCGTGCATGGAATGCCTTTATTTACGCTAATATTCTGCTTACTTCACATGCACATGAGGTCACAGTTGAGCGAGCACAGTTATTATAGGGTAATTTGAATGAGGAGTACTATGTGGACCTTGGTGAGTTCATCTACCAAGGAATTCTGAAGTTTTTTATTGGAGCTAAGCACATGAACATCCCTTATGCATCCACGGTTACAAAGTTTTTCCGAGCAGTGGGAGTTCAGTGGTCGTCTCACGAGCAGTTGCAGCTGTCGGCCGCTCCTGTTGACTCCGGGACTCTGAATGCGATGCAAGAGTGGACTGGTGGAGAGTCCGAGGAGCATGGGCTGGGTTATCATCTTCCAGGAGGGCGTCCAGCACGTGGTGCTACCATGGCGAGACCAGGGCATGACGAGACTGGCTCTTCTAGAGCTCAGGAGGGTGCTGGGTTGGCTGATGCCCAGTATAGGAGGTTGTCGAGGAGGATGGATGCTATGTACGAGACGTAAAGCAGGTTTGCTCAGAAGCTCACCCCTGCGCTTGGGACTGCTTTTAGAGGCCTTGGAGCTGATATCCAGTGGCCAGTTTTTGGTGAGGACTCTACATATCCGCCTCATGATACTCCACCCTCTGAGGGTGATGATGATGATGATCTCTCCGAGTAGGTATACCATGTGTTCCTTTCTACTACCTTCACTAGGAACAGTGAAGATTTTAAGTTTGGGGGTGGTAGTTAAGGAATATTTTGTGTGTGTGTAATATAGTTGCATATTCATGATAGTTTGTTCATATAATTGCATATTTTTGCCATATAGTTTTATTTTATTTTATAGCTTTATTTATCATGACATGTAGCTCATGCATATACCATGATCCCTTTTGCATTGCTTTACCAATTGATTTGTGACGTTGATGCGAGTGTAGTGATATCGTTAAAGTGATGTTGAGTCTTGTAGATTGATGTGCATGCTAGAAACACTTGTAATTTCACTAAGTCTTAGAGAATGCTTAAGGACTAGATTGTTATTATGGTTTGATGGTTTTCAAGTTTAATCTATTGATTATGCTTAGAATTTATAATAGGTTCTTAGTGATAAAAGGCATGAAAAGAAAAATTGGAGTAAAAAGTGGAATTCATTGCTAATTATGGCTAGGCGTCAATTGGCTAGTAGCCGGCTCGTATTTTTATGCAAGTAGTCTAGGTTTGAGCAAGACAGAGCGAAACGCACTTGCACAGTTTTGAAAAAAAAAATATTGAAAAAAAATATAGAAAAAAAATAAAAAATAAAAGAAAAAATAGAGAGTTAATGCATAATTGATCACGAGTGGGCTCTTTGGTATTCGAGTTATTAAGTTATTAGGGGACTTTGTGCCTACTGACATAAGGCTTTTATAGTCTGGGATCCGCTAACCTAACGCTCGCTACATGGATGCCATTGCATAAGTCTTTTGTGGACCTCACTTATTGCACGGTCAAATAAGCATTTGTGTGTTGTGTTAAATAAAAAGCATGATTCTGTAATAAGCTCCGGTAATCTTGAAGTGTTATAAGTCATTTTGTGCCTATAATTTTATTCTTCGTATAATCATGTGATTACCTTGAGGATAGTCGAGTTATGTTAATTGATCTAGTTTCGAAGCATATCTGTTAAGCATCCGCACACACCACGTTTTCGGTTGTATGTTAATTTGCATGATTTGATTGATCTTTATTCGCCTAATTACATTTGTTGAGATGTCGTAAGTTGGTTGGTTTGGTCATAGTAAGGGGATATGCAATAACCCTTCCGTGTTGCATAAGCACACATCCTAGTCCCTTGTGTGAGGCATCGCTGTATATCACAAACTCTCCCTTTCCATCGGGAAGAGCGAGCATTGGTACCGACACCAGTCTCCTTTTCGGTTCCTGAAAGCTTGCCTCACATTTCTCTTTCCATAAGAACTTTTCCGTTTTCCAGGTAAGTCTAGTCAATGGGTCGGCTATCTTGGCAAAGTCTTGCATGAATATCCGGTAATATCCTGCTAAACCCACAAAACTCCTAACCTTGGTTGGGGTAGTCGGTCTTTCCCAATTGGATACCGCCTCTATCTTGGCGGGGTCGACTAAAATTCCTTTGTTACTCATGTTAGGTCCAAATATACATACAGAGAGGGGGGTGAATGTATGTTTTTCATTTTTTGTTAATTAATTGCAGCGGAAAATAAACCTCGAAAACAAAATAAACAAACAGAAAGAGATTCACAAAATAATTCTTTTTATTAAGAAATTAAACTGTAAAGGTTTGCTTATAATTCCGAATATAAATAATTCGAAACAACAAATATAGAGAGAACAAAAATAATAGCAATCAATTTGGGGTTCTATCTATCACTCTAAAAATTTAAAGCTTCTATAAAAAGATTTTAAATACAACCAAGAGAGCTTTAAATAATGAGTGTTACAAGTTTGTAAGGCTTTAATGGTGTAAAATAAATTTGGCAGCACTTCTCTCCTTAATTTTAATAAATGAAATCAACCCACTCTACAAGAAAAATTCTGCAGAGCTTTAATGGTGTTTTGCAGAGAAGTGTATTTTTCCAATCTGCTACAAATTTGGTTTTGTAGTGGTAGAATTGTAGGAGAGATAAAATGAGGCTACGTGGACAATTTTTATCCATGTATTTGAAGTACCAGGAATATAGTGTGGCGATCAGAAAGGAAAGAGCAGCACTTGAAATATTATTACAATTATCTATGGCGATTACATGCACATGCAGTGACACGTCGCCATAAAATATCAACCGCCTTTTCCTTTGCCATTTATCCGTCTGTGGCGATAAGGAGATTTAATTGTCTATGGCGACTTACTGCAGGTCATAGACAAAACTTTGTGAGCATTTGTTTTCTCTACTCAGACAATAACTGATAAGTGGTATTTTATACCACTTAGAACGTCTTATAATGGCTTGAATTGATGTCTTGGAATCAAGTATTTTGTGTAATTGATGCGTTTTTCTAGTGTTTGTGCATTTCAGGGAATTAATTGCATTTCTGGAGAGATTTCATCAAGAATAAGCCTTGGCATGTGTTTGGCATTGCGCGTGGGAAGATAGGAGCAGAATGCAGCAAGAAACGGGAGCAAAAACAGAGCATTTTCCAAAAGGGGTCTGAGCGCCCGCTCAGCTCTGTTGAGCGACCGCTCAAGAAGCTGAGCGCCCCCTCAGGAATGCTGAGCGGTCGCTCAGGGACGAAATTTTAAAATAATTATTTTAGACTCCTGATTCCGTTAAGCTTCCAACTTCTGAGTTAGCTGGGATTTATTGGACTCCTATATAAGTAGTTTTCAAAGACATTTCACACAGTGTTGGATCATAGTATTAATCGAGGAGCGAGGAGATAAGGAAGAAGACCATTTTAGCACATTGCAATGAAGAGGAAGCATATTTTCTTGTGATTCTTTATTTTGTTGTAACGTTGGATGCTAGTTTTCTTTACTTTGAACCTATTTACTCTTGTGACGTACTCTGGTTTAATATAAGTAGTTTTAATTATTCTTGTGTGTTATTATCATGTTTTCATAGGAACCCATGATGACGATGAGTTCTATCATGGGCTAATCGTGATCATGGGGTCGTAACGGATTTACTATGGAATTCTTTAGTTAGTTGTTTAATACCTTAGTGTGTGATGATTGTATGATATCTAGTATTGGTTGTGCTTATTCGTCTTATGTGCGTCGCGTACATATAAGATAGGGTGTTAATCTCTTGTGAAGCGACGGTGGATCTTGAGGTTTAGAACTTGCCATGCTAGCATAGGTTCATGTATGTGTATGCATGATTAGTGGGTAACTCTAACCATTTTACTTGCCCTGTGTAATTATAAGGAATAACTTGTGCTTAAATCGTTATGTTGTCAAATTCTGTAGATATATAGGGTCTCAACATAATTGATGCCTATGCAACATATATCCTAAGTGTGGATGCTTGGTAGAATGGTATTAGTACAATGAAAGTTGGCTTTTATCAGTTTCGTGTTGTTCGATTAATATCATCACTGTTGCATGCTAAGGGTAGTGACAATGACTATTGAAGGAAGTAGTAATGAAGTTGTGATCTCATGTGTGTTTTAATATTGTTAATTCAAGTGTCAATTAAGTGCTTAATTCTCGTAGTTAATTGTAGTTAATAATTAGTTAATCAAATTTAAGTGTTATTATTTTGACATTGAGAGGTAATTATACATTGGTGAGTGAGTGTTAATTGAACATAATTAGTCTGAGTCTCTGTGGGAACGAACTAGAAAGTATTCTATATTACTTGCGAACGCGTATACTTGCGTGTATTATTAGCGCGTGTTTTTGCCCTAATAATAACCAACAGAAATAAAGTAGTTGCCTTTTGCTTTGACAGATTAATTTGCCTATGGCGATACTCTTCTATAGCGATAGAAATACAGAAAGTACATGTCTTGTTTTTCAACTCTGCCAAATCTTTGTTTATTTCTTTTGTTTTTCTGAACTATACCACGTGCAGCTGTAAGATGTTTGCACAGAAAAGAAAGAAAGACGCCAGGAGTAAATGTACGAACTACGCCCCAGTCTTAACCACAGGGGGAAGCGCCACACGTGACTCTCACGCACGCAGGAGATGCACGAAAAGAAAAAGAAAAACAGCGCATCCTTGTACATTTGTTTGGTTTTTATGTTATTTACTTTGAATTTGCAAATTATCCTGGGCCCCACATAAAGACCAGCCAGTTCTTGTATTTACAGCTCTGTTCTTAGATTCCCTTTTTTTCCTTTTGCATTTATTTTGCATGAACCATAAAGGCGGTCCCACGGTTAATGTACACGACTTGCCACCTTAATTCATTCCATTCCTTTGATTATTACTCCAAATTGTTGTCTGGATTCTTTTATCTAAAATCTGTGAATCATGCCTGCAAAATATGGTTGGCTTAGGATAAATAAATAAAATATTAGAAAAATAAATAAATAAATAAATGAGTTTGATTTTCATTTATTAATTTAATTAAAAACCAAATATTAATTTATTATTCCAATATCAAATGTTGATGTTAAATTAAATAAATAAATGATTTGATTTTCATTATTTATTTAATATACAATCAATCATTGATTATCAAATAAATCCCGTAAATCCTTGAGTTGAACTCCTCTGTATCTGCAGGCCTTCTAATCTCCGGGATTTGTACCTCAAAATATTTCCAGACTCCTCAAGTACAAAATCCACTTAACAGTATTTCTAAAAATAATACTCCATTTCCCTTTCACGGATCACTGATGTCTAGTGCACAGGTCTGGTTCACAGACTACTAGTTCCGCTCTCAGGCCTTCGTATTATACCCGTATAAACCATTGTTAAGTCTTCTACCAAATATAACCAACTACACTAGGAATTCTTGAGGTCTTCACACTGATTCTGACAACTGCTTCGAATGACTCCAACCTTATTCCTCCGATGCCTGAACATATTAATGAACTTCATACGGATCACTGTTGACGTCTTCTTCGCTGCAGCTAACAAAACCTTTTGTGTATATACCCAATAAACAATTTGTACTGATTCCAGTAGAACATAAATTATTTCAAAGTCCTTGTTCTATGTTGAGTTATCCGAACCAGTATTGTTGAGATAAACATACAGCTTCAATCTTGCTCAACAACTCACTACATGCCCTAAGAACTGAACTTCCTTTAACCAAAACTCGCATTTCAAGAACTTGGCGTACAATCTCTCATTCCTCAAGATTTCTAAGACTGTCCTCAAATGTTCTGCATGTTCTTGCTCTGTCTTTGAGTAGATTAGAATATCATCTATGAAAACTATCACACATATATCTAGGTACTTCTTGAACACTCTGTTCATCAAATCCATAAAGGTTGCGGGTGCATTGGTTATCCCAAATAACATGACTAAGAACTCATAATGTCCATACCTAGTGCAAAAGGCATTCTTTGGTATATCCTCAGGTTTGATTTTTAACTGGTGATATCTTGTCCTGAAATCTATTCTGGAAAAATGCACAGCACACTTGAGCTGGTCAAATAGGTCATCAATCCTAGGGAGAGGGTACCTATTCATGATAGTTAGCTTACTCAGTTCTCGATAGTTTATGTATAATCTCATACTACCATCCTTTTTCTTTACGAACAGTACTGGTGCTCCCCACGGTCACACACTGGGTCTTATCATCCTGTTATCTAATAATTCTTGTAGTTGAGAAACTAGTTCCTTCATCTCAACTAGGGCTAGCTTATAAGGGGCCTTGGACATTGGTGCCGTCCCTAGTGCTAGTTCTATAGCGAATTTTATTTCTCTATCGGGTGGCAATCCGGGTAAGTTCTCTGGAAACACATCCTCGAATTCATTTACCATGGGTATGTCCTATATGTTGGGAACTTCCTTCTTAGTATCCATTACATGAGCCAAGTAGGACTCGTTACCTTTTTTTAACAATCTCTTAGCCTGAATCATGGTCAGAAATTTTTGGGTCTGTCGTTGACCTTTGAACACCATTTCCTTTCCATTTTGCACTCTTATTTTTACTTTCTTCCGCTCATAATCTATTTGCGATCCATTACTGGATAACCAGTCCATTCCTAGGATCACATCAAATTCTCCTAACATAAATGGGATTAAGTCAACTTCAAAGACTTTCCCTTCTGGTTTCAACTTGCATTTAGGGTGTAATTGATCTACAGGAATTATTTCTCGGTTTGCTATTTCCACTTGTAATATCTCACGTAAGGCTACAGCGTTAAGGTTTAATTTCTTGGCAAAATTGTGAGATATAAAAACTTGGTTGCTCCGAAATCAAATAAAACATTTGCAAGTTCGGAATTTAATAAAAGGGTACATGCGATCACATCAGTGTTCCTGACAGCATCCTGAACGGTCATGTTAAAAGTCCTTACAGCTGGGGGCCGGTTGGAAGCGGCTCTGCTCATTCCAGAGGCCAGAGGTCGTAGCATGGGGAAATCTTTCTTCATATGACCTATATTCCCATACTGGAAACATGCCACTACTGGTCATGGGCAATTTGGGGGAAGGTGTCCTGGTTGGTTGTATCTGAAGCATTTTAGAAGGGCTCTGGTCTGAACACACACCCCTTAGTGTCTCTTTCCGCTTGTTCGACATTCTGGTATAGGGGTGTGGTGTTGGGTATCGAATATTGCCCTAAATGGTCCGCAGCCCTGGCCAACTCTCTCACTTGGGGCCTTTCTAAATCCGGGGCCTCTCGCAGGTTAGGACACCACTCCCCTGACAAACCTGCTTGGAAGGCTCCTGTTCCCGGTTCCTCCTTCTCTGCCTCGACTTCCTATCTTCCTTTTCCTATTTTACTTCTCCTTCAAACTTTGTTCACTTCCTGCTTCAACAATCGAGGCTTTCTGCACCAAGGTGGCATAATCTGTCAGTTCTAACACTGCTACTCAATTCTGGATCCACTGTTTCAGACCAAGCTCAAACCTTCGCACTTTCTTCTCTTCGGTATTCACAAATTCCGTTACAAATCGGGACAACTCAGTAAACTTGGCCTTGTACTCCGCCACAGTCATCTTATCCTGTTTCAGCTTTAGAATCTTAATCTTCATCTGAGTCTCCAAGAACCTAGGGAAATACTTGTCTAAGAACAATCGGGTAAATCTATCCCATGGAATCATAACATCGGTCTCGAGGTTTTATTTATACTCCCACCAGTAGTTAGCTTCCCCCTTCAGCATGTATGAGGCGAAAATGGTCTTTTGTCACTCTTCAACACCTACTATTTCGAAGGACTTTTCTATTTCCTTGAGCCAGGCATGTGCCTCAACGGGGTCGGCAGATCCTAGAAACTCTAGGGGTTTGAGGGATTTGAATGTCCTGAAGGCAGTCGCAGCAGTCTGTTGGACAATATGTGGTTGTGGTGGAATGGGCTGTTAGTTCAGATTGGCCCTTAAGAGTTCCATAAATTCATTGAAGGGGCTCCCCCCTGATGGTTATCCTCAACTTTTTCTTCTACATACTCTTCTTCATTATACTCATTATAGTCTAGGTCTTCTTCACTTTCCTCATTCACTACGTGGTCAGGTCCATTTCATTGTTAATTGACAGATTATGCGGGCCGTGCCCTGGTTCCTCTTCTGCGGAGTGGCATTGTTCTGATAATGAAAATATGTCAATACAGTTTACAAAATTTTACATTTGGATTAATTTATTCGTAGGTAAGCATGTCATTAATTATCTAGCATGCTTTTATCAAGTGCAATAATATGATAATCAATTTCTTAATAACTTCTAGATATATATATATATATATTTCATAGGGTCTCCCGGATTATATCTTGGGGACAAAACAACCATCCAAGTTCATACATGGTCATGAATATAATACATCAACTACATGATCCTGAATACTGAAATACGGATACATATACCGGGTACCCTGAAGGGCTAGGAATGTTATCTACTACTAGCTATCCTAACAAAATTGGTGACAATTCACCTAGCCCTTTATAAGGTCTATAAGTAGTTACTGGCTTTTCAATCACTGTCGATGCGTGTGAAGTTTTAAACCCTACTCATCGCTCCTGCCAACATCAGCTCTGCATCAACTACCGGGATGTATCCTTCCATCGCTGTCATCCTCATATGTACTCGGGTACAGAGCTCAATCTCATCAATCTCCCTGCGAGCTATAGCCGGGGAAGCAGCTCTAAAGTCCCCTGGGTATCCTAGCCTAATGGCTCTCTCGGTGGTCAGTGCATGTCGTAGCTCCACAATACGGGCACATGCTACGATGATCTCAGTGTTAAGCTGAGCCACTATCCAGTCATGCACTGCTACATGTATGGTCGTTGGGGGTGGTAGAGGTGAATCTGGGTCACTAGAGGATATTTCATGAACCTCGTAGGTGTACGCAACCATTTCTTCATCCTCATCCTCATCAGTGTAGGGTAAAGGGCTCAGCATCCCTAGGTGAGGTGTATGAAGGTGAACGGTCGGGAGAGGGTACATCTCTATGTCTGTCCAATCTACGTCATCGCCCTGGAGCATCTCACCATCATCAGCTATGGAGGCAGGGAAGTCAGTCTCCTCCTCCGGGGGATCCTCAGTAGGGTCATCATCTTAGTCATCAATAGGTGGGTACTCCGGCTCGGGAGTAGGGTCACGCTCAGGGGCCATAACATCATCAACAGGGTCAACCTCCCCCATAGGCTCCACTGGTACCTGACACAATAGGCAAGGTGTTACTAACTTAGAGTCGGAATTCCCTTGAGGGCAAAATTGTCAAGACTACCCATGTAGCCCGACGGCGAACTCGACTTGAGTTCTAATTGATTATTATTATTCTTATGTCTACGTATTTTATATCCTATCATTTCCAAGATTGGATAACCTAAGGCTCAGATACTATTTCTGTGGCGCCTCAAAATCCGGGGTCAGGGATCTAGGAGGCCACGCCATCCTGAATCCTGTATAACACTTATCTCGTACCACATTATATAAATACTCACAACTTTACAACCCCACACTTGTCAACACGCACACACTTACAGGTTATTGTCTTGGAAATGAGCCATTCATTACTAGAGTATATCAATCCACAAAATGATAATTATTACAATCCCAAAAGTGGTTAAGTCTTATCGCGGAAATAACCTTTATGTAAGGTTAGACCGTCGGCCAAATATATATTTTTTATTTATTATCTTACATAAGTCATACTTATAAATAAGCCAGACTAAAAATAACTGAAAACCAATCCAGCTTATTCGGTCTACCTCAGGTACAGCACCAAACATCCTACGGAACAGCTGGTCGTTTCCTACCCATTTCCTGGCCGTGAGTTTCATGATAGGCATCTTGTTTCACTGTTGTATTGTGTCAATTTAAGAAAACAAGTGTGAGCTATAATGCCCAGCATAATAATGTACAGTATGAAAAGATTGTATGAGAAATTCAAGTATAATACCATATACGATAAATATATTTATTTAAAATAGTTTTCCTCTGTGATACACACCTTCTTTCCAAAACAATTCTTTTATTATCCAGCAAATACCTTAATGGTAAACCCAGTACCTAGGTTTGGGCTGCGGTATTGCATCACAATTCCAATTGGAAGAATAGGACATTCATTGGAGCCCCCGCTTACGATGATCAGTCGTAAGACGGAAATTAGTAACCTTTCTAATAGTAGGGGATGACGTCCAAACTCCTTGTTATCACCCTAGCCACATACGGGCTATATGTCCCATTTTCGGGTATACACACACTTCACAGGTCCTTAGGTACACATAGTACTGTCCCCCACGGTACTGGCAGTCTCACCAATACACGAAGTACTAGATCTCTACCCCTCCCATGTCCTTTAAGAAATCCTATCATATCTCAAGAACTCGAATCACATCAAAGTTCTCCAAGCATTTTACTTGGTGATAAGTATAGCTTATCTAATATGAATATATATATATGTAATTCCGAGAATTTTTGGAGGAAGTACTAAGATAATTTTCAAGGTAATATTCTTCGAAGATTTGAAACTATTCACATGATTTTCTGATGTTCAGAAAGTATTTTAAATTAGGTTTTATGAATCATATTAAATCATTTAATAAATAATTAATATTTAAATAATAATTATTAAATAATTTAACCTCGAATAATTATGTTTAAAAAGAATATTTGAAATAGTATTCCTCAATTAATATATGTTTAGATAATTAAATTAATCTTTAATAATATAATTAATCGAGTTTGAAATAAATATTAAATAGAGTATACTTCTCTTATTTAAATGAATATCCGAAATAATATTCATTGTTCAAGTAGTTAAATATAGTTGAGGGGATACAATCTTTGGAAATTGTTTTAAATCAAATTCGAGGTATTTAATACTTCGCAAGTGGACATCGAGACCCTTGGAATAAAATAAGTGTGGACTTTGATTGTTCAAAATATTGCCGGAATGACTCTCGGGTTTTCATTTAAAACTCGGACCGACTCTCGGTCTTATAATTATACATCACGCTCATGGTAGCGCTAAAATATTCTACAATATGTATACATTGTAACACTATCGCTTTTGATGCGAAAAGTCAAATACTCGTATCATGGCAAGCATAGCATTTATGCAAAAGACAGTAAAACAATCCTTTCATAACACAACAGTATATGGAGTTGGGTTCATAAACTTGCCTGGGTACTTTGAGGTGGAGGATGATCTAGGGTCCGCTCGGAAATCTATAATCATAAACATATATCGTTTTGTTAGATCATGTTCTTATTTATGGCGACTCGTAGATACGCGCTACTTATAAATCATTCTCGCAACTCATTTTACTCTTATTATTCCTTTAAGTACTTATTCATGTCACGTTCTATTTCTTTTCGAAATCCTTTATGTTCGTTTATGCCTTTTACATTTTGGTCCTCCTCGGCTCCGTTTACGATTATTAATGGTTTTCTAATCGCGCGGTCTCGGCTCCGACATTTTTATAAAATTTAAAAATCCTAATTTTAACTTGAAATTTTTATAGCCGTTAATAAACTTTATTTATTACTCTCTGTAAAAATTTCATGATTTTTGAATATTTTTAAGTCGATCATTTCTATTCATAAAGTTCATAATTCGTAGTAGTTTTTGTCGCGTAAATCACTTTTACTAAAACGGTCATAACTTTTGATTCGTAAATTGGAATCAAGCGATTCAAGCGCCTAAACGATCCTAATAACATTTTCTATCAATATAAATTGTTACTTTTCAAGAAACTACAGTTTATACATTCAGGAAATTCTTCAGAGACTTTAAGTTGAGTTTTGTTCGTTTTAACGATATTACGATTATGATCCAAGTTTCGTTTACGTCTTAAATAATTATACCACCATCAACAACCAAAAAATCATCATCTAAACACTAAATCCTCTCAATAACATCATATTTTTGAGGGAACAATCATCAACCTTAAAACTAATTAACTAATCATTAAGATAATAGCAAATCAACCACTATAACTAGGTTTATAACTAGGATTTCAAAGTTTCTTGAAACTTAAACTTTAAATAAAGATTGGTCAAAGATTTATACCTTTATTGAAAGATTGTGATGTGTTCTTGAGTATGGTGGAGTCTTTGGGATGCTTGGTTGAGTTTAAGGAACCTAAATCAACCATTAAAAATAAAGAAATAAAGAAAAGTTATTATTCATACTATTCATTATAACTTTTCTTGAATTTATTTCACCCATCAAACCTTAATAGAATGAACTCAAAAATTTATCTTGCATTATTTTAGGATGTATGAATCTTGGGAAATAATGGTGGAATTTTTCCATGACTAGAAGTGGGTGTTTGAGTTTTGATTTCTTCCCTTTTTTTTCTTGTTTGGCCGAATGGAGTGAATGGAGAGGGAGAGAGAGTTTTGTTACTTCTTGGAAATGCTTCTCTTGGAATATTTGTGAGATATGATTTAGTATATATCCTAGTACTACTAAATCCTTGAATATCTTGGCTAGCATCCTAGGTTTTCAAGCTAATCTACTTAGTTTAGATTCTAGGTTTAGTATTACTAGCCTTTAGGTTATCATTCCATCTAGTCTAGGTTACTATTTGGTTACTTGACCATGGTTAGTTTCAACCATAGTTAGCTAGTATAGTTATCTTGGTTTGGTACATTTATTTATTCATTTACGCGTTCGCTCGGTCGCTTATTCGTTTTCATAATAAATTCCAGTAAACGGTTCACGGTGTAAATTCTTTCTTATACATTCTTTATGTTTTGAAGTATCGTACTTGGATTTGAATTTGTATGTTTTTAAATTTGTAATTATATTATGATTCCCTTAATCCTTGATGGTTCGTAGATACGGTCGTTTTTCAAAGTTCGTTTTCTTCAAAAACTAATAGCGTTTACATACACTCATTTGGTACGTATAATCATGTTATCGACTCAAAAACTCAATTTCTCATGCACAACATAGTGTGGGCTAAAAAGTTTTCTCCGTTTATCGGGATTACTATTCATTAAGAGTTTTACAAAGTCTCAAAAATTCGAGTTATTACAAATTTCCCAGAAAAATTGCCTTAAAAATTTTAGAGTCAAATTTTCCCACATATTCAGAGTTGTCCTTCAAAACATAGCACTTGCTTCCAAACACATGAAGATGCTTCACAGTAGGATTCCTTTTTGACAAGATTGAGTAGAGTGACTTGCCGAGATTATTGTTAATGAGATATCTATTTTGAGTATAGCATGCAGTGTTCACAGCTTCTTCCCCAAAACTAGTTGGCAACTTTACATCTTGCAGTATTGTTCTAGCAGCCACTACTAGTGTTTTGTTCTTTCTCTCAACTACCCTATTTTGTTGAGGTGTTCTAGCAGCTGAGAATTCTTGAAAAATGCCCTTGCCTTTGTAGAATTCAATTAAGGTTGCACTCCTGAATTCTGTTTTATTATCACTCCTCAATCTCTTCACATAATTCTGATCTTCAGCCTGTTTCTCAATCTTCTTAATGTGTTCAATTATAATGTGTGAAGTTTAATCTTTAGAGTGCATAAATTCTACCCATGTATATCTTGAGTAGTCATCCACCATCACAAGTGCATATCTTTTTCTTGATATTGACTGGACATTAACTAGTCCAAATAAATCCATGTGAATAAGTTGCAAAGGTGCACTTATAGAATTCACAGTTTTCCTTTTGTGACTTGATCTTTTCATTTTTCCTTTTTGAAAAGCATCACAGACTTCATCTTGACCAACTCTAAATTAGGCATGTCTCTCACTATTTCCTTTTTGACTAGAGTGTTGATTGCCTTGAAATTCAAGTGAGACAGCTTCTTATGCCATAGCTTGCTTTGCTCTACAGATGCCTTAGTGTAGAAGAAACAAATTTTGTCATCATTTATTGAGTCCAAGTCTGCAACAAATAAGATTCCTTTCCTTACTCCTTTTACAAAAACTTCTCCAGTTTTCCTGCTGATAAAAGTGCATTCCTCGAAACCTTTGTCTGCATATTGGCTGACACTGAGAAGATTCACTTCAAGACCAGCTACCAGTGCTACATCATCAATGATAACATTTTCAGAAATCAATTTGTCATATCCCATTGTGAAACCTTTGTTATTATCTCCAAAAGTTACTAATGGGTCAGCCTTCTCCTCAAACTGTGATAGCAGGGCCATATCACCTTTCATATGTCTTGAGCATCCACTGTCTATGATTCATATGACTTTCTTCTTTTTGCCCTGCACACAATGAGTTTTAGTTTGTTTAGCAACCCAAGCAGTGTTGGGTACTTTCTTCTTGTTAACAGATTTGATAGAGGTAGAGTTTGATGATTCAGAAAGAATAGAGTTCATTGAATGATGTGCATTTTGCTTTTGAGCTGAAGATAAAATTTTGATTTTTTTAAGATCAACTCTCAGCTTGTGGCAACTTGTCATTACTTTCATGTTGCAAGGTATGCAATCAAACTTATTATAGAAAGAGTATGGATCTTCAGTTTTTGCTTCATTGTACTTGCATGCTCCCATTCCTGGCTTACTAACAACCTTTTTGCAAAGGTGAGTTAGATAATTAACAGAGCCACATTTTTGACGTTGTTTTCTTAGAACAGCTACAACATAATAAAAATTGTTACTTTTGTTTATCCCAATCTTTCAATTTCTATTCTTCTTCTTCTTTCTTGCATCTTTAGATTTTGTTTTCTTGACAGGTATCTTGGAATCTTGTTTGACCATGGGCTTCTTTTCAGCTTTGGAATTTGGAGTTGTTTTTGTATTTTTCTTCTCATTATCTTCATTAGCAATTTCTTTCTTTATGATCAACTCTTCTTCACTGAAACCTACTTCACATGCTTTGAACATAGGTGAATCAACCTTTCTCAACACAGCTGGAACATCTTCATTTTCTGTTGCTTTTCCTTTATCACCTATAACTTTCTTGTTGCTATTCAAAGCATCATAATCAAGACCAATAGCTATGTTAGCACATGGCTTGTTCTTCTCATGGTACTGACCAACCAAATTAGATGCATTCCTGAATGATTTCAGTTTCACCTCATTCTTCTCAATCTTTTCTCTTAACATAGTTTCAATCTCATTAGCACACTTCAGTTTATTTTTCAAATATTCATTTTCTTGCTTGACTGACTCAAGCTCCACAAGTAGTAGATCCATCTTTTTCTTCTCACTCTCAAGCTTCTCATTAGCCTTTGTTAGTCTAATGACTTCCTCAGTAGCTGCCACTAAGTTAGTGTGTATATGAAATATCTCCACACTCATCTTTTCCACAGTCTCCTTCTATTGACTAGCATTCAAATCAATAGTGGTTAGAGTTGGTACCTTTGATTTTGAAGTAAATGCTTCTCCATGCTCAAAATTCATGAGTGCATATTTTCTAACCTTTTCATCCTCATCATCAACATCAGTATCATCCCAACTCTTTCCTTCTGCAATATAAGCGTTTCCCGACTACTTCTTTAAGAGAGCTTCATACTTTGCTTCCAGTTCAAGATAGGCCTTGTCTTTTTTCACCTTTTTAGGCTTTCTGCATTTAGTAGCAAAGTAACCCAACTCATCATAGTTGAAGCACTTTATCTTTGATCTATCTACAAATCATGTTTTGTAGCCACCTTTGCTAAGAGAATTGTACTGAGCTTTTAGTTTCCAATTATTGTTGTTGGAAGATTGTCCTTTACCTTTAAAAAACCTTGGCTTCTTGACTCTTATGTTGGAGAATTTCCTAGCCAAGTAAGCCATGGATTGATCCATTTCATCTAGCTCATCCAAGGTATAATATTCATCTTCCTCCAGCTCCAATACAACTTGCTTTTGAGGTCCTTTGTTCTTTTATTCCATAGCCGAATAACTAGAACTTGATCATCTTGCTCATCTTCACTTTCTTCTATGTCATTCACAATCAAAGCACTTGAACCATCAACAACATGACCATGGTGTGCTTTCAATGACTTTCTTTGCAGCATTGCAAGTTTTTAAGTTTTTAAGATTCCATATGGAACTTCCAAAGTTATTCTACTTAAATCTCTTCCTTCTCTAATGGATGATATTTTCCGTTCAAGATGGTCAGGAAGAGCTAGCAGAAACTTTAGGTTAACCTCCTCAGCTTCATAATATTTATCATGTAGCTGCAAGTCATTTATCAATTTATTGAACCTTTCAAAAACTTTAGTGATTCTTTCTTTTGGTTTAGCCATAAACCCCTCATACTGAGAAACCAAAATCCTCCTTTGGTTTGACCTAACCTCCTTTATTCCTTTACATAAGATCTCTATTTTCTCCCAGATCTGTTTGGCTGTGTCACGGTTGACAATGTTGTTGTACATTACATTGTCAGGTGACTCTATCAAGATCAACTGTAAGCCACTATCCAGAGAGACTTTTTCTTTTTCAGTTTCATTATATTCAGAAGGATCTTTAGGAGCATAATGTGTTGGAATGACCATGTCTCCATATATGGATTCCTTAACTCTTACCATGGGAGTGAAAGGACCATTTTTGAGGATCTGAATATATAAAGGATTGGTCATCCTGATGAACAGCAACATTTTCTTTTTCCATAGTGTGTAGTTAGATCTGTCAAAGGTAGGGATTTTGATACTGCAAACCTTCTGTGTATTCATTCTTCCAAGATCTTTAATCTGTTTATTTTCAGATTTTGCTATGATACCACTTGTTAGGTAATGAATACAACACATGGGGGGTAAATGTGTTTTGGACAATTTTAATGGCTTTTTCAACTGTTATGAATGGTGAACAAAGTAATATGTCTTGTAGAGATAATATGCTTTAACAAGAATAATAAATCATGCACATGAACACACTATCTTTCAAAACTCACTTAATTTTATATAAAAAACAACTTACTGTTTTGCTAAAAATTTATGGGTTCTTGGTATGTTAAGAATTCAGCTTCTCTCTTGAGAGTTACAAGATTTTTAGATCTATTTTCTTAGTACTGAAATAAAGTATCCAGTGTTTACTTTATAGAATAGTAACCAGTGGTTTTACACAGTATGCAATAGCATATACTAAATCCTACTTTAAGGTAACTACAACATTCTATTGTTGGCTTAGTGTATCTTTGCAAATCGTGCATGTCTGTGACTTCTACTTTGTCAGTTAATCTTGGTCTTTGATTTTGTACTCTTCAATATGCTCTTTGTAGACTTTTAAAATCCGTGATTGATTTGTTTGTTGATTTATAATCATGGATATTTAACTGATCTTCATTATGTACTTGAGTTTTACATCGAGATCTCCAGTTTGTTATATAGAGAACTCGACATCTCAATAAGTATAATGGGTTATCGATATCTCTTATTATTCTAGTTGTTTTGATTTATCGAAGTCTCTGAGTTCTCGAATGTGACATTTTCTTGTCGAGATCTCTGAGTTCTCGAGTATGATCTTGACTTATCGAGATCTCTAAGTTCTCGAATGAACTTGACTTATCGAGGTCTCCATTTCTTTGCATGTAGAATTAACTTATCGATATCTCTGAGTTCTCTAGTAATATTTTGACTGGTTGATATCTCAGAATTCTCTAGTGAAGAAATGACTTGTCGATATCTCCAATCTTCATGTCTTCAATTTGGCTTGTCGATATCTCTGAGACTTCTCTATAAGCTTTTCTTGACTTCTCGATAAGTCATTCCGGAGTTCTCGAATGACTTCTCTATAATACTTAATCTGTGACTTTTAGATTTCTTGACTTAGAATATTTTTTCCAAAACAAATTTATTCAACTCCAAGCTTCTTCACATTTTCTCTGAGGCATGATCTTCTTCCAGAGCTTATTCTTAGGCTTGAGACTATTTACAGAAAAATACTCCAGTCTAATCTATTTATACTTTTACAGACTTAAGTGATACAATACAAAATACAAACTTAGATTATCATACAACTTACTTAGGGATGTCAATTTTAACTTAGTCTTTTAAAAGTACAGGCATGTCTTGCACAACAATTTTTTGCCTAAAAGTCCAAGACGGCACATTTGCACAAGGTCTTTGTATTAAATATTGTTTAGGGAAGTTTTCGATATGTGAGACAGAGCCCACATGTTGAAATAATGTCAAATCAAATTTTACGAAAAAAAAGAGAAAAGAAAAGCAAAGCAAAAAAATGCTTGAATAAAGTATTTTAATACCCAATATTCCTCACAAATGAAGAAAAAAGTTTGAGAAGATAGGCACAAGTAGTATAATTGACTAGTCTTGTTTTGTGGCCTTTGTTATTCGAGTAATTAAGTCTGTAGGGGTATTTCAAAACCTAGTGCTCTAAGACCAATTGGTTTGGGAGTCATTGACCCAAAACTCGCTACATGGGTAACATAGAAAGCCTAAGAAAATGGACATTGCACAGTCAGTTAAAAAAGAAATAAAGAAAAAAACTACTAATTTTGTCTAGATACTTGTTTTGATAGAGATTGGGTTCATTCAATATTGGTTGAAAATGAGAAAATGTACTTACTCGATTGATTTTTCAGAGACCTACTTTCACGACTCACATTAGGATTTTGTATAAATGTTTAGAGTCGATATAAGTGCTTTGTTGATACCTATATATTGGCTATAATTAGAAGAGTCTTAAGGCATGTATTTTTCAAAAAATTCTTGTGTTGACACCGACGAATGTTATTGTTGATAAAGTTTGGACACTTGCTAGAGTATTTCACGAATTTTATGGGCATGTCTTATGTAAACCCTTAGGAGACAACACTCCTCTTATAGAGATCGTCTATGAGTTTAACGAGTTGGTAAACCTAAAATTCCCCGTCACGCCTACGAAAAGGAGCATAGGACTTTTCTTAGTTTGTATTTTTCTTTTTAATTTTTCTCGAGGACGAGCAAAAGATAGGTACGGGGGCATTTGATTGTTCCATAATTTAGCATCTTTTTAATGCCTATTTTATGTCCGTTTTCATAATTTTATTAATAATATTACTTTATTTTATAGAAAAATAAATAAAATCAGAATTTGAGCAGGAAAAGGTGAAAAATGCAAAGAGGTGGAGAATACTTGAGCTAGAGAAATTCAAATACTTATTGGAGAAGAAGGAAAAGAAGAAAATATATCCTAAACAGGATTTGCTATTCCAAGAACCAAGCTCTCATATTTTCCCTATATAAAAGGGTCTCCCTTCTTGTATTTTAGAACACCCGACACCCAACGCTTAGAACATCAATCTAAAGCTAGAATTTTGTTAGTTATTTTTTTTGCTCATATTTTTATCATGTGTAGCTAAATTTGTTCCCTAGAATGAAGATGAAATTAATTTAATTACTTTGATATCTTCTCGTTCCTATTAATTGATTCTCGTACATTTTTCTTCGTGCTTAATTGTTCGATTGACAAAGTGATTTTGATATATTATTGTTACCGGATCTATATTTCATAGTCTATGCTTGCTCCATGAAGTTTGATGGGTTATTGTTAGATAACAAGTTTCATAGTATATTCTTTTCTCGTTAATTGATATACATTATTTTGTGAAGAAAAGAGAATTGACTTTAGGGTGAGTTAATGTTAATTGTTATTTATTAATGGATTCGAATTCCTAGGTTTTCCATATTATTTGTTATTTGCTATATAGGTTAAACACATCTCATCTCAAATATATTTATCTAGTTCGCCTGATTTAAAATGTTGAAATTTTTAAATTTGATAGTCTCTATGGATCGATCTATGATTGCTACAACTAAACACTATGTGCTTGCAGTTATTATATTTTTACATATCAGCTTCTTCCAACCCTTAGAAGGAACATCATTTACGAATTTCTTTCCAAACTCTATGTCTATATTTTCAACCTCTTTAAACACTTCAAAGCCCGACTGTATACGAGGAGGACCACAATTTTCAACTTCACTATTGAATGAAATTTTCATATTTATATATTGATTATTTGAATCAAACCACCACCTATGGACCATATAAACACACTTCTTACAATTCTTTAATCTAACATTATCCATCTCATCACCACACAAAGGACATACATTATAACCTTTCACACTATATCCAGATAGATTGTTATAAGCAGAAAAATCACTTATAGTTTCAAACAATATAGCCTTTAACCTAAAATAATCATTTATATAACGATCCTCTAGTTCAATACCCTTTTCCAATAGTAGCTTCAATTCCTCGATCAAAGGTGCAAATATACATCAATGTCATTACCAGGTTGTATAGGACCTGATATCAAGGTAGACATCATCATATATTTACGCTTCATGAAAAGCCACGTCGCCAAGTTACAAATAATTAGAATGGCAGGCTAAGTACTATGAGAGCTACTTTGGAAAAGTTATATAGAGTCAACACAGCGGATAATATAGAAGCCTTAGTGCACCCAGGCCACAATGATAAAGCAGCATCGTTCTTTAACCCCTAATGCATATCAGCATGTTCACATAATTCATCATTAATAACATTAGGGATATCCTTTTCAACACTAGAATTACCACCCTCAGCATCTTTCATAAAATCAGTATCAACTATATCTACAAACTGATAATCAAAGTTAAAGTTACCAAAGTTAGCTTCTCCTCTCTCTTCACCATTATAATAAGTAAAAATTTTTAGATTTTGTAAAATGTTTGATGAATAGTAATCCTGACGATCAGAGAAAACTTTTTAGCCACACTATGTTATGCATGGAAATTTAGTTTTCGAGTCGATAACGTGATCATATGTACCAAATAAGTGTATGTAAATGCCATTAGTTTTCGAAGAAAATGAACTTTGTAAAACGAATGTACCTACGAACCATCGAGGAATATGAGAATCATAATACAATTACAAATTTAAAGTCCTACAAATTAAAACCCAGGTACAAGGCTTCAAAGCGTCAAGGACGTATAAGAAATGATTTACCCCGCGAACCGCTTACGAAGATTTATTACGAAAATGAATAAGCGATCAAGCAAACACGTAAGAGAATAAATAAAATGTATCAAGCCATACAAACCATGCAAACTAACTAAGGAATTAACCAAGGTTAGCAACCAAATAGTAACATACATAGTAAGCATAGTAACCTAGCTAGCAAATAGTGTCATGAATAGTAGTGGTGGTACTAAGCAAGCAATATAGCTTGGAAAATAGCCTAGCTAGGAAGATATGGATGAGATTTGTATATCTTAGAAATATATACTAAATATTTTATCACTTATACAAGAATAAAATAGCAAAACAAATCAAAAATTCTCTCTCTATCTTCAAAAACACAATGCTGATTTTCAAGAATACCAAGGAAAGAAAAATTCAAATCCCATGTTCTACTCAATAAAATCACCAAATTGTAACCAAATCTTCCTCATATCATGTACAAGGTACGTTAATAATTTCATGGCCATTGGATTATTATAACATAGTCAAATCTTTGCTCAAAGTTGGTGATGAATAGTAACTTCGAAAATTTCTTCTTATTTTCTTGATTTTCCATGAAACTTTAAGACTCCTAAAGCTAAACCAAGGACTCACCAATCATCATCCATCAAGAATAGAACCTCTCAAGCAACCAAGAAAGGTATAAAACTTCTTTCAAACTTTGATTAAGTTTAAGTTTCAAAAAAAGTATGGATCTTGGTTATAAACCTAGTTTTGATGGTAGTTATGTTGATTTCTTGATTGTTGGTTAGTTAGATTCTAAGGGTGATGTTGTGGCCTCAAATACTTGATTTTGTTGGGATTATTAAGTTTTAATATGATGTTATGATGATGTTGGATTATGTATTAGAAGTTTAGAGCGAAAATGAAACTCGAATCGCGAGCGTAATGTCGATAAATCGAGCGAATCGTAACCTTAGGTTTCTGCAGAACTAAGGAAATTATAAACAGTGATTTGTTGAAAAGTAAGAATATAAAATGATAAAAATTATTTTAAGGATCGTTTAGGTGCTTGAATCGCTTGATTTCGATTTACGGTTCAAAAGTTAGGCCCGTTTTAGTGAAAACGATTTACGAGATAAAAACTGCTACGAATTACGAACTTTGGAAATATAAATGATCGAATTAGAAGTATTACAAAATTATCAAATTTTTTAAAAGAGTAAGAAATGGAATATATTAACTTCCATAAAAGGTTTAAGTAAAAATATTGACTTTTAATATTTTATAAAAATATCGGAGCCGAGGTCACGCGGAGTAAGAACACCAACTCAACCCACTGCTAGAAAACTGGTGCTTCGGGATTTTCACCCATGTTAAAAGAAAATCATTTTGAAATAATATGTTCTAAATTTTGCCTAGATCGCGCACGTGAAAACGGTGTGTCAATTTAATTAACGGTTTGAGAGAAATCAATGCTTAAGTGAAAGCAGTATGAATAGTAAAACTCCCTAGTTGACCGAACTTTTAAAATGTTTTTCTCCCTATATAAATTCATAATTTCAAAATGAAACTTTAATGATAAATATTAAAAACACTCAAAAAGATCCTTGAGGTGGTTTCGTATTAAAATATTAATTTTTCGATTTATTAAAAATGTTAGAGTGCGAGCCGCGTAATAGTAACATTCGGTAAAGTCAACTCTAGAAGACCACTTTGACCGTCCGTTTTGACCAAGGGTTGATACTTATTTCGAGTCGGTCGAATATTAAAAATTATGAAGTACTGTACTTATTAAAAATATAATTCGGTGTTGGGATTAGTAATACTAATAAAGATTATGATATTTGTTGATTAGAAAACCCAGAACGAGTGGAAGTCGGGAACGTATCTTGGACTCCAGGCAAGTTTACAAACCCTAAACTTTCAAAACTTTTGTGTTGTGTTTTTTTTTGAATAACTGAAATATATACATGATACTCCTTAAATTGTTTTACCGGACAAGATATGTTGTTGCGAGTAATTGTTAATAATATTGATATAGTAAAATACCAGATTTGAAATGATATATTTAGATCGAGAGTCGGTCGGTGTAAGTTTATAAAAACCCGGAAGTATTCCAAAGGTGTTTATATTGAGAAGATTTACGCTAGCGAGTAGCGTGGTATTATATATTATTGACCGAGAGTCATTCGGTATAATTTAATTAAAAACCCGAAAGAATTTCGGAGATGTTTTGGACGAGTAAAGTCTGTATCTATTTTATTCCAAGGGACTCGATGTCCTCTCACAATTTATTAAATACCTCAAATTTTATTTAAAAACGATTTCTAAAGATCGTATTCCCTCAACTCTATTTAATTACCCAAGCAATGAATACTATTTCAGATATTCATTTAAAAGGAAGAAGTATTCCCCAACGTTTATTTTATTTTAAAACCAATTATTTTATATATATTAAAGATTAATTTAATTATTTAAACATAAATTCGTTGAGTAATATTATTTCAAATATTCTTTTAAAATAGGATTATTCGAGGATTAATTATTTAATCATTAAATATTTATTAAATAATTTAATATCATTTAAAAATCATAAAACCTGTTTTAAAATATTTTTTGAGTTTCAGAAAATCATACTAATACTTTCAGATCATCGAAGAATATTATCTCGATATACTTTAAATAATTTGACTATAATGTCAAAAAAAAATCCCCCTTATTAATTTATCTGTTGACAACGGTCAACTCACATTACCTTAGTACTCCCTCCGAAAACTCTCGGAAGTACATATATATATATATATGAGGTGAGTTGTGCCTATCAACAAGCAAAATGTTTGGGAACATCGATATAGTTCGAGTTCCAGAAATATAATAGGATTTTTCTAGGACAAGGGAGGGGTAGAGATGCAGTTCTTCGTGTACTGGGAGACTACTAGTACCGTAGGAGACAGTACCATGTGTGCTCAAGGACCTACGAAGTGTGTGTATACCCAGAATGGGACACATAGTCCGAAGACTGTCCTTCTACATGTATAAAACAATATTATTCTGTTGTAGAATTGATCATCGTATAGAAGGGCTCCGAAGACTGTCCTATTCTTCCAATTGGAATTGAGATGCAATACCGTAACCCAACCCTAGGTGCTGGGTTTACCATTAAGGTATTTGCAGACTAATAAATCAATCAAAGAATTATTTGGAAAAGAGGTGTGTATCACCAAGAAAACTACTTTGAATAAATACATATCCTTATACGGATTAATATAATTTCTTTAACAGTCTTTTCATACAGTAGATTATTATGGCTGAGCATTATTGCTCACTCTGGCTTTCATTTAAATTTCATAACACAACATATTACCATTATATCGGCGTGGGATTTAGTCACTTGAAATCATGGGGAGTATCCCTTACAGCTTTGTCTTAGGTGGAACAGAGTATTCAGATAGGTATAAGATATAGTAGTAATTATTATAACTTCATGTAGAGGTTACGAATAATTGTTTAAGATCCTATAAAGTACATTTGAGTTATAATAAAAGAAGATTAGATTGTGTATATTGTTTTTAAGTATATAACTTGTATGTGTGTGTGAGATTAGGGGTCTGTGATATAGAGTTATTGGTTTATTGAGTTAATACAGGTTACACATGATTGAAGGATTGCGTGACGACCCAGGTTACAGAATTGCTATCAGAGAAATAAGTTATAGTACTCAGAGATGAGAGTGTTAGGAGTCTGTCTAGATGTGAGATTGCTTAAGAGCTCATATAGAGTTCATTATTGGACTACCGGATGTAGCCCCAATGTGTAGGTTATGATAAGTATATATTTGAGGTATTAAAGTATGACTAATGGAACCATTGGAGATTATCATAATGATGAGAAGAAAACTTAGAATCATATATGATTTGGCAAGGATGTGGACGTAGAACTCGGAGCTGAGTCTCCAGGACGGGATAAAGACGGTATTACCAACACCATATGTTCATTTGGATAACACGAGCCTTGTTACTTGTAGTTCTTTATAAGTTGCCCATGAGGGGGGAATCACATGTGAAAACCATGAAGTCTAATTATTAACATACAATTGAGGTTATTGACCCAAACTAGTTAAAAGATCATTTTACCAATGAGGATTTGAATACCATATGAATAACGAATTCAAAAAAGATAGTGTCCAGTATACCCTTGAGGATTTTATTTCCATTAAAGAATATTTGAACGTAATATACGTATGTTATTATAAGATGAGTACACTACATGATATTATTAGTGCGATTAACATGTAAGGTTATGATGGTTTAGCTCAGAGATCAAGAGCGACGAGAATTGATAGCATGTCTATAATTAAATGGCGTAAGATTACAACAAGTGATGGTTTGATCTTGGAACCTTCTAAAAGGATAGACCAGTGAGTCTAGAGCGGAATTATTCGGTATAAATGATTTCAGAGACTACGTAAATATACTCGTAGACCTCTAATATATTCGGTAAAGTATGTTCAATTACACACACATGCCATCGAACTTATGGACTATATTGAGATCCCTGAGAGATCTCTTTAATCTATTCCCAGGGGGAACTAGCCACTTGTAATTAGTAATGGATGCGTGTAGCAGACCTATATAGCCTTAACAGATGTTTTTGGAATAATTCTGAGTAAGGTCTTTGAGGTAAAATACCGGAGTGACAGATATACTTGCGAAAGTCAAGTTAGTAAGTGATTTTAAAATGATGTTGAAAGAGACACTAGTTGAAACATGGAATTACGAAGACGAAGAGGTGGGATCATCCTAAGACGGATAATGACGAGAGTTAGAATAATCAGTGAAATATTTTGGCACCTACTCACTGTCACGCTACTCCCTCCAAATTGTTGATCATTCGTATTGCCTTGATAAGTCATATCAGGAAAACTTTTAGTTCCCTACTTTGAACATCTGATGTGACCAACAACTTGAATAGTATTTCTCCGCATCAGGACTTGTTCAATTCTTTTAGTTGATCCATGAATCTTCATTCATAGATTATGATCTTCTTGTTCAGCTCAGAGCTATTTATACCTTATTTCAACTATCCGAGGAATTTTTAATGAATTTTCCTTAATTAATCGACGAATATTTATAACAAATATCTTCATTTGATTCTTCTTTCATACTTACTCTTCTCATTCAAGATTTTAAATATTTAACAAAAGATTAAAAACACGGATGATCTAATATCCGTAGATTCATGGGGAATCCTTTTCTTCTAATCAGGATGAAATTGTATATTGAACTTTAAAATCTTAGTAAGGGTATCAATTTGATATTGGTATTCCGAATTCAGTTCTATTTAAAAATCTTATAAAGTATGTGAACGAGGGCACCTCTGAGTGTACCGTTTTATTGGAAAGAAATATTTGATGAGGGGCTATCGATTGTTCCGATTCCAAGACCACTCGATTCGGAGTTATAATTGCCTTTCTCGGCCCAAATTTGAAACTCTTTATTTTGAAATCGTCATTCAGGTAGCCACAAATTCTTTAGTGGTTACGATGTTGAAATTTTCCTTTTTTTCAAACAAACTAAAATATGCTTAATGCATATGTTCTTATGAACGACTAGTTAATGTCCTAACTAGTCGAAATTTTAATTAATACGATGGAAGCCTAGCTAATCATCCTAGCTAGTTATTATGTGCCAAACCAATTGAGCTGGCCATTTTCTTAGACGGTTGATAATATTGCTTGATATGGACTAGTTATTACTTTTCCATTTCCACTTCCAATCAATTTTTTTTTGTTTTACACGATGCATTATATATGCAAGATTAATTATTGATGAAATTTTTAAAGAATGATTTAATGAGACCTAACTAGGTCGCCCCCTCAAACGAGAATTCATATACAGTTTTATGAAATATTTTGCTCATGAAATGGTCTATTCTCTCGCTTATATAACGAATATTCAATTAAAACTACAAAGTGATTGAAGAACAATATACTTCCTTATTTTTTAATCATTGAATAAAAATCTTTCTTTAAAAATAGTATATATTTTTGAAACCTCGATGGTTAACCTTTGGTTGAGGATGTTATTCAAAATTTCTTTCATTATTCGAAAGAAAAGTATTCTTTCAACAGGGAAATCTTACAAGTATCATTCGTATGATGTTATTATTGATCAATCATTGCTTACAAGGGATATACTCTATAATAACATAATATAAAATTCTAAGGACATGGAAGGATAATCCTTGTTGTATTCTTTCTTCCAAGTTATAAATCTTTTGAGTGTTGCGACTCTTTTATTCAGAGCTCATTATTTCTTCAGATATTAGATTTTGAAATCTTGTTAAGATTGTCTAAATTGCATCGATATCGTGAAAATCATTCTTCAAAGGCTGATTGTCTTCCAAAAAAGAGAAGTATAGTTGAGAACCGATTGTTGTAATATGAGACTGAAAACTCAGTGCCATGATGGTGCAATCGGAGCATCGTAATGAGTAATTTATTTTAAAAATAAGGAATATTATGTTTAGTTATTATCATAAGTATCTTTAACATTGTTATAGAAGAATGATAATAGAGATACCAGCGTGATTAGGGAGGTACGCTTCTATGAAACATTATCGGGATAGGTACTAATGAATTCAGGAAACACCAAGCATGTATGAATTAGAAGAATAGAGTTTTCAAAAAGTGAAGGTAAGATTAGTAACAACCCCGTGTTAGTTGTACTAGACTATAAAAAAGGTGGGATTTAGTGTTAAGTAATAAAAATACGTCTATGCGGCTTAAAGACCGGGACATAAGGTGCCATAATAATGATCTTGAATAGTCGCGATAAGGTTCGCACTGTAAGGGGCGAAGAGTTTAACTTATGAGGAAAATATGGATTTTTTTTCTCTCCCAAAGTGTATATGTACACTGAACACGAGGTAGAGGATATAGTCAAATTGATCAAGGATTATGATTGAGAAATCTATTATCATCAAGGAAAGGCCAATATGGTAGCTGACACTTTCAGTAGGACAAGATAGATTGAGGATAACAAATTTCAGGACAACTGATGAGAAGGATCGCATGAATGAATTTTAAAGTTAAGACAATATGAAGAGAGCCCTTTATTACGTAACGGGAAGAATTAATGATGCCTAGAAACATAAAAGGATACTAGTCATTATCGAATATAAAAAGGGATATCATTGATGTGGTTGAAAATGAAAACGGAATGACGAGGATTAAAATTTTGGTGATTACGGTTTGTAAATAACCCGAATGGGAGTAAGAGTATATTATAGTAAATTTTAAAGGAGGATTCTCAGGAACTAAGTAAGCCATCATGCTATTTGGGGATTTTGAGTTATAGGTTAAATAAGACCGCTTATTACATTATGCAAACGATAGGTCTCCACCCGACGAAATTGTAATAAATACGGAAGAGATAATGGGTGAAGGAAAGACCCAGTGGCAATTGTGCCAGGCAAGAACCCATGATTTAACTTCACAACTGGATTATTTCCCAAAGTATTTATAAAAAATGAATGGAGGCATGACGTAGAGTTCTCAAATCGATAAGAAAGGCGAGAGACCTATCTAGACCATTAAAGATACGTCTAGCGGTTTGCCTTTTATTTGGAATGGTTAGGAGAATCGTCTATCGTTGACAGAAAATTCGTGTAGATACAATTACCACGCGAGCATACGGAAAATAGCTACCGATATCCCTTATGAAGGACAACGTCGAAGAATGAAAGATGTCATTATTAGAGCTGACAGAAGGCAAAGAAGATCATACACGACCTTTAAAGGCCATTGGTAGCAGTTCCCAATAAACGCAAATACGTCTAAGGCGCTAGAGAGAATAATGTAAACGATCCGGAAGGTCTCGTAGTACTATAAATATTATACGGGAAATGATTAAAGAATTCTGACCGATAGCAAAAGCTGAGTGTTCCACAATTCTAAAATGTATCAATCAATTGCGTAGGAAATGATGCTTCCTTTGAGATGGAAACGAGACCACGATGTGACTTACATGACTGCAAGAGAAAATGTTAAACCTGACACCAAGCATGCGACAAAAGGCGAGCATGTAGGACTGTAATCAGAATTTCATATATGAGCAGTCGACAGAGGTAATATATCAGAATAAACAAACATTAAGAAACGGGACTTCAACGTGAGTAAGTGCACGTAAAGGGAACTCAAAAACGGAAGAACCATTCAAGTAATGAAAGATATAGTAATAGTCCATGATGTATATTTTATAGGAAGAAGAACTAACCGGTTGGCATTAATTGAATTACCGACAAGATTGAGTTATCATACGAGTATTGGAACGGCTATAAAGCTTTATACGAAAGAAAGAATCATTCTCCCTTAGGTTGGGAAGAAGTTGGTAAGCGGAGGATACTTGGACCATAGTTGAGTCAACAAACCAAAGAAATTCCTAGAACTTATCAGAACTCGGCTAGTGGTGGCCTAGGATTAACAATAGAGATATGCGGACCAGAACTATAAGGACAGAGAGTTTGAAGTAACAGACCAAGTATTATTGAAAGTGCCTCCCGGGAAGGGAGTGATGATATCTGAAAAGAAAAGAAATGTTGAACCCAAGGTTTATTGGACCGATTAAAATATTTAAAGGACTAAAAAAATTGGCTTATAAATTAGCACCATCATTGAACAGTCTCCGGGTTTATTACGAGTAACACGAATCGATGTTAAGAAATTTAACCGGTAACGCCAGACATATGATTGAAAATGAGCTAATAAACTTGCAGCCAGACTTAGCGTATGTGGAGCACCATGTAGAGATCATAGGTCTACAAGAAAGAATACTCTGAAATATATTTGATGGACGAGTGGAAATTTTATGAAGAGATCAAATACTGTGAAGTCAACGTGAGAACTAGATGTTGTCATGTGAGAAGCGTATCCCCACCGATTATCTACTTGATTCCGAGACGGAATCCTTTTCAGAGGGGAAGACTGTAATAACTCGAATTTTTGAGATTTAGTAAAATGTTTGATGAATAATAACCCTGACAATCGGAGAAAACTTTTTATCCACACTATGTTATGCATGGAAATTTAGTTTTCGAGTTGATAACGTGATCATACGTACCAAATAAGTGTATGTAAACGCCATTAGTTTTCGAAGAAAACGAACGTTGTAAAACGACCGTATCTACGAACCATCGAGGAATACGAGAATCATAATACAATTATGAATTTAAATTCCTATAAATTAAAACTGAAGTACAAGGCTTCAAAGCGTAAAGGACGTATAAGAAATGATTTACCGCACGAACCGCTTACGAAGATTTATTATGAAAATGAATAAGCGACCAAGCGAACACGTAAGTGAATAGATAAAATGTATCAAGCCATGCAAACCATGCGAACTAACTAACTAAGGAAGTAACCAAGGTTAGCAACCAAATAGTAACCTACCTAGTAAGCATAGTAACCTAGCTAGCAAATAGTGTCATGAATAGTAATGGTGGTAGTAAGCTAGCAATATAGCTTGGAAAATAGCCTAGCTAGGAAGATATGAATGAGATTAGCATATATTAGAGATATATACTGAATATTTTATCACTTATAAAATAGGAAACTAGCAAAAGAAATAAAAAATTCTCTCTCTCTCTTGAAAAACACAATGATGATTTTCAAGAACACCAAGGAAAGAAAAATCAAATTTTAACCAAAGCTTACTCATATAATGTACAAGGTACGTTAAAAATTTCATGGTTACTGGATTACTATAACATAGTCAAATCTTTTCTCAAAGTTGGTGATGAATAGTAACTCCAAAAATTTCTTTTTATTTTCTTGATTTTCCATGAACCTTTAAGACTCCTAAAGTTAAACCAAGGACTGACCTAGCATCATCCATCAATAAGAGAACCTCTCAAGCAACCAAAAAAGGTATAAAACTTCTTTCAAACTTTTATTATGTTTGAGTTTCAAGAAAAGTATGGATTTTGGTTATAAACCTAGTTTTGATGGTAGTTATGTTGATTTCTTGATTGTTGGTTAGTTAGATGCTAGGGTTGATGTTGTGGCCTCAAATACTTGATTTTCTTGAGATTATTAAGTGTTAAATTGATGGTATGATGATTGTGGGTTATGGATTAGTAGTTTAGAGCGAAAACGGAACTCGAATTACGAGCGTAACGTCGATAAATTGAGCGAATCGTAACCTTAAGTTTCTGCAGAAATAAAGAAAGTATAAACTGTGATTTCTTCAAAAGTAAGACTTGAAAAGTATAGAACATTTTGTAAGGATTGTTTAAGCACTTGATTTCAGTTTACGGTTCAAAAGTTAGGCCCGTCTTAGTGAAAATGATTTACGCGATAAAAACTGCTACGAATTACGAAGTTTGGGAATATAAATAATTGACTTAAAAGTATTAAAAAGTTATGAAATTTTTTCAGAGAGTAAAAAATGGAATATATAAACTTCCATAAAAATTTTAACTAAAAATATTGATATTTAAATAATATAAAAATGTCGGAGTCGAGGTCGCGCGGAGTATGAACACCAGACTCAACCCACTGCTAGAAAACTTGCGCTTCGGGATTTTCACCCATGTTACCAGAAAACCATTTTCAAATAATCTGTTCTAAATTTTTTCTAGATTGCGCACGCGAGAACGGTGCATCAATTGAGTTAACATTTCGAGAGAAATCAACGTTTTAGTGAAAGTGGTATAAATAGTAAAACACCGTAGTTGACCGAACTTTTAAAATGCTTTTCAACTATTTAAATTCATAAATTCAAAATGAAACTTTTATGAAAAATATTAAAAAAAAAAGTCAAAAAGCTCTTTGAGGTGGTTTCTTATTAAAATATTAATTTTTCAATTTATTAAAAATGTTAGAGTATGAGTCGCGTAATAGTAACATTCGGTAAAGTCAACTTTAGAATACCACTTTGACCGTCCGTTTCGACCAAGGATTGATACTTATTTCGAGTCGATCGAATATTTAAAATTATGAAATATTGTACTTATTAGAAAAATAAGTCAGTGATGGGATTAGGAATACTGATTAACATTATGATATTTGTTGATTACAAAACCCAGAACGAGTGGAAGTCGGGAACGTATCTTGGACTCCAGGCAAGTTTACAAACCCTAAACTTTCAAAATTGTTGTATTGTGTTTGTTTTTGAATAACTGCAATATATGCATGATAATGCTTAAACTGTTTTACCGAACAAGATATGTTATTGCGAGTAATTGTTAATATTATTGATATAGTAAAACACCGGATTTGAAATAATATATTTAGATCGAGAGTCGATGGGAGTAAGTTTATAAAAACTCGGAAGTATTCTGAAGGTGTTTATATTTGAGAATATTTACGCTAGCGAGTAGCGTGGTATTATATATTATTGCTCGAGAGTCGGTCGGTATAATTTAATTAAAAACCCGGAAGAATTCTGAAGATATTTTGGACGAGTAACGTCTGTATCTATTTTATTCCAAGGGACTCGATGTCCTCTCACGATTTATTAAAATACCTCGAATTTTATTTAAAAATGATTTCTAAAGATCGTATTCCCTCAACTCTATTTAATTACCCGAGCAATGAATATTATTTTAGATATTCATTTAAAAAGGGAGAATTATTCTCCACCGTTTATTTTATTTTAAAACAAATTATTTTATATATATTAAAGATTAATTTAAATATTTAAACATAAATTAGTTGAGGAATATTATTCCAAATATTCTTTTAAAATAGGATTATTCGAGGATTAACTATTTAATAATATTATTTAATCATTAAATATTTATTAAATAATTTAATATCATTGAAAAATCATAAAACGTGTTTTAAAATATTTTTGAGTTTTAGAAAATCATACTAATACTTTCAGATCGTCGAAGAATATTATCTCGACATACTTTAAATAATTTGACTATAACGTCAAAAGAAACTCCCAATTATTTATTTATCTGTTGACAATGGTTAACTCACATTATCTTAGTACTCCCTCCAAAAATTCTCGAAAGTACATATATATATGAGGTGAGTTGTGCCTATCAACAAGCAAAATGATTGGGGAACCTCGATATAGTTCAAGTACCAGAAATGTGATAGGATTCTTCCAGGACAAGGAAGGGGTAGATATCCGGTACTTCGTGTACTAGGGAGACTGCTAGTACTGTAGGAGACAGTACCATGTGTACTCAAGGACCTACGTAGTGTGTGTATACCCAGAATGGGACACATAGCCCGTATGCGGCCAGGGTGATAACCGGGAGTAAGGAAATCGTCCTTCTACATGTAGAAAACAATATTATTCTGATGTACAACTGATCATCGTATAGTAGGGCTTCGGAGACTATCATATTCTTTCAATTGGAATTGATATGCAATACCGTAACCCAACCTTAGGTGATGGGTTTACCATTTAGGTATTTGCAAACTAATAAGTCAATCAAAGAATTGTTTTTAAAAGAGGTGTGTATCACCAAGAAAACTACTTTGAATAAATACATATCCTTATACTGATTAATATAATTTCTTTAACAGTCTTTTCATACTGCTGATTATTATTGCTAAGCATTATTGCTCACTCTTGCTTTCTTTGAAATGTCACAAAACAACATATTACAGTATGCCGGCGTGGGACTTAGTCACTTGAAATCATGGGGAGAATCCCTTACAGCATTGTCTTAGGTGGACTAGAGTATTCAGATAGTTATAAGATGATAAGAGTAATTATTATAACTTCATGTAGAGGTTACAAATAATTGTTCAAGATCCTGTAAAGTACATTTGAGTTGTAATAAAAGAAGATTACATTATGTACATCGATCCTAAGGCTATAACTTGTGTGTGTGTGTGTGAGAGAGAGATTGGGGGTCTATGATATAGAGTTATTGGTTTATTGAGTTAATACAAGTTACACATGATTGAAGGATTGCGTGACGACCCAGATTCCTGACCGCGGATTTGGGGGCGTTATAACCATGATTTTTCCAACGAGTATAGGTTTTCTCAAAACCATGAAACATCAAGTGGGCATGCAACTCGTTTGGACCATTAACTTCAATAATATTCAAACATTCCGTACACGGGCATAAGATGAAATTAATGTTCTTAGCATTTTTAAATGCAAACTTACAAAACTGTTAGACACGAGATATGTATTCTTCCGACATCCGATGTACTTTTATTTATTTACGATCCATTAAAATACTAACAAATATACAACCTGAAATTTTATGCTATACAATTTAGTATCAAATTATTTTGATAAAAGGTGAAGAAAAAATTGATACTGAGTAAAAGCTTACAGATATTTCATTAAAGAAATAAACAAATTCAGAACAATTAATCACCCATTCTTACATTTTATAATATTTTATAAATATATTATTAGCCTAATTCCGTATATGTATCTTGTCCCTAAATACTTTTTATTTAATATAACAGCCTGCAATTCCAGACTATTAAATCTACATCAAAAACTAAAATAAAATATAATTTATTGATCAAAAATCTATTATAAAGGCGACTATTACAAAAATGCGGCTAACAGAAGTCTAAAAGTCAATCTACTTCAATACTAAATTCTCGAACTTCAATGATATCCAACTCGAATCTTAGAGGAAACCTGAAAATTGAAGGAATGAGCGGCGAAGCCCATCAAGAAAACAATCGTTCCAACTAGCAGGCCAAGTAACATAATTAATATAGCATAATACGATAATATATATGATACGATATACGAAACACACACTTTCGATACATATTCTTATTCTTATTCGATATATACGATACACATAATCACATAACAACAATAATTCATAATCAATAACTCATGCCACGACCACTATGACCCGGTGATAACGTTCCTAAATTTTCAGAAAACTGTCACTACAATCTGATGACTACGGTCCTAAGTTCTTATTTGATATTTTCACAAATCATAACACAAATCAGAGATCTCAAATTATCATTGGCACACCACACACATATACGATATTACATATCACTTCAAAATATATTATCACTTAGCCCATGGTTTGATAATCTACTATAAACGCATAACATACAATTTGGAAAACACTAGCAAGATCGATCGAAAACTTACCTCAAAACCTGACCAGATCTGAATTTACCCTTTTTGACCCTCTAAACGATGTTTTCTTGAAAAATACGAATCATGAAAGTTGTAGAGAAAGAAAAGACCTTTCTGAAAAGTCCAGGATCAATAAATTATGACTTACGATGATTTTTCTATAAATTTTACAAGATTGCTGATTTTTATGTGAAAAGCCCTACGAATTTTAATAATAAAGACGAGCAAGATGAATATTATGTATTTATAACGATACAAAACCCTATATTTTAACCTACAAGTTATTCATATTAGAATTTGATCCAAATTTTAGGCCCATTATTCTAATTCAATTTTAAATTTTAATCTTTATCAAATTTTAATCCTTTTTTTCTAATATCCTATTATTATTATTCTAAAAATTACGGGATATTACATACTACCCTCTTTAAAAAGAATTTGATCCCTAAATTCACAACAATCCTATACGTCTACGCCCCCTAATATCTTATAAGTCAAACTAAAACTATGGTCCACAGGAATGCATCATAGAGAATGTACTAGTCCCATACTGAAGGACGGCCTACTCTTGATACCAACTGTAACAGCCTGCACTTCCAGTATATTAAATATAAATCGAAAACTAAAACAAAAACAAAATACAATTTACTGATCAAAAATCTATTACAAAGGCAACTATTATAAAAGCGAAGCTAATGAAAGTCCAAAAGTCAATCTACTTCAATACTAAATCCTCGAACTTCAATGCTGTCAAACTCGAATCTTAGAGGAAACCTGAAAATTAAAGGAATGAGCTGCGAAGCCCGGCAAGAAAACAACTGATCCAACTAGCAGACCAAGTAACATAATCAATATAACATAATACGATAATCTGTATGATACGAAATACGAAAAACACACTTTCGATACATATTCTTATTCTTATTCGATATATACGATACACATAGTGTTCGAGAAATCGCTAAGCGTGCCAGAGTGGTGAGAGTACCTTCGAGAGATTAATTGGCAAGTCGGAGATTAATCGGACCGATTAATCGAAACATTAATCGGAAGATAATATATATTATTTTTAATTTTTACAATTATATAATGATCAATATGTCAAATATTTGTTTGAAAAAAGAAATTAGAATGGTATTAAACAATATCAACACATTTGACATGAATTATGTACTAATTATTGATTTTACAATATTAACTATATTTTAATTCACGCTTTTAAATTAATTATAATATGTTATTTTTATATTTTAAGTTAGAAAATAAATATATTAGATTACTTGTTATTTCTTACCAATACTTTATATTAGAAATTGACATGATACTCTTTGAAATCATGACATTAATGAATTAAAATTATAAAAAAGTAAAAAAAAATGTTTTTTAATTATTTTCCGCCTAGACCTCCTAAAACCGATTTTTGACCGCCTAGCCTGGCTAATCCCTGTTTTGACCCGATTTTTTGAAAAAAACGCCTAAATCACTGCCTGGGTCCTAATCGGGTCGTTTTACCACCGCCTAGGCGCCGCCTCGGCGGCCGCCTAGACCAATTTTTGAAACACTGGATACACCTAATCACATGACAACAATAAGTCAAAATCAATAACTCATGCCACGACCACTACGACCCGGGGATAACGGTTTTAAATTTTCAAAAAACTGTCACTACAATCTGGTCACTACGGTCCTAAGTTCTTATTCAATATTTTCACAAATCATGACACAAATCAGAGATCTTAAATTATCATTGGCACACCACATACATATACGATATTACATATCACTTCAAAATATATTGCCACTTAGCCCATGTTTTGATAATCAACTATAAATGCATAACATAAAATTTGGAAAACACTAGTAAGATCGATCAAAAACTTAACTCAAAACCTGACCAGATATGAATTTACCCTTTTTGACCCACTAAATGATGTTTTCTTGAAAAACACAAATCACGAAAGTTGTAGAGAATGAAAAGAACTTCCTGAAAAGTCCAGGATCAAAGAATTACGACTTACGATGAAGTTTCTACGTATTTTACAAGATTGCTGATTTTTATGAGAAAAAGCCCTACGAATTTTAATAATAAAGATGAGCAAGACGAATATTATGTATTTATAACCATACAAAATCGTATATCTTAACCTACAAGTTATCCATATTAGAATCTGATCCAAATTTTAGGCCCATTTGTCTAATTCAATTTTAAATTATAATCTTTATCAAATTTTAATCCTTTTTTTCTCATATCCAATTATTATTATTCTAAAAATTATGGGATATTACATGCTACCCTCCTTAAAAAGAATTTGGTCCCCAAATTCGCAACAATCATATACGTCTACGCCCCAGGAGAAAACTACAAAAAAAATAATCAAGAAAAGAGAAAAATTTCATTACCAACTACAGTAGCACGGCACCCCCGCGCTGAAGAGCGGGGCCGCCGCGCTATTTTCCCACTAGTACGGCGCGCCCGCGCTGGTATGCGGGGTGGTCGCGCTGGAATTCCAGTAGCACGGCGCATCCGCGCTGCCAGGCGGGGCGGCCGCGCTAGCTCCCTGGACCTGAAAAAAATAGAAAAATCGATAATCAAATACAAAATCAAATCACACCCGAATTTCTTGCTCCCGCCTTCCATATTTCCCTCTCCAATTCAGTTTCAAACATCCCATTACTCTCATTATTCCCTTAATCAAATCCCACTTATATTTTAAACCTAATTCTCTTCTTATATATACATACACTTATACACAAATCTCTCCATCACTTTCAGTTCTCAAAATCATACATCTCTCTTATACACATTTCTTATTCTTTCTTTTTCAATTCAATGGCACCCACAAGACAACGAACCCAAGTTAGTAGCAGCACAACCGATTCTTCTAGTGTTGGGGGTGTGAGGCCCGGGTTTGTAACTCTGGAGGTTGAGGCGGAGTATACGAGGCTGCTTTCGAAGCCCATAGCCAAGGAGCGAGGTTTTCTGCCATCAGGAAGGGATGGTAAGTTGTTGGAGATTATTGTGGAAATGGGTTCGATTGCTTTTTATGAGGAACCAGCTACGGTGCCAATGAGTGTGGTTCGTGAGTTTTACGCGAACGCGAAGGCGGAGAAGAACGGGTATTCTGTGGTTAGGGGATTCATGGTGGATTATACCGTAGATGCTATTTGTCGGGTGATAAATCAGCCCGAAAGACAGCCTGAGCAGGAGGATTGGAATGCGAAGACCGGCGAGGATTTTAACTAGGATTTGACTGTTGCTATATTTCGTGTTCCTGAGACTCACTGGAAGTTCAAGAGGGGCACGAATGAGTATGCCACTTTCCCGGCTTCGTGCATGAATAGGTATACCCGTGCATAGAACTCGTTTATTTGTGCTAACATTATGCCTTCATCACATGTGCATGATATTACGGTGGACCGGGCAAAGCTGTTGTGGGATATTCTGCACGGTGATTATGTGGACTTGGGGTCCATTATCTTTCATGGGATTTTGAGGTTCTTGCGAGGGAGCACTACGGGGGCTATTCTCAATATGTCTATTGTGATGAAGCTTTATGTGGCGGTTGGAGTTCATTGGCCCGCACACGAGCAGCTGCATTGCCTAGTGCCCCGATTGATAGTTCGATGATAGCAGTCATGCAGGAGTGGGGAGGAGGTAAGCCTGATATAAAGGGGCTCGGTTACTCTTATGATCAATTTCCAGGTGGTCATCCAGCTGATCAGACATATGTTGGTGGTACGACTAAGGCGAGCAGGGCAACATGGAGAGCTCAGTTGGGCGAGGCTGGTCTTTCACAACAGCAGCAGCAGTAGGAAGCAGATGTAAGTGCTGGTTTGAGTTCAGCGTAGGATAGGCACTTGATGAGGAGGATGGATGCGATGCATGACATCCATAGTCGGTTTGTACATGACCTTACCCAGGCATTGGGTACAGCACTCAGAGCCACGGAAGTTGACATCCAGTGGCCAGTGTTCGGTAAGGATTCTGTGTACCCACCACCTGACACTCCTGACATGCCACCCCATGAGGGTGATGATCCTGATTCCGAGTATGTATGCCTGATTCCTTACTATTACCTTCACTGAGGACAGTGAATATTTTAAGTTTGGGGGTGGTTATTAAGGAATATATGTTACGTGTGAGTCTCATATAGTTGCATATTCATGCTAGTTTAGTTCATATAGTTGCATAATTATCATGTAGTTTTTTTGTTTTATTTTATTTTGTCATATTTATTGTCATGTTAGTATGTTCTTGTAGTTTCATTCATGTGCATTATATCATGATCCCTTAAGTTTATTTTACCGATTGATTTGTGATATTGATGCTAATTTAGTGATATCGTATAGAGTGATGTTAAGTCCTATTGAGTTGATTTGCATGCTAGAAGCAATAAAATTTCACTAAATCTTATAGGTTGCTTGAGTGCTAGATCATGATCATGGTTTGTTTGTTTCTCGAGGTTTAATCACTTGTTTATATTTAGAGTGTATGATATTCTCTTAATGATAACATAACATGGATATTTAAAAAGTGGAGAAAAATTTTAGATTTCATTGCTAGTTGTTGTGGCTATGTGTCAAATGGCTAGTAGCCGGCTCATATTTACATGAGTAGTCTAGGGTTGAACGAGATGGAGCAAAACGCACTCATTCAAAAAAAAGAAAAAAATATGTGTTAATGCATAATTGATCACGAGTGGGCTCTTTAATACTCAAGTTATTAAGTTCTTAGGGGACTTTGTGTCTAGTGACCTAAGGCTTTTATAGTCTGGGATCCACTAACCTAACGCTCGCTATATGGGTATTACTTCATAATTCTTTTGTGGACCTCACTCATTGCACGATCAAATAAGCATCTATGTGATTGTTTATGTGTTTTGAATAAAAGCATGAATCTATGTAATAACTCCGATATAAAAAATTAAATTGTTGTCAATCATTTTGAGTTTAGCGTTTAATTTTATTTACAACCTTGTGATTGTCTTGATGAGTAGTGAGTCATGATTATTGATCTGCTTGCAATAGTATATCTTTTAAGCATCTACAAAAATGCAAGTTTCTAGCTTGTGAGTTGATTTGTGGGGTTTGATTGAACTTGTGCGAATAACTGCATTTGTTGAGATGTTGCTCATCAGTTGGTTAGTTAATCTGAGGGGTTCGTTGCATTCATGTAGTTGCATTCATGCATTTTTATATCTTGTTCTTTGAGTCTGTTTATGCTTGAGGACAAGCATCGGTTCAAGTTTGAGGGTGTGTTAAGTTGCATTTATATCCACTTAGAATACTCTATAAAGGCTTGAATTGGTGTTTTGTACTCAAGTTGTTTGTATTTTTGATGCGTTTTTGTACTGTTTTACATTTCAGGCATAAATAAAGGATCAAGGAGATTTAGCATTGATTTGATGCTAAAATGGTGTTAAGAAGGTGTCGTGAAGATTGCTCGTGGAAAGCCATCAAGAACCAGTAAAATAAAGGAAGCAATTCAGTTTTTCCAGAAGGACAGCGCGCCAGCGTTGTAGTAGCGTGCGCCCGTGCCAGAATAGTAGAAGGACAACACGCCCGCGCTGTTGAAGCGCGCGGCCGCGCCGTGTCGGGGTTTCAGAATCCTGTTGTAGATAGAAGAAGGATTTTCTGGGCTTCTGGATTAATTGGGATGCTATACAAAGATAACTTAAAGACGTTTTTCACAACAGAGCTTAAGAAGAAGACATCGAGAAGACCTATAGAACAATTCAATGAAGGCGAAGAAGATCTAGTTTATTCTTGTGATTCTTTATTTAAGTTGTAATCTTGGATGCTCGTTTCTTGTTTTGTTGAACCTAATACTCTGGATTACGTACTTTATTTATTATTCATTTTATAAAGACCTAGTTTATTATACCATGCTTTCATCGAAACCCACGATGATGATGAGCTCGGTTATGGGCTAATCATTATCGTGGGGTTCTAATGGATTTACTTATAGATTTTAATAGTTAATATATTTTGATACCTTAGTCTGTGGTGATTGTATGATATCCTAGTATTGGTTGTGCTTATTCGTCTTATGAGCGTCATAAACTTATAAGATAGCGTGTTAATCTCTAAGTGAAAGTGAATATAGGGGTTTAGAACTTACCATGCTAGCATAGGTTCATGTATTTGATATGCATGATTCGTAGGTAATTTCAACCATCTTACTTGCCCTATGTAATCACAATAGATAACTTGCACATTAAACCTTTTTGTTGTCAAATTCTATAGACATATAGGGTCTCAACATAATTGGTGTCTATTCAGCTTCTATCTCTTTTCTGGATGTCTGGTAGTAGGGTATTTGTACAACAAAAGTTGGCGTTTACTAGTTTCGTGTTACCTGATTAGTGTCATCACTATTGCATGCTAAGGTTAAGAACAAAAAGGCTATTGAATCAAGTAGTAATGAAGTTAGAATCCCATGTTTGTGTTATATAAGTAAATCAACCTTTTAAATCTCTTAGTTTAATTGCATGTTAGTTAATCTTAGTTATAAATAATCTCAACTAGTTATCATCTTAGAATTAAATAATAACCATACCATCGTTGCATAAGTACAATAATTGAAATTAACCTAAACCAGTCTCTATAGAAACGAACTAGAATTAATTCTATATTCCTTATGATCGTGTATACTTGTGTGAATACTAGCATGTGTTTTCGTACTAACTGCTTTTTCTGATAAAAATAAGCAATCCTGTAAAATTCGTAGAAAATTCATCGTAACTCGGAATTCATTGATCCTTGACTTTTCAGAAAGGTCTTTTTATTCTCTACAACTTTCATAATTCCTTTTTTCAAGAAAACATCATTTAGAGGGTCAAAAGGGTAAATTCATATCTGGTCAGGTTTTGAGGTAAGTTTTCGATCGATCTTGCTAGTGTTTTCCAAATTGTATGTTATGCGTTTATAGTTGATTATCAAAACATGGGCTAAGTGACAATATATTTTGAAATGATATGTATTATCGTATATGTGTGTGGTATGCCAGCGATAATTTAAGATCTTTGATTTGTGTCATGTTTGCGAAAATATCGAACAAGAACTTAGGACCACAATCACCGGATTGTAGTGATAGTTTCTGAAAATTTAGGACCGTTATCACCGGGTTGTAGCGGTCGTGGCATGAGTTATTGATTTTGAATTATTTTTTTTATGTGATTATGTGTATCGTATATCGAATAAGAATATATGTATTGAAAGTGTGTGTTTCGTATATCGTTTCATATAGATTATCATTTATGCTATATTGATTATGTTACTTGGCCTACTAGTTGGATCGGTTGTTTTCTTGCTGGGTTTCACAGCTTATTTCTTCAATTTTCAGGTTTCCTCTAAGATTCGAGTTGGATAACATTGAAGTTCGAGGATTTAGTATTGAAGTAGATTGACTTTTGGACTTCCGTTAGCTGCGCTTTTGTAATAGTCACCTTTGTAATAGATTGTCAATCAGTAAATTATATTTTGTTTTAGTTTTCGATTTAGATTTTATAGTCTGAAAGTGAGGGCTGTTACATTTAAGTTCTACTCTTATTACTAAGGTTATGGTTGAAGTATGACCAGAGGATCAATTTTTTGTCAAAATTCACATTTTTCCAATTATTACTCACAGTCAAGCAGTGTTTTAAATCTCAATATATGCAGATGAACATATTAAAATGTTAGTAGTCGTAAAGAATTAAGAGGAAATGTGGAAATATATTAGTGATTAACCTATCTCAAACTAGGACATGATATATTGACCACTTCTCAAACGAAGACGTGATAAGTTTTTTTAATTATAGTTATTTGAGGTATTCACTCATACTAAATTGATGTATTATGCATCTAACTTGATTTATTATGCATCTTATCAGCTGTAACAAGGAAGATTACATATGGTACATGACCTGTATATTCATTGGAACTCAACCATTATTGAGAAATAATTTAAATCTTAATGTTAAATTTAACTGAATTTGCATTCAAAACTATAATACTCCAGGTTTGCAACGTATAAAAACTAAAAAAATTCCTTGTAGCCACCTTACCTATATTAAATGAAAAAATGAATCTTCATTATTGTTACTTTGTCACCTGCACATAGACGCAAGCCACCGTTTGTCCTAGTTTGATATAGGTATCTTATAGTAAGATTATTCCCAATGGTATTTATCTCCACTCTCCTTCACCACATTTGATAAATTGGACTAACATTTATTTCTTCACCAAATTCTGACACTTTCTTTTAAATGTTTCCTGATTAACTATAAGTACTACTCATAAAACCAGTTCGACCTTTATTTTTTAGATGACCCATAATTTTACTACAATTATCATGAAATACATGTATCAAATTAGAACCATTTCATATATCACAATTAATAAATTATATAGCACAAATTAGAACATAAGTTTATAAAAATATACAACTAAAAACATTTAACCTTAAAATTACCTATACCACACCCAAACTTAAAAAAACATCATATACAATTACTAACAAGTCCCTGTTAAATTTTGTGTACCTTTGATTTCAAAAACAGTTAAGAAGAAGTTCAAGAGTGAAGGTTTGTTGATACACTTGTACCCTGGAGAAAAACAGAAACCCGCAGAGAATCTCAACTTTAGTATATGAAGGAGTTAAAAATTGGGGGGGAATTATTAAAGCAAAAATTAAGTGAAAACCAATTGGTGCATAAAATTAAAAACCCGAATTAATTTAACCCTAATATTGAAATTAGGGGAACAAGTGAAACTTTTGGAAAATTATTTCAATCCCCTTTAATCCCAAACCAGAACCTAGTATTTAACCCCGAATTTGCTCCGATCCCAGTGAAGCAATCCCAAATTGAAGAAGAAGCGACCAACCAGAGCAGCAGCACGAGCAAATAAACCTAATTCCTCTCTGATCAATTGAGTGAGAAGAATTACTTCTAAAGATAATGATGATTGCAGGTTGCGAGATAGAGAGACGGCGGTTAATCCATTGTTTGAGAGAGAGAGAGAGAGAGATTAGTTTGATGGCACATGAGAACTCTGGGAAGTTTTACTGAACTATATTTAGTATCACTATAGGACACTTAGTATTATATTAAAATTATGAAAAGAAAATTTACTTAGAATACATTTACTTACAAAATCTTTATTTTAATATTTGAAGCTTTATAATTTTTTTAAAATATATAAGAATTATGACTTAAAATACATTAACTTTCACCACACTTATGCAAACGCTATATAAGAATTAAAAAATTAAAAAATATAGGAAAATAGTACTTAAAACCAACATTATAGAAAGCGGGAATCGGACTTAGTCGGTGGAGGCACCATCGAGGGATTAATCGGGTAAACGGGAATTAACCGGAATGATTTATCGGATTATTAATTAGAACTAATTTAATATTATTTTTATTTATAAATAATAATACAAGTAATTATTTTATTATTTTGATTATATATATATAGTTTTTATAAATATATATAAAAAAATTAAAATATGCAATATTACTGAAGTAAATATAATTCTTAAGATTTAACATATGAATTGAGATCAATTTGAGATTAAAAAGTAATAAAGTTTATTATTTAACCATTTAAAATAGTAAATATGTATACGATATTATTATTTTTCTTAATTTTTTTACTATTTTTAATTATTTACTATTTTTAATTTTTTTTTTTAAAATCATTTTTTACCAATGAGGCTGATTTTTGACTAATTAACCCGATTTTTTGACCAATTAATCTAATTTTTCCCAATTTTTGACCGATTTTTGTAAAAAAATAATATTTTCCCCAATTTGATTTTATCTTAATCAGTTCGATTTACTAGTGAACAGTGATTAATCGCCGATTAATCACCGACTTTTAGAACACTGCTTAAAACATGTACGGTTGTATAGTGTTCCGAGAAAATGCTATGAAAGCAAATTATTACATGACCTTTCTTTCCCATATGTAATCTTAGTTTATTTTATTAATTTTATTTTTATGTTAGGCCCTTAATCAACTGTAGAGGGGGGGTGAATACGGTTAATACAATCAATTCGACAAAGCTTCAACAGAATCAGCAGTTTTTATATTAACTGATAAAACTTATTACAAACGTACTCTCTCGAAAGGATGAACGAATATCCTTGAGAGCTGCTAGGTTATGCGAAAGATATAACAATGTCGCAATGCATATAGCATGAACCGAATATGTGCTTTATATACAGCACAGCTACACAATGTATAAGGAATCCTATTCTTTCAAAAACAAGGAAACCTGTACAATACTTCTGAGATAAAGTCCTTCACCACCTTGAATTCCTGTTTCCTTTTCCTTATCGAAGATCAACTGATGTGACAAAGCTGATTGCATCTTCTATGACATCATCATCTGTTGATATCATTATTCGTCGATATCATCATCCGTTGATGTAAGTTCTGATATGAACTTCTGATAGATTCTACTTGATATCATAAATTTCTCCTAACAATCTCCCCCAACTTGTTCATTATGGAAATATGGACAAGTTCCAATTGATGATGTCAAAACTATCCAAATGCAGGAATCAAGTATGCATATTCAGTGTCTGTTTGGGAAATCTTAAAATAAGTAACTTATAACTTAAAATACATAAGTAACTTATAAGTGAAAAGTGGATGAAAAACTTATAAGTTATATAAGTGTTTGGATAATTTATTTATATGTCAGAATTTTTTGTACTTAAATGAACTAAAATAAATAATTTTAAAATATAATTATCTTAATTTGTGAAATTTAAATTCAAATAACATTTACAAACATATATTTCAAAACTAAGATTTAAAAAAATGAAATATCAAAATAAGTTAAGAAAAAGTACGTCATCACTAACATTCAACTTATCATCTTATAAGTTGTAAATTCAACTTATAAGTTGGGTCGACAAACACTCGTCGATAAGTACTTACGAGCTTATAAGTCAATAAGCCACTTATTTGGCATCACCCAAACAGGCCCTCAATCTTGCTTCAGTGAATATCAGACTTTATTGTTCTTCCTAAACTGCTTCTTTAACTTGAGCAATGTCAGAGTTTAATTCCAGTTCTTCAGCTCAGAAAGCTCCATAAATCTTCCTTCTTTGATGAGCTTGGCTGATTTCTTCTTCTTCATATTTTTCTTCAGTATCATAAGCTTGAACTACTATATAGATTGGATCTATCAGTATTTGAGATTTAGTTTCCTTATATACTATTTTCTTCTTTTCAACATCTTTGGCTTTAGACTTTGAAATCTTTGACTTCTCTCCTATCTTCTCTTTTCCTTTAAGCTTCATGTCAGCAGTTACAGTAACTTGTGATCTTAGATTTTCTGCCTGACTGATTTCCATTATAACTACACATTTGGTAGGTCTGTTAGAAGGATCATCCTCATAAAGTACTTTAGAAATAACAGCAATATCAACATTTATTGTCTTCATGGAATTCTTGAAGTCATCCTCCATTTGCCTTAGTTATTCAAGATCACTTCCAGGATTTCCTTTTGCAAATATTCTTCTACTCACCTCAGAGTCAAATAATTGAATCTTTAGATCCTTGTAGAATAGAGTTATCTTTCTTCCTTTAACTTTCAGAGTTTGAAGATATTGATTTGCTTCAGCACCGGCTTTTATCTCCAGAATACTTTGGTCTTCATGAGTCCCCCCTTATTACCTCCATCAGGATTTTCATCATCAGTACTTATCAATGTCAGATGCTTGCATTTAGATTTAATAATTTTCTCCCCCTTTTGGCATCATCACCAAGCAGTAGAGAAAGAATCAGCTCCATTAAACTCTGTACTTCTGTAAGTTGTTTAGACATTTGAGCTTGTTTAACTTCCAATCTAGCTTGACTGGCTTCAATTACAGTTTGTCTAGCAATTATTGGTGTAATTTGTTTCTAAATTTCCTGAGGAGTAGTCAGATTTGAAGCAATAAATAATTCCTTGATCTGATTGATTTGAGTAGTAGTTGCTTCATTAGTTGTGTGTAAGGATCTGACAACTAAAGTTGATGATTTTAGATGATTGAGCATATCAGAATTTGTAATCTTCTATTTTGTTGTTTCCATATGTGCAACAGCTTGTGTTCTGAAAATAGGATATGTATCATCTTTGCAATGAGCATTTCAGAGATTATCATAATTATCCTGCTTCTACTTAGCATCTAGCTCTTTCAGTTTCTATTGTCTCACATGCACATGCATATCTTCAGGGAAGAAAAGATCATCATCGGGATCTATAATAGTATTAGAAACATTAGCTTCTTCACCATCATTAGATTCTTCAACAACAACCGGATTCTGTACTAATTATTGAACTTTATCACCAGCTTTAGCATGTAGAATAGATTTAGAAATTGGTGCAGTATGTGATCCAGTAGCTTCAGAAGCTTTCACACCTTCAGATATTAACTCCATATCTTCAAGTGTTGTAGATAAATGAATTGGAGCTTCGAGATTAACTTCCAGAACTTCAGTTCCTGTAACATGTTGTGGTAATTCTGAAATGGATGAAACTTTATGAATGGACTGTTGTGCTAACAGGGATTTTCTCAGGTGATGGTAATGTTGGGAACCACGGACTTAGGGTGTTACTACGTTTTACGATAAAGATTATGAAAAGAGGATTACCTTGTTAATGGTTGATTCCACACTCTTCTATTGTATTCCCAAATTCCCTTAAGCGAAGTTTGGCCTCCGTCTTCTCAAGTTATCCTCTCTTCTTGCTCCTTGGTGGCTACAATATGTTTTCACACAATTGCCAAGCAAGAAGAGAATAAGAATATATATAGGCTACAATAGGGACCATGGATAATTAGGTTGGGCCTTCTAATTACATCTTGAGCCTAGCCCAATGTAATTAAATATTAATTCAATCCACTAAAGAATTAATATTTGCACTACCTTTCCTAATACCGTAATTTAATTAATTCGGTTCCAATATTATTTGCTTATTAAATTCCCCATGTTTAAAATATCATATATCCATTAAATAAATAAATTACTGATAATTTATTTAATTAATATCTTTTATCCTTGATCATCCACTCAACCTTTATTTAATTATGCCAGAATAAATTCCACCTGCAGGGTTTCACATAATTAAATCTTTTTGAGCTTTCAAGGGGACATCATTAACCCGGATATTATCAGGACATGGATTCCTTCAATAAATAATATCCACCATGTATATAATTCCATCACCCAAAATATAATGATATAATTCAAAAGAATTATTTCATATATAAATCAAAGCATGTAAATAATATACACGTGTCAATTACTATTTCCGGATTAAGAACCTAAGCATTAATAATAACATAGAATCTTAGTTCTCCTTCTTAATCAGTATTAAGGGAACAATTCTAAATTTGATCCTGTTCAATATACACAAAGTATACTAGCATTATTTATTAGTCAATATAAACTAATCTAAATAATACTACAGCCATACCAGTGGATTGTCCAACACCACCTGTGTTATGAACCTTATTATATTATATAACCGTATTTAACAATCTAATATTCTGTATCCCATTTGATACTAGATTGTTCACAATATATAATATTAGACAACATGTAAACATTCAAATGATTCTCAAATAAACTGGCCAGAAATAAATGTACATACTTCAAATAAATATTTTCAGTATACACTAACAATCTCCCACTTATACTCAAAATATTCTATGTGTACATCAGTGTTTATTTAATCCACTATTACATAAATATCTATGTGTCCATCATCTGACTCCTATCGCTTCCACATGCTTGTCAAAAACCTTAGTTGGCAAGCTCTTTGTGAAAGGATCTGCTCGGTTGTCTTCTGATGATATGTGAGCCACAACTATATCCCCTCGCTTTATGATTCCTCGTATGAGATGATACTTACGTTCAATATGTTTAGCTGCTTTGTGGTCTCGTGGTTCCTTTGACTTTGCCACAGCACCAGTGTTATCACAATACACCGTCAAGCTCCTAGGCAAATTAGGTACCACATCTAAGTCCAAAAGGAAGTTCCTGAACCATACAGCCTCCTTGGCAGCCTCAGAGGCCGCCACGTACTCGGCCTCCATGGTGGAGTCTGCAATGCATTTCTGCTTTACACTCCTCCATATAACGACTCCACCTCCCAAAGTAAAAATATATCCCGAGGTTGATTTCCTCTTATCCCTATCTGATTGGAAATCTGAATCAGTATATCCCAAAGGAAATAGATCTGAGGCCTTGTAAATTAACATATACTCCTTAGTCCTTCTCAGGTACTTGAGTATAGTTTTTACTGCACTCCAATGTTCCTGACCTGGGTTCGACTGATATCTACTAACCATGCCTACAGCAAAGCAGATGTCAGGCCTCGTACATAACATAGCATACATTAAGCTTCCACATGCTGAAGCATAAGGAACTGCTTTCATGCTCTCTATATCCTTAGGTGTCAAAGAACACTGCTTCTTAGATAGAGCAACTCCATGCTTAAAAGGTAAAAAACCTTTCTTGGAGTTCTGCATGTTAAAATGAGCTAATACTTCATCAATGTAGGGCTCTTGAGATAAAGCCAACATCCTTTTCTTGCGATCCCTTATAACTTTGATCCCAAGGATGTATGCCGCTTCACCTAAGTCCTTCATGTCAAATTGTTTGAATCACCATGCCTTTACTGATGACAACATGTCAACATTATTTCCAATGGGTAAAATATCATCTACATATAGTACTAGAAAAATCACTGCATTACCTTCACTTCTCTTATACACGCACGATTCGCTTGGACTTTGATCAAATCCATATGACTGGACTGCCTGATCAAAATGAATATTCCAGTCTCTAGAAGCTTGTTTAAGTCCATAAATAGACCTCTTAAGCTTACATACCAGATGCTCTTGGCCTTCCTTAATGAATCCTTTTGGTTGCTGCATATAGATGGTTTCTTCAAGACTTCCATTAAGAAAAGCTGTCTTGACATCCATTTGCCAAATCTCATAATCGAGATGAGCTACTATAGATAAAAGAATACGGATCGACTTAAGCATGACTACCGGTGAAAAGGTTTCCTCATAATCGATACCTTCTTTCTGAGTATACCCTTTCGCAACAAGTCTTGATTTCCAGGCTTTCACCTTTTTATCTAATCCCCTCTTTTTCTTGTAGATCCACTTACATCCAATAGGTTTTATACCTTTGGGTGGTTCCACGAGCTCCCAGACCTGATTAGAATACATTGATTCTATATCAGATTCCATCGCCTTTTGCCAAAGATCTGCATCTTTGTCTTGTACTGCCTCTTCGTATGTATGGGGATCATCATCATGTTCACCAGGGACCAAGTCTGAAGACTCTCCCAAAAATATGAATCTATCAGGCTGTTGAACAACCCTCCCACTACGACGAGGCACTGGTGCGGTATTAGTGATAGGTTGTACATTATTTTGTGGTTGTTCTACTTGTACTACAGCATCATGGGTATTATTTGTCCCTCCCACTAGTTCCTCTAAAACGACACTACTCATGGGTTTGTGATTCATTATATAGTCCTCCTCCAAGAATCTTGCATTGGTGCTAACAATGACATCCCGATTCTTCGGACTATAAAATAAATATCCTTTCGTTCCCATGGGGTAGCCTACAAACAACCTTACTTCTGTACGAGATTCTAACTTAGTCGCGTTCTTGTTCAGCACATGTGCTGGACAACCCCATATTCGAATATGTCTTAGACTCGGTTTATCCCCGGTCCACAATTCTAAGGGGGTTTTAGGAACTGACTTAGAAGGTACTAAGTTCAGAAGATAAGCTGTTGTCTCTAAGGCATGTCCCCAAAATGACTTGGGTAAATCCGAATAACTCATCATCGATCTAACACTCTCTAAAAAAGTCTGGTTTCTTCTCTCTACTACACCGTTCTGCTGGGGTGTGCCTGGTGCAGTTAACTGGGATTCTATCCCATTTTCTGATAAATATTCCCTAAATTCTCCAAGCAAGTATTCGCCACCACGATCTGATCGTAGTGACTTGATACTTTTATTTAGTCGCTTCTCCATTTTAGCTTTATACTCTTTGAACTTATCAAAGCACTCAGACTTACGGTGCAACAAATAAACGTACCCATATCTAGAATAATCATCAATGAAAGTGACGAAATATTCATAACCACCTCTTGCTTGGATATTCATGGGTCCACATAAATCAGAGTGAACCAATTCTAACAGTTGTTTGGCTCTATTCCCTTTTGCCTTGAAAGGCCTATTAGTCATTTTACCTTCCAAGCAGGATTCACAAACTGGAAATGGCTCCACTGCCAATGAGCTTAAAGGCCCGTCTACTACCAGTCTTTGAATCCTCCTCAAGTTAATATGACCTAATCTCAAGTTCTAAAGATATGTTTGGTTCAAACTAGAAGGTTCCTTTCTTTTAGTAGAGTTAGAAGATGTGTTGTTCAATTCCCTAAATTACAGTTGCAGCGCAGGTTGACTAGGATTAATTATATACAAATTGTCTTGCAATGTACCAGAATATATAATTCGTTTATTCATCATAATAGAAACATTACGATCCAAACAAACATTATAACCATCCAAAGCAAGTTTAGAAACCGAAATTAAATTCCTTCTAAAAGAAGGTACATAAAGACAATTGTTCAAAACCAAAATCCTATCAGAACCAAAAGATAAATGAATAACTCCTACTGCAACTACTGCTACTTTCGTAGCATCTCCCATGAACACGTATATCTCACCATCTCTAAGCATTCTGGATAGTTGGAACCCCTGCATAGAATTACAAACATGATCAGTGGCTCCTGTATCTACACACCAAGTGCTCGTAGATATAGCCGCTATAAATGTTTCTGCAACTAGAGAAAGAGACATACCAGTATTGTTTGTCTTCTTAGGAAGAGGACAATCCTGTTTCCAGTGACCTGACTGTTTGCATCTGAAGCACTTTCCCTTAGGCTTTTTCACACCACCCTGAACTCCCGCTGCCTTCACAGCTTTCTGTGTCTGAGCCTTTTTCTTCTTCTTAATATCTTTCAGTTTAGAGGAAGAACCTTTCTCAGCCACATTCACTTGAACACTCTGCCGAAATAATCCTTCAGCTGCCTGAAGTTCTGTCAGCAGTTCCGTGAGACTATACTGCCTCTTGTTCATGTTGTAATTCAAGCGGAACTGCTCAAAACTCTTTGACAAGCTCATAAGGATAATGTCAATCTGGGTTTTCCCGTCAAGTTCAGCACCAAGGATCTCTATCTCATTCAGATGCGACATCATCTTGAGAACATGATCCCTTACAGGTGTGCCTTCAGCCATCTGAGTGTTCATTAAAGCCTTCATGGCTACTTGCCTAGCAGCCCTATTCTGATCTCCAAAAAGTTCCTTGAGATTAAAGAGCATATCCGAAGCAGTGGCCATAGACTGATGTTGATGCTGCAAAACACCCGACATTGCTGCCAGAATGTAACATCGCGACATCTCATCAGCCTTAATCCACCGTTTATAATACTCTTTCTCATCTTCAGGAGCATTAGCAGCAGGCTGTTCAGGCTTGGGTTCATAAGTGCAAAACTTGTACTCCTCAGCAGTCAACACAATGTCCAAATTTCGTTTCCATTCAATATAGTTAGGTCCGGTAAGTTTTTTATCCTTAAGTATGGTGAATAGTGGATTAAAGCCCATTTTATCCTGAGAATCATGCATAAAAACATCACATAAATAAGGGTGCATTAATTATTAAGATCTAAATTATTAAAATTTAATGCACTAACATCTAAACACCATAAGCTTCTGGTACGCCACGATGTGTGACATGTATACCACCTAATTTTGTTTAAATGTTACTTCGGTCCTATTACTGAACAATATGCCACGTTGGGGTGGACTATATTATTTTTCATAGCTATATGTATTCCATCATCAAATCTTAAATTATTCGAAATCTATGGAACTTGGTACGCCACGATGGGTGGCGTGTATACCTTCCAATATTCATAATTTTGCCTTGAATAGAATACTTCAATTCAATATTCATCAATGGTTTGATTTCCAGGTAGTGGAGGAGTCACATCGGTCTCGCTTAAAACCCACAGCCTTACAAGTTCGATGAACCCGTTTTTGACAAAATCGCCCCAAATCAGAAATAAAGAAAATCCGTATTTATTTCTTTCAAAATTTATTAATTTAAGAATTTTGTTCTAGTAATTTCTATAACATTCTAGACACCATAAATTACATGCCACGATGGGTGACGTATATATAATTTATATTCGTCTTTATGTTAAATTACCTACAACCAATAATGGAGACCATGGGATTTAACTTCAATTAATTCCCTCTCCCACTTAGAATTTTTTTTTTATTAAAATTGAGGAATTTTAAAATTAAATGGGGCCCTATGTTGTTATAATTATGTCTAATCATGCATTCAAAATACACACATAATTTTAGCAAAATATAACATTTAATTAAAGTAATAAATAAAATTTATGTCCATGTCGTCCTAATTAAGTTAAACATGCAATTTTAAAAGAATTACACACATAATTAACGACACACATAATCAATAAATTAAAGTAATAATTAAAATTTAATGGAAAAATTAAAATAAATTTTCCACTATTATGGCCCTTGAAAAAAAAATCCAGCTCTCAAAAAAAATCTGCCCCAAGCGCGCCCCGACGCCCCCAGCAGTCCCAGCAGCCCCAGCAGTCCCAGCTGCAGCAGCGGCCGCAGCGCGCGCGCCTGTTGCTTTTATGTGAGTTTTGTTTTGATTTTGTTCAATCCAAACATCAACAGCAGCCCCTTGTAATCGCACAGCGGAACAAAAAACTACCGGAATTGATTTCCGATCGCACATAACTATTATAAAATACCCGGAACAATTACAAAAAAAATAGATCTAATACAAAACTAATTTTGTAAAATCTATTCTAACACGATCAACCCTCGTGTAAATTATAACCACGATTAAACCACGTGGAAACCAAAACAAAAATTAACCACGATTAAACCACGTGGGATCCAAACACATAATTAAAATATACATGGCCATAATAGTGGATTAACAACCTGCATCAAAACCAATACAAGCAAAACACTATATACACGCATATATAATTACGACATGGATATTATATCATAAAACGTAGAACCCATTACCAGGCTCTTGATACCAATTGTTGGGAACCACGGACTTAGGATGTTACTACGTTTTACGATAAAGATTACGAAAAGAGGATTACCTTGTTAATGGTTGATTCCACGCTCTTCTATTGTATTCCCGAATTCCCTTGAGCGAAGTTTGGCCTCCGTCTTCTCAAGTTATCCTCTCTTCTTGCTCCTTGGTGGCTACAATATGTTTTCACACAATTGCCAAGCAAGAAGAGAATAAGAATATATATAGGCTACAATAGGGACCATGGATAATTAGGTTGGGCCTTCTAATTACATCTTGAGCCTAGCCCAATGTAATTAAATATTAATTCAATCCACTAAAGAATTAATATTTGTACTACCTTTCCTAATACCGTAATTTAATTAATTCGGTTCCAATATTATTTGCTTATTAAATTCCTCATGTTTAAAATATCATATGTCCATTAAATAAATAAATTACTGATAATTTATTTAATTAATATCTTTTATCCTTGATCATCCACTCAACCTTTATTTAATTATGCCAGAATAAATTCCACCTGCAGGGTTTCACATAATTAAATCTTTTTGAGCTTTCAAGGGGACATCATTAACCCGAATATTATCAGGACATGGATTCCTTCAATAAATAATATCCACCATGTATATAATTCCATCACCCAAAATATAATGATATAATTCAAAAGAATTATTTCATATATAAATCAAAGCATGTAAATAATATACACGTGTCAATTACTATTTCCGGATTAAGAACCTAAGCATTAATAATAACATAGAATCTTAGTTCTCCTTCTTAATCAGTATTAAGGGAACAATTCTAAATTTGATCATGTTCAATATACACAAAGTATACTAGCATTATTTATTAGTCAATATAAACTAATCTAAATAATACTACAGCCATACAAGTGGATTGTCCAACACCACCTGTGCTGTGAACCTTATTATATTATATAACCGTATTTAACAATCTAATATTCTGTATCCCATTTGATACTAGATTGTTCACAATATATAATATTAGACAACATGTAAACATTCAAATGATTCTCAAATAAACTGGCCAGAAATAAATGTACATACTTCAAATAAGTATTTTCAGTATACACTAACAGGTAAAGTAAAGTAAATGGACTATTTTTCAATAAAAACAGGGATTGTCTCATATGGTGAAATAGTAGAATGTATGGACTGTAAGAAAGTATCAGTACTTAGACTTGCAGGGAGATTAATAGCCTTTGGTACATCGGAGTTTTATTGATGTGCAACAGACTACTGTTCAGCATCTGTTTCTTTAATACTCTGAGCACCTGCAAACATATAGCAGTTAAAACTTAATCTCTTTATTCTTTTAAAGTAGTCTCACTACTCCTCACACCACACATCTCATGACTTTTAATAGTCAGAGCTTCCTCACAAGGATTACTAAATCATAACTCTCATCTACCTCTCCTTTTGCCAGGAAGGATCCTACCTCTCTTAAATTCTATTTTTCTCTCAATCTTTTTACACATCTCACAGAAAAAAGGCTCAGAAATATTGTCCTGCATAAATAAAAGGTTGCTAAAGAAGGGTGATCTGTGGTCATACAACTAGAGGTAGTCCTTAAATAAGGTCTAGAAGTAATCATACCAACAGGATTTATATCATGAAAAAATAAATGATGAAAAGACTGAATTAGTATTTAGAATAAATGTTGATAAAGTAATAATAGTATTTATACCTTGTTAATACACAATTAAGCTCACAGTTGATAATGTGGTTATGACAGTTGTTGTTCATCAATAATGAGAACCTCCATTTGAATTGGAGAGGATTTGAACAGATTACTGTCATGTACCATGATCTCAAACCTTTTTCTTCTTGCAAAGAACTAACACTTGAATGTGTTTATTGAAAGCTATCACAGAGTCTTCAGTAAAAACTGATGAAACCTCTGTGTCTCTGTTAGTATCATTAAGATCTACCTCAGCAAGTAGTCTCTAACATTCAAGAATTATGTCACTTAATTTTTGGCAACATTTGACAACAGGATTCAAGTTTTTCAATTGAGAGAAGAAATTTATGATATAAGATGTGTAATGTTAAGAAATGAGTATGAACAACTTTCTTGATGAGAAAAAAGAAAGTTTCAAAGAATTTGAATAGAATGTAACACTCAAATATAATAATTCTTATTTACTAAGAATTAAATCTTTCATAAATTTCTTCTTTAACAATAGTTACCTCCTGCAGTGTGCTCAATATGTACTGAAGTGATCACATAAACTTAAACAGAGATTAGTTTATTCACATGCACTATTAAAAATATTTGAAGTTAAGCATGCAGTACTCAATTGGAAATCAACAGTTGAAAAGCATTCAAGCACACACAAGATAGTAAACAAATAATCATTTACTTAAAGAATCAAAGAAGCTTAATGATTTTCGTTAATAATGAAGAAGCAAAGTACAAGATTTTATAGAATTTTAAACATAAAATCATAATATAATCTAACTACTCGAACTTCTTCTACTTCTTTGCTGCTTCCAACTTCTTCATCGACCTTCGATGGAAAATACGTGACATAGAACTTGCAAGAGAAATGATATTCTCTTACAATGCCAACCATACGAGGTGATAATGTTCTTCGTCGAGGTGACGTTAAGCATCCTCCTCAGCTTTTCTCATCTCTTCAAAGCGGACATCTATTCTAAAGAGATGAAATGACTGAGTGTCATCCGAGTTAAGTCAATCAAGAATCGACTGTGGGATCTCAAAAGAAGGATAATCTTGGTCGTTGAAGAATACCTTGAGACGAAAGGGATCGAAACACAGCCTTCCATATTCAGGAATGGAGACTGGTCGATAAACTCCATGTGAAAGAGAACAAACAGAGGCCATTGATTCTGAATGAAGAAATTGAGTGAATTTTTGGAGTTTTAATGAAAAAGGTAGTGAGAAGTTTTGAGAGTGGAGGGTTGTATTTATAGCAGAAAGGTTTAGAAACTGAAGGGACTCATTGATTAACCATATAATAATTAACGATAATGCGAATACATGATTACGCGTATCTAGGCAGACAAAAAGTAATCTCTCTCTTCAGATTTCTATTCCCAATGTAAATACTCAAGTATTACTAGATACTTGCATCAGTAGCTAAACCATTAAAGCAATTAAAAGATATTCCACTAACTCACTGATTAATTAAAAAATACTGCTTAACAATTTATTTCGAACAAGTTCAAAATAATTAATGAAGTATAACAATCAATCATGTTTTGACCATTATCAGTATTTTAATTACGGATGTCAGGATTTATTAGTCAAAACTGGGTTGACCAATATCAGAATTTATCAACTACTGACAGAACCTATTAGTCAAAATAAGTTTAACTAATAACAGAGCATGTACGCATAATCAGTAGTTCAACATGCGATTTTCACATAAGATCATTTAGCACAATTTGCATGTTATCATGACATCAATATTTAGCACAAGAATCAGTATCTAACAAGTACTGACACATAATAAGATATCATACTTCAATAATATCAGCAATCTTAATTATCAGAATTTGAGAATTGTCCTGATATCATTCCCAATTCATTTACCAATCTTGTGAAAGTAGCTTCACAGAGAGGCTTGGTGAATATATCTGCTACTTGCTGATCTGTTGGAAAAAAGACCAATTCCACTGTACCTGCTTCCACATGTTCCCTTATGAATTGGTACATGATACTGATGTGCTTAGTCATTGAATGTTGCACTGGATTTCCTGTCATTGTAATAGCACTTTGATTATCACAATATATAGGAATAGAAGAAAAAGTCTAACCCATAATCCAGTAGTTGATTCTTCATCCATAGAATTTGAGCACAACAGCTTTCTGCATCAATGTATTTTGCTTCTGCAGTTGATGTGGAAATTGACTTTTGCTATATCAAGAAACCAATATGCCACCAAGAAATTGGCAGCTTGCAGAAGTGCTTTTCCAATCTATTTTGCATCCTGCAAAATCAGCATCTGAATATCCAATTAGCTTAAAGTCTGAATCTCTAGGATACCATAATCCCATGCCTTTGAGATACTTAAAAATTCTTTTCACAGCTAACAGACGAGGTTCTCTATGATCAGCTTGGAACCTTGCACAGAGACAGGTAGCATACATGATATCATGTCTACTAGCAGTCGGATATAGGAGTGAGCCAATCATACCTCTATAGTTAGTTATATCTACTGAAGAACCAGTATTTAAATCTAACTTGGTTGCAGTGGCCATGGGAGTTGAGCAGTCTTACATTCCAAATCTTTTGAGTAGATTCCTGATGTATTTGGATTGATTTATGAAGATTTCTTCATCAATTGTTTAACTTGTAACCCCAGAAAGTAACTCAGTTCTCCCATCATACTCATTTGATACTTGGACTGCATTAGCTTTGCAAATCTCTCACAGAGTTTATCATTAGTAGATCCAAAAATGGTATCATCAACATATATCTTTACCAATAACAAGTCTTTACCATGGTATTTATAAAAGAGAGTTTTATCAATTATACCTCTTTTAAAACCACTCTCTAGCTGAAATATAGCAATTGTTTCATACCAGGCCCTTGGAGCTTGCTTCAGTCCATAAAGTGCTTTATCCAGTAAGTAGACATGATCTGGATACCTTGGATCAATGAACTTTGGAGGTTGTTCAACATAAACTTCCTCTTCGAGTTCTCCATTTAAGAAAGCACTCTTCACATCCATTTTGAACACCTTAAACTTCTTGTGAGCAGCATAGGCAAGAAAGATTCTAGTTGCCTCAAGCCTTGCAACTGGAGCAAATGTCTCATCATAATCAATGCCTTCTTGTTGTGAGTAACCCTTTGTAACCAGTCTTGCTTTATTCCTTGTAATAATGCCCTCACTATCAGTTTTGTTTCTGAATACCCACTTTGTGCCACCTATAGATCTATTTTTTGGTCTTGGCACAAGAGTACAGACTTTATTCCTTTCAAATTCATTGAGTTCCTCTTGCATTGTTGTAAACCATTTAGCATCTTGCTGAGCTTCTTCAACCTTCTTAGGTTCAGTTTGAGATAGAAAAGAATGGTAGAGAAATTCATTCTGAGTGGCTTTTCTTGTTCTTATACCACTTTCAGGGTTTTCAATGATTAAGTCAGGTGTGTGCGACTTAGACCATTTTTTTGCAGATGGAAGTTGACTCCTTGAAGACGAACCTCCCCCTTGATCCATGAATTCTCTGTTATTTCTGTGATTAGTACCACTATTGTTTCCTGATGCTCCCCCTGAATTAGTGTTCCCACTGTTTTCAGTATTTGACTCATCATAATTTAAGGAAGATGAGTCTGATGATCTTTTTACTGATGTTACTTGAGTTGAATCACTTGTAGTAGTCTCTGGATTTGAGTTATGTTGCTCCCCCTTAACATATGCTTCAGTGTTAGAAGTATTTCCACTGTTTCGTAGAGCCTCAAAGCTTTAAGAGATATCAGGACTTACTATATCAGTCAGGACTTAAAATTTCAGCATAAGGTACTTCATTTTCAAATCTCAATATGTCATCGTCATCTGCATCTTCTAGGCCTATTATCTTATTGTCATCAAAAGATACATGTATAGATTCCATGACTGTTCTTGTTCTCAGATTGTAAACTCTGAAGGCTTTTGTGGTCAACGAATAACCCACAAAAATTCCTTCATCAGCTTTCAGATCAAACTTGGTCAGCTGCTCCGGATGAGTTTTGAGAACAAAACACTTACAACCAAAAATATGAAAGAACTTCAAATTTGGCTTCTTTCCCTTCACCATCTCAAATGGTTTTTTTTCATGCTTGTTGATCAATGTTGCATTTTATGTAAAGCAAGCAGTTTGCACAGCCTTATCCCAAAAGTAGGTAGGTAATCTTGCTTCCTCTAGCATGGTTCTTCCAGCTTCTATTAGAGTTCTATTCTTTCTTTCAACAACTCCATTTTTTTGTGGAGTTCCAGGAGCAGAAAACTCTTGTTTTATCCCCTTGAGTTTGCAGAACTCTTCCATAGAGTTATTCTTGAATTTAGTTCCATTATCACTTCTAATGATCTTCACTTTATATGTTGACCCTTTTTCCAGCTCGCTCACATGATCAAGAAGAATGGATGAAGATTCATCCTTGGTGTGCAGAAAATACACCCATATATATCTTGTATATTCATCAACAATTACGAGTGCATACCTCTTCTTTTCAATTGACATAACATTCACTGGACCAAAGAGATCAATATGAAGTAGATGATATGGTTCAAGAATGGAGGATTCAGTTTTACTCTTGAAAGAAGTTCTCCTTTGCTTGGCTTTCTGGCATGATCACATAAGCCATCAGGATTAAAATCTGCATTGGGCAATCCTCTTACAAGGTCTTTCCTCACAAGTTTATTGATATAAACTACCATATCTTACACCAGTCAATGCAAACTTGCCATCAGAATTACTAACAATTTCATAATACTCCTCATAGAAGTTGACATGGTAACCTCTGTCACAGATTTGATTCATGTTGATCAGATTATGCTTGAGTCTTGCAACCAGAGCTACATTTTCAATGATGACATTTCTAACTTTGATATTTCCATATCCCAAGATTTTTCCTAAGTTTTCCATCTCCATAAGAAACGCTTGGGCCAGTCTTCTCCTCAAATTCTAATAGCAGAGATTTATAACCAGTCATATGTCCTGAGCATCCACTGTCCAAGACTAGAGCATTCTTCCTATCATCCTGCAATCAGCAATTTGAATCAGTTAGTGTTTTTAAGGACCCAGATTTGCTTGGATCCTTTGGCCTCTTTATGTTTGTTAACATATGCATCAGAAGACTTTTTATCAGAGTTTATGTTAACATCCTTACTATCAGTATTTATACATGCAGAAATAGATTTCGCTTTAATTAAAGAGGGTTTCAGTGTATAATAATCATAATACATACTGTGATACTCTTTACATGTATAAATAGAATATCAAACACTACCACAATGAAAACAAGGACTCTGTGGTTTATATCTAATTGTTCTATTCCTAAACTTTTATTTGGAAGGAACAACATTTATCTTTTTATTCTTCTTGCAAGAATTAGCTAGATGATTAGTGCTACCACAGTTTGAACAGGTCTTTCTAGGTGCATTGGGAGGGGTTACATAATTTTCATTCTTATTAACATCTACCTTGCCATACCTATTTTTCCTAGACCCTTTCCTTTTTTCTTTCATGTGAAGATCCTTCAGATTTTGCTTAAGCTGTTTCTGAGTCATTGAACCAATACTTACTGATATTGTGTGAACTTGTTCACTCTTATCAGAAATTAAGTTTGATCTAGGTGCTGAGATTGTACCTTCCTCATGGATTGACTTAACAGTATTAGCACTAGGATTAAACTTAATGGTCTTTATTTGAACCTTGTTCCGTTTGACCTTGTTATCAGTTTTTATTGGTTCTGTTTTCTCAGTTTCTTTTCCACTTTTCTTATCAGAATTAGATCGAGCTGAATATCCTAATTTTGATCCCCAACAGCCATTCTCTAAAATCTCCTGAGTTGATTTTCCTGAGTTAGTCCAAAGTTTAATGACTTCTCTTTCTTTTGCTAGTTCCTTTTCTAGATAAGCATGCTTTTCTAACAATTTTTCCTTAACATAAACAGCATTATCTCTTTCTTTTTGAATTTCTAACATGGAAAGCAACACAATTTCTAGGTGATCATTCCTTTTCTTTAGCACAAAGTTTTCACTCTTGATTCTATAATTCTCTAAGGTTTGATCCCTAAAACTAACATGCAGAGACTTAAGAAATAATCTTATCTCATAGATATCATCAGTATCAAAAGCAAGAGTAGTCTAAGGTACCTTTAATTTAGCATTTTCAGCCTCAGTATCAGCTTTTGCCATGAGAGCATAATTGACTCTATCATCTAAATCTGATGAATCATCCAAGTTTCTCTTCCTTGAGATCAAGGCTTGTTTCTTCTCAGCTCTGGGTTTTCTGCGGTCAGCTGTAAAGTATCCAATTTCATCACAGTTGTAACATCACTCTTTTGACTTGTCAAGTTTTCCAGATCTAGATTCCTTCCCATCGGTATTTTTCCTGTTGTTCCTCTTATCAAAATTTGAGGAACTGAAACCTTTTGTGGAAAATCTTCTCCCTTTCTTGAAGTTCTTGTAGACCATCTTCTTGAAGCTTTTAACCATTAGGGCAACCATATGATCCATGTCTTCATTGTTGTTATGATCACTGTTAGTATCTGATTCAGTATCAGTATTTGAGTCATCATCAGAATTTGATGATTAAGTATCTGACTTTGTAATCATGGCTTTCCCTTCGAATTAGCTTTTCCTCCTAGCTTTCTCTTTTGGCTTCTCTTTAACCTTGAGTGCAACTGGTCTAGATTCAGATCATTTCCTCTTGCTTCTTTGCTCCATCTCTAGTTCATGAGTTTCTAGAACTCCATAGATCTCATGTAAAGGTGTGTTATCAAGTTGATATTTATCCTTTATTGATGTGACTTTAAAGTCCCACTTTTCAGGGAGAGCAAGTAGGAACTTCAAGTTTGAGTCCTCCAAATCAGATTCTTTATTGACAAGGGATAAGTCATTCAGCAACTTCTGAAATCTGTTATAGATCTCAGTTAAGGACTCATTTTCCCTTGAGTTAAAGTGCTCATATTCTTGAGTATGTATAGTCCTCTTGTTCTTCTTGATAGCAGTTGTACCGTGACACTTTACTTCTAAAGCATCTTATATCTCTTTTGTTGTCCTACATCCAATGACTCTATTGGACATAACAATATAAAGACTGTTGTGCATGACCTTAGCATCCTTCATGATAGATGAGATATATTCAGGAGAGTAGTCCTTCATGTCTTTGTCTATCATCTTCTCCGGTTCTCCTGCAAGCGAAACAGCTATCATCATTGGTCTATGAGGACCATCATAGATCCTGTTTAGATATTCAGGATCCGTGGCTTCCAAACACATGGCCATCCTGACTTTCCAGATTGGATATTCATGTATCATCAGGATAGACACCTTGATTACTTCATACCTACTCATGTTGCTGCTTATCTGTGATGTGGCTGGGGGTGGTGGCTTCGGATGCTGTGTTTCTTCTTCTTTTTCCGACATGGTTGATTTATTTTCAGATCTTAAACTGTTTGTACGTTAACAGTAAACTCTGATACCAATTGTTAGGCCCTTAATCAACTGCAGAGGGGAGTGTTATTCCCTAACAATACAACAAGAATTATAGAAGGGGGGTTGAATGTAATTCTGTCTACTTTTTCAGAATTTTAAAATAGTTCTAACTTGATAAATATAACAGTGTTTGATTAGCAGTTGTGCAGAATAAAAAGATGATAGAAATTAAAACACTAAGTAATAAAAACCAAAAGCTTTTAAAACTTTATGGTGGATTTGAAAGTATCCACCAGAGATATATATATATATATATATATATATATATATATATCAAAAGAGAACCCTGTGAAGCTTTTGAATAGCTCACAACTGCTTACAAGTTTGAACAGCTAAAACTACAAAGAAATGCTTGCTGGATATAGCTTGATATGTTTCTCTAAAAAATGTATCTGCTTAGTTAGTTGTTCTAATTGCTACACTTGGTTTATATACCACCAAGTTTACATGACAATAAGACAAGATAATAAAACAAAACATAACTAGTCTAACTTCATGCTACTTCACTACTCTATTCCAGCATTTTGGAATATCTTCACAATTGCATGGAAATGGTAATGCTTCTTAGTTCTCAAATTCCTGCTAAACAGGCTGCCACATTCTTTTTACAAACACCCAACGCATGTGACTGTGTTTTCACTATCAACAGCTATTTGAATTTGATCATCCGTCGGGTCTATGCTTGTCATCCGTCGGAAAGCTTTGTTGATCATCCGTCGGGAGTCTTATAGATTATCCGTCGGGTGTCTATTTTTCACTTGACTCTATTTCACTTATACATAATTACAAGATATCCCATATTTACAATTAATCAACTTGTTCTGCATATCAATCTAGTAGTCAACATGACTTACAGAACCCTAAGCAATCTACTTGACTAATACATGTTGTTTGCAGAAATATGCTACAGTTCTTATTATTACATAAGCTACTCACTCGATGGATGTTAATCTGTCATCCATCGGGACTGTAAAGTTTATCCACCGGGACTATATTTGATCATCTGTTGAGTGCTACAAAATTCACTAAGTTAAATCTACTAAGGTGTTTTGTTTAACTTATCATCAAGTTCACAACATATTCCTAACAATCTCCCCCAATTTATGTCTATTGGAATTGTAGCCATAAATTAAGAGAAACTTGATCATAACAAAACACCCTAAAGATGCAGATTGAAAAGTAGTAGATAAAACTGATAAGTGCTACAATATCTATTAAAAAATGAACAAAGAAAAGTGTACAAGAGTTCTAACAATAAATATCAAGGTGCTCCTCTAGTCTAAGCTGATATGTTTATTTCCTTGATTGTCTGAATTTCTTCCCAAGCTTCCTGTTGTTCTCCTCTATTTGATTCTGGAGTTGTATGTGGAATTCAAGTTCATCAACTTCAGATAGATTCAGCATTTCTTGCATTTCCAATAGAGTCTCATTGCTAGAGATACTCAATTGGTCATCCAGTCTGAAGAATGTTATAACTCCTTTATCATCCATGAATTCCATCAGCCAATAGGGCCTTAAGTGCACTCTCTTCCCAGTGAAAGGAATTGATAGAGTTTTTGGAAGTGCATCTTTGGCTCTATTACTTCTTAACTCTTCAATCTTCTTCAGAACCAATCTCTTTGTAGTCACATTGAATCCAAAGTTCTTTTTGAAATATGAGTAGATCTTTATTAGTACAGATTGGCTTTCTTCTAGAATCCTGTGAAGAGGCCATGTGATTTCTCTCTCTGTCTTGTACTTAAACACCAATCTTTCAGGAAGATGTCTGTGAGCATCAATTCCTCTTACTTCTTCCAGTTCATCCAAGTAGAGGTTTAAGTCAGAAAATTCCTTGATGTCACAGATATATAACAAATCTTCCTTGTTAACTGCAGATTTAGATTTGGTTAGGGTCTTGGTTCTGAGAGTTAGAGGCTTGCTTTTCTTGGTAGCTTTTGTTAGGGCGAAAACATGCGCTAATATTCACGTAAGTATACACGTTCGCAAGTAGTATAAGATATAAATCAGATTCATTCCCACAGAGACTGGTTTAGGTTAAGTTCAATTTATGAACCTATGCAACAATGTATGGTTATCGCTCAATGCTAAGACAAATAACAAATTGGGTTTTTATTAAACTAAGCGATTAAACTAACAATTATAACTAAGAAAACAAGAATGGTTGAATTAATATATATAACAAACATGGGATTCTAACTTCATTAAATACTTCATTCAATAGCCTTATTGTTCTTAAACTTAGCATGTAATGGTGATGACACTAATCAGATAACATGAAACTAATAAACGCCAACTTTCGTTGCACGAGTACCATTCTACCAGACATCTACAAAAGAGATAGAAGCTGAATAAGCACCAATTATATTGAGACCCTATATGTCTATAGAATTTGACAACATAACGGTTTAAGCACAAGTTATCCATAATGATTACATAGGGCAAGTAAAACGGTTAGAGTTACCCACTAATCATGCATACAATATATGAACCTATGCTAGCATGGCAAGTTCTAAATCTCAAGATTCACTGTCGCTTCAAAAGAGATTAACAAACTATCTTATATGTTAGCTACGCACATAAGACGAATAAGCACAACCAATACTAGGATATCAATCAATCACCACACACCAAGATATCGAACCAAATTAATTATTGAAATCCATAAGTAAATCCGCTAGAATCCCACGATAACGATTAGTTCATAATCGAACTCATCGTCACCATGGGTTCCAATGAAAGCATGGTATAAACAAGGTCATAATAAACTGAATAATAATTAAAGTATGAATAAACGAGATCTAGGTTCAACAAGAATGAAAACGAGCATCCAAAGTGACAACTAATTCAAAGAATAACAAGTTGAAAACAAGAACTTCTTTTTCGGAGTTGTTTTGTGCTTCTAGGTCTTCTTCTTAGTATCCGAATCTTTCCCGATGATGAAAACCCTTTTTTTAAGTATATAAGCCCATATTGGACCTGGACCTTTAAAATTGTCAAATTCCACTCAAAAAAGGCTTTTTCAGCGAAGTCAGCCGTGCATCAGCACGCGGCCGCCTCCACCAGCAGCCGGGTGCCTCCACCAGCAGGGGGCGCCTGCAGCATGTCTGGAAAAATTCTGATGAATCTTGTTTTGGCCATAACTTGTGTTCTACTCGTCAGAATTAGGCGATTCAACTGCCCACGCGAAGCTAACGAGATTCTCTACAACTTGACAATGGCGCAAGCTTCCAAATCTGACCACTTTTCATCATATTTACTTTAAAAACTCCTTTCTTCATTTAACTAATATCTGAAATGTAATCACACAAAAACATATCAAAATACCAACTTGAGTCCAAAACACCAATTTAAGACTGTAATGAAGCGTTCCAAGTGGATATAAAATCCACTTATCACACCCCCCAACTTGAATCGATGCTTGTCCTCAAGCATAAACAGACTCAAAACTACCAAAACAAACCTAATACATGAATGCAAGTACGTGAATGCAACTAAATGATAATGCAATCGATCCCCTCAGAATAACCATAACCAAATGAATAAGTCAATGCCTCTAAGAATGCAATGACTCAAAACAGAGTTCGAATAAATCCCACAAACCAACTCACAAACCAGAAACGTGCGTGTGTGGAATGCTTAACAGATATCTCTCGATACTAGATCAATAACCATAACTTATCAATCATCGAAACAATCAAAAGTTTATAAACAGAATAGACAATAAACGTATTATGACTCACAACACTTCCGATCTACTAGAGTTATACAAGGATTCACACTATTATTGAACACATAACAAAGATGCTTATTTGACCGGACAATGAATGAGGTCCCAAAACACCTATGCAATAATACCCATATAGCGAGCATTAGGTTAGCGGATCCCAGACTATAAAAGCCTTAGGTCACTAGGCACAAAGTCCCCTAGAACTTAATAACTCGAGTATTAAAGAGTTCACTCTTGATCAATTATGCATAAACACATACTTTTTTTCTCTTTTTTTTCTTTTTTTTAATAATTTCTGAATGAGTGTATGTCGCTCCATCTCATTCAACCCTAGACTACTCATAAAAATATGAGCCAGCTACTAGCCATTTGACGTCTAGCCTTACAACAACTAGCAATGAAATCCAAGTTTTTCTCCAGTTTAAAAATCAGTTTTTTTACGTCATTACGAGAATATCACAAATTCTAAATATAACCAAGTGATTAAATCTCAACAACAAAAAAGTATGATCATGATCTAGATCAAAAGCAACCCTATAAGACTTTGTGAAAATATTTGTTTCTCCCATGCAAATCAATTCATTAGGACTTAAACATCCTCTATTCATCATCACCACACTCAAATCAACCTCAACTTATCAAATATCATAGTTCATCTTAAGGGATCATGCTAAATATGCATGCAAATGCAACTATGTGAAATCACAAAAAAATAAACAAATATGTCCTAAATGAACAATCATGCAAAAATATAAATGAACTACAACTAAACATGCAATATAAATCTATATGAATCTATATGGACACACACACTACTAATCCTTGCATTATCACCCTAAACTTAAAATTTTCATTGCCTCATTGAAGGTAATAATAAGAATTTCAGGCTTACCTAATTAGCGGGAGAGTCACCCTCGTCGGGTGGAGGATCAGGTGGCCAATCAACCTCGACACCAGTGGCTCGGAAAATAGTGCCCAAAGCCTGTGTCAAATCTGCAGCAAAACGACGGTGAATGTCGTGCATGGCCTCCATAAGCCTAATTACTCGCCTGTACGGCTCATCACCAACACCAGTCCTATCAAATACCTGCTGCACATGAGAAGAACCCTCTGTAGGCATCGGAGGGTTCGTTCAGCTACCCTTTACATCATCAAAAATATATCCCAAGCCCTTATCATGTGGTGCACCTAAGAATGAATAACTCAAGTGATCTGGCATTCGGTTGAGCTCAAGTATGGGAGCTTCTTGAATAAATGGTTCAAAACGCTCCTGAGAAATTTTCAGCTCTGCTAACCCAAGAAAATCGAATAGCAAATCCAACTTCCTCTTCCACGGAGGTGCATTCAAAACCTGCATTTGCTCTACTTTAAAGCACTCATCTTTAGCTGTGGGTAACTTTATTTCCTTAATAACATTAAAAGTGACCTTTTGATCGTGAACCTTCATCGAAAGCTCTCATTTTTGCACATCAATCATAATTAGGCCTGTAGCCAAGAATGGTGTTCCCAAGATAATAGAAATCTTCTTATCTTCCTAGAAATCAAGAATTACAAAGTCAGCAGGGAAGATGAGTTTATCCACTTTGACCAAGACATCCTCCACTATACCTCGTGGATAAGTGATGGAACGGTCAGCTAGTTACAATTACATGTATCTTGGTTTCGGATCAGGAAAACCAAGCTTCTTGAAGATAGATAAGGGCATCAGATTACAAGGAATAATGAAGCTTCCAGGATCTTTAAGCTTCAGAGGCAACTTTTGTTGCAGCAGAGCACTGCATTCCTCCGTTAGAGCAACGGTCTCTAAGTCATCGAGCTTCACTTTCCGAGATAGAATACCTTTCATAAACCTCGCATAGCTAGGCATCTGTTCAAGAGCTTCAGCAAAAGGTATGTTGATATGAAGTTTCTTGAACACCTCCAAAAACTTCTCAAACTGCTTATCCAGCTTTTTCTTCTGCAGCCTCTTAGAAAAAGGAGGTGGAGGATAGATTTGTTTCTCTCATGTATTACCCTCAGGAGGAGTGTGTTCCACAGTAGTCTTCCTTGGTTCCACATCTGCTTCCTTCTGCACTTCTTCTTCAGCCACAATTGTATTTTCTAAAACTTGAGATTTTTCAGGCTCTTCGTCTTGCCGAATTTAGGGGCTTGCGACCTTTCCAGGCCTTAAGGTGATGGTGTTCACCTGTTCTTCAACTTCCCTCTTGCCTGGATTTGTTTCTGTATCACTAGGAAGCATTACTAGTGGTCGATTCAATAAGGCATTAGCAATTTGCCCTATTTGGTTCTCCAGAGTCTTGATAGAAACAGCCTGGCTTTGGCATATAAGAGCCTGATTTTTGCACATAAGCCGCAACTTCTCCAATTCAGATTTTTCATTCGAAGATAGACCTGCATCATGAGTTTGTTGTTGAAGTTGGAGTTGTTGTCTTGGTGCAAATTGTTGCTGAAAACCAGGAGGGTTGAATAGCTTGTTTCCAAACTGCTGGAACGGCTATTGCATCACATTCTGATTGTTGCTCCAGCTGAAGTTAGGATGATTCCAGTTGTCAGGATGATAAGTGTATGGAACTGGTTGTTGCGATCTCTGAAAGTTGCTCACAAACTGAGCTGATTCACTAGATATAGCGCATTGCTCCGTCGCATGTGAACCTGCACATAACTCACAAACACTAATTATCTGCTTAACACCATAGTTAGCTAGAGAATCGATCTTCATAGACAATGCCTTTATTTGAGCAGTGATAGCCGTAGCTGTATCCACTTCAAGAACTCCTGCTACCTTGCTCTGTGGCAATATCTGGGTTGGATACCGATATTCTTTAGCATCCATCAGTTCAATTAGATTAAAAGCTTCATCATAGCTCTTTGCCCATAATGCTCCACCTGATGCTGCGTCGAGCATGGGTCTTGACTGTGCTCCCAACCCGTTATAAAAGCAATTGATAATCATCCAATCAGGCATTCCATGATGAGGACACTTCTTATGCATCTCCTTGTAGCACTCCCAAGCTTCATATAAAGATTCTCCTGATTGCTGCGCAAATTGAGTAAGAGCATTCCTGATTGCAACTGTCTTCGCCATAGGGAAGAATTTAGTAAGAAATTTATGAGCAAGATCCTCCCAAGTAGTAATCGAACCAGCTGGTATAGAGTGTAACCAGCTCTTAGCTTTCTCCTTCAGAGAGAATGGGAATAGTCTCAGCTTTATAGCATCTTCAGAAACTCCATTGAACCTGAAGGTGTCGCAGATGTCAATGAAATCCCTAATGTGCATATTGGGATCTTCAGTTGGAGAACCCCCAAACTGGATTGAATTCTGCACCCATTAAATTATGCCAGGCTTGATCTCAAAGGTATTAGCTGTGATAGCTGGCCTGACAATGCTAGATTGAATGTCATTGATCTTGGGTTGAGAAAAATCCATCAAGGCTTTCGTTCGTGTTGCTGGATCTCCCATTGTAATGAGTACCTGAAACACAAATAAATTAACTGTGAGAGTAAAAGAGTCTGAGTCAGTGAACTTTAACGACCACTGATGACAAGCACATAAACTAAAAATTAACACCGAGTCCCCGACACCGGCGCCAAAAACTTGTTAGGGCAAAAACACATGCTAATATTCACGCAAGTATACGCATTCGCAAGTAGTATAAGATATAAATCAGATTCGTTCCCACAGAGACTGGTTTAGGTTAAGTTCAATTTATGCATCTATACAATAATGTATGGTTATCGCTCAATGCTAAGACAAATAACAAATTGCGTTTTTATTAAACTAAGAGATTAAACTAACATTTATAACTAAGAGAACAAGAATGGTTGAATTAATATATATGACAAACATGGGATTCTAACTTTATTAAATATTTCATTCAATAGCCTTATTGTTCGTAACCTCAACATGTAATGGTGATGACACTAATCAGATAACACGAAACTGATAAACGCCAACTTTCATTGCACGAGTACCATTCTACCAGACATCCACAAAAGAGATAGAAGCTGAATAGGAACCAATTATATTGAGACCCTATATGTCTATAGAATTTGACAATATAACGGTTTAAGAAACAAGTTATCCATAATGATTACATAGGGCAAGTAAAATGGTTAGAGTTACCCACTAATCATGCATATAATACATGAACTTATGCAAGCATGGCAAGTTCTAAATCTCAAGATTCACTGTCGCTTCAAAAGAGATTAACAAACTATCTTATAAGTTAGCTACGCACATAAGACGAATAAGCACAACCAATATTAGGATATCAATCAATCACCACACACCAAGATATCGAAATAAATTAATTATTGAAATCCATAAGTAAATCCGCTAGAATCCCATGATAACGATTATTTCATAATCGAACTCATCGTCACCAAGGGTTCCAATGAAAGCATGGTATAAACAAGGTCTTATTAACTAAATAATAATTAAAGTACGAATAAATGAGATCTAAGTTCAACAAGAATGAAAACAAGCATCCAAAGTTACAACTAATTCAAAGATTCACAAGTTGAAAACAAGATCTTCTTTTTCGGAGTTGTTTTGTGCTTTTAGGTCTTCTTCTTGGTATCCCAATCTTCCCGGATGATGAAAACCCTTTTTTTTAAGTATATATAAGCCCATATTGGACCTGGACCCTTAAAATCGTCAAATTCCACTTAAAAAAGGCTTTTTCAGAGAAATCAGCGAAGTTAGCTGCGCATCAGCACGCGGCCGCCTCCACCAGCAGGCGGGCGCCTCCACCAGCAGGCGGGCGCCTCCAGCCTGTCTGGAAAAATTCTGATGAATCTTGTTTTGGCCATAACTTGAGTTCTACTCGTCAGAATTAGGCGATTCAACTACCCAACGAAGCTAACGAGATTCTCTACAACTTAACAATGGCCTAGGCTTCCAAATCTGATCACTTTTCATTATATTTCCTTTAAAAGCTCCTTTCTTCATTTAACTGATACCTGAAATACAATAACACAAAAACACATCAAAATACCAATAACTTGAGTCCAAAACACCAATTTAAGCTTGTAAAAAAGCATTCCAAGGGGTCATAAAGTCCACTTATCAGCTCTTATGTTTGTCTTCTTTGGCTTGTTGGAGATAGGTAAGTTGAATTCAGGAATTGGTAGATTTTCCCAGTCTAAAGGCTCATCCTTGGGAATAATAGGCTCACTATGAAAATTCTTAGTTGGATCCACCTTGAATTCTTCATGTACCACAGAGGGCATGGATGTCTGAGCTGAAGTTTTAGACTGTTTGGGAATATAGTCTTCCATTTCCTCATCACTAAAGTCCATTTTTTTCTTGGAATGAAGCATGTATCTGAATCTTCTCTCCTGTGGAGGTTCATTTTGCATGTGTTGATCTTGAGGTTCAGCAATCATATAAGGTTGTGCAAAGATCTCAGTTGTAGTCTTCACAGCTTGAAGTTTGGCCAAGATAGCAGCTTGCTCCTTCTTTTGTTTGAGCTTCTTAGCATCTAAGGCAGCTTGCTTTTTTTCTTGCCTGATTCTTTCCTTCTCTTCTTTTTTAGCTTCTACAAACTGAGGGTGTCCAGCCACCACACTGATTTCCTTACCATTTCTGTAGATCTTTGCAATTCTTCTTTTAAGTACTGAATCAGCTGGATCTTTGAAAAATGCAATTGACCTAGCCAACAGCTTCTTTTCATCTGGCCTAGGTGCCTCATACACAGTATCCATAGGATTTTTTTTTGAGAACTTTGAATATTTTCTTTTAGGCTTCAAGACCAGATTTGCCTTTAGAGACTTTATGCAAGAAGTTTGGCCTTTTCCAGAAAACTCAAATTCATCTCATTTACAGAAATCTGCTTGACTTGAGAGTGATGATTAAAGATTTTGTCTGGTTTCTGAATTGGCCCAAATTTCTGTTAAATTTCTGCATCTATTTTCCTCCATTTTTCTTTTAGTTCCTTCTCAGCTGCTGCTACATCAATCTTTAGCAGTTTATCATTTGATTCCAGTTTTGTTGCTGCCATATTGATTAAGTCAATGTTGTCGATAGCTGGTGGTTTAGTGAAAGCAATTGCTGGCACAATTACTTTGCTGACTTGAATGTTGAGCTGTTTCTCCCCCTTTTTGTTAGAATCAAGTTGTTGAGTAGAAGGGAGTTGAGCAACCACCAACTGTTAGAGCAGAGCAGTCTGAGTTTCCTGATTAGCAAGTATCTTGGCCATTGACTTCTCCGCATCAGATAATCTAGAGTCCATGGCCTCAACCTTTCTATTTAGATTAGCTTCCTTCCTCAGTTTCTGAGCTATCTCAGTTATGGTGGTTCCACGAAGTCTAGCATCCAATCTTGCTATGAAATTCTGTTTTACTTCAGAAACTTCTTGCTTTATTTCATCCACACTTTGACTGTATTGGAGAGCTTAAATGTTGTGCAGTTGTAGAGCTTCAAGGTGTACTGTAAGTAATCTCTTTGTGCTGGCATTTGTGGATGCTTGAATGGTTGTTTGGGTGTCATGAATGAGCTTAAATAATGTTGATTGGAGATGTGCGTATGAATATTCTTTGGTTAGCATCCAGGAAGGAATGTCTGCATCTCCCCCTATGCTCATGTTGTCTTCCTCATCATCCCCACCAGCATCCCCAAAAGAGTCTTTAGCTAGTTCAAAATCACTGCCAGTATTAGATAGCATAGCAGTGATTGCATCATTTGCTCTTTTTAGAGAAGCAGTTGTGTGCACTAGATTGAGCATCTTTTCAGCCTCATCATTGCCCTGTACAGCTAGAGTTTGATAAGTTGTAACAGGATGAGTAAATGTCTCAGCATCTAGGGAGATAGAATCTATGATAGCTTGATATTCTTATTGAAGTAGTCTCTCCCTTTCTGCATCACTGATATTCATTGACTCACTAGTAATGGTGTCCACCCTTATCACTCATGTACCTGTATTTCTTTCATAATCTCTCTTTTGTTGAATCAAGGGCTCCCCTTGGCTTCCCACCCTCACACCCTCACATTCACCATCTAAGGTGGGACTCCTCTCACTCACTTTTGCCAGACCTGAAAAAATGGTCTGCATTGGTTCACTCATTTTCTCTCCTTTTGCCTGGGAGCAACCCAGCCTCTCACTCAATTCACTCCCTGCCCTCAGTCCTAAGAGTGATTGTACTACTACTAAGTCATCTGCACTTGTGACAATTGTAGGAATTTGAAGTTGTGCAGAGACTCCCGACGGATGAGGAATATCCATCGGGATAGTAGTTTGGCTAGCCGACGGATGATTGCTGTTAGGCACATCCGTCGGGATACAATCACTACTCGACGGATGAATAATATCCATCAGGATAGAAGAAATGAATGAGCTTGGAGTGGAGACTATTGTAGACTCTGTGTAGATTTATGAAAATTTGGGCACAGATGTCTCAACAGACTCAGAAAGAATTGGCAAGTAAGCCAATAGATCATCTAAAAGATGATGATCACTTACTTGGATTTTTTGCTATTCCAATAGAGTTAAAGATGGAGAATTTGGAAGTGATGTATGAATCATGTCTACATCTAGTGAGTGTGTAGGTGAATTTGGTATTTCAGGTGCTTCAATTATTAATGATTTTGGTTGTGACTCCACATTTATTGGAGCCACATCAATCTGACTTTGAGATGGTGCAGTGACTGAGTCTTTAGCACCAGCTTGCACTGTGTGTGTTCCCTGTGGATCCCCAAGAGTTTTGGATCTTTTCTCTCTTGCATAAGTCTGTGGTGAACTTGTGTCCCTAACCCTCTTGGCATGTGCTCCTGGTTGGGAGCTTGTTTCAATAGTAACATCTTTTTGGGAGGATGAAACTAGAATTGAGCTGATATCCTTATTAACAACCACAGTTTGTTGGGAAACTGTGGTGTGGCTAGGCTTGGGCACACTAATCTCATCAGCCTTATCCTTAGGGTTTCTTTGATTTTCACCCTGTCCCTCACCTTGCTCACTCTCCTTCACACTCCCCTCTTTGTGTTTAGTAGTTTTTGCAACTGATTTCTTTTGAGAGAAATCAGAGGGGGCTTTCTTAGCTTTGGATTTTGAAATTGTTGTTTTGGTAGCTTGGGTAGGCATATGTTGGGTCATTGACACAGATGTCATAGCTACACTTAAAGGCAAAGAAATGTGTGAGGTTGGAAGAGTGGAGACACTGGTGCTTACCTCACTTACCTGATGTCCCCCCATGATTGGAAAGTAGAATAGGGGCACCTCTTTATGGTGACTTGCCCTGTTGAGATCAGCAATGACTCTCCTTTCTTGAACCCAACAATTCAGTTTATTGGTTGGGTTCTCAACATCAATATTCTCAATAAGATGGTTAGCAAGCATCATAAAGAATCTAGCATAATAGACACTTTTACCTCTCTTATTAAGTTCTCCTAACTTATAACCTAACTCAAACAAGATCATGTCACTGAAGTTAAAGTATTTATCAGTAACTAGCATATAAAGCATGGTAAGCATAGAAATGTTAACAGAATCAAAATTGCTTATTTTACCAGAAAATACTTTGGTTACTACATCACACGGATAGCTTCATTCCTTTCTAAGACCTAGCCTCATAATCTAACTTAGAAGTTGAAAGTGCATAGCCCATAGAATTTAACATGTTAACTATATCAGTATCTGTGTGTGGAACAGTAGAAGTGTTATCTGGAATTCTAAAGCATGCTTTGATAATGTCACTATTAATGCAAAACTGCTTACCTTTGATAAGTGGCATTTTATACCACTTAGAACGTCTTAAAATGGCTTAAATTGGTGTCTTGAAATCAAGTATTTTGTGTATTTGATGCGTTTTTCTAGTGTTTATGCATTTCAGGGTATTAGTTGCATTTCGGAGGAGGAATCATCAAGAATAAGCCTTGGCATGTGTTCACCATTACGAGAGGAAAAGAACGGGCAGATTACGGCGAAGAAACGGAGCAAACATGGAATTTTTCCAGAAGGGTCTTGCGCGCCCGCGCAGCAATGCTGAGCGGCCGCGCAGCAGCCTTGCGCCCGCGCAGAAATGCTGAGCGGCCGCGCAGGGTCGGGGAAAAAGATATATTATTTTAGACTTCTACTTCTGTTTGGCTTCCACTTCTATGTAATCTGAGTTTTATGGGACTATTATATAGGTAGATTTGAGACGTTTTTCACAGAGTATTAAGAGGAGATTATGTTTTAGACTGTGTTTTGCAAGAAGCGAAGGAGATAAGGAAGAAGACCGATTTAGCACACAGCAACGAAGAGGAAGCATATATTCTTGTGATTCTTGTTTCGTTGTAACGTTGGATGCTAGTTTTCTTGCTTTGACTTATTTACTCTTGTGACGTACTCTGTTTTAATATAATCAGTTTAGTTATTATTTTCTTGTGTTTGTTTATCATGATTTCATATGAACCCATGATGGCGATAAGTTCTATTATGGGCTAATCGTGATCATGGGGTTGCAACGGATTTATTATGGAATTCTTTAGTTAATTGTTTAATACTTTAGTGTGAGATGATTGCATGATATCTAGTATTGGTTGTGCGTATTCGTCTTATGTGCGTCGCGAACATATAAGATAGGGTGTTAATCTCTTGTGAAGCGACGGTGGATCTTGAGATTTAGAACTTGTCATGCTAGCATAGGTTCATGTACGTTGTGCATGATTAGTGGGTAACTCTAACAGTTTTATTTGCCCTATGTAATCAAAAAGGGATAACTTGTGCTTAAATCGTTGTGTTGTCAATATCTGTAGATATATAGGAACTCAACATAATTGATGACTATTCAACTTCTATCTTAATTGTGGATGTTTGGTAGAATGGTATTAGTACAATGAAAGGTGGCTTTTATCAGTTTTGTGTTATTCGATTAATATCATCACTGTCACATGCTAAAGGTAATAACTATGGCTATAGAAGGAAGTAATAATGAAGTTGTGATCTCATGAGTGTTTTATTATTGATAAATTGAAGTGTTAGTTAAGTGGTTAATTAAGTAGTTAATTATAGTTAATATTTAATCAACAATTTTAAGTGTTATTATCTTAACATTGAGAAGTAGTCATACATTGGTGAGTGAGTTAAATTAGACAATAAATTAGTCTGAGTCTCTGAGGGAACAAACTAGAAAGTATTCTATATTACTTGCGAACGCGTATACTTGCATGAATATTAGTGCGTGATTTCGCCCTAACAAGTTTTTGGCGCCGCTGCCGGGGACTCGGCGTATTTGTTTAGTTTATGTACTTACCATCATTGGTCATTAGGACTCAGTGATTAGGACGTAGTAGTTAATTACTCTTTTCGGTTGTGTTTCAGGTACTTTAGCAAACGTTTATGCAAACTCGTTCTCGTGCTCGCAAGAGGACCTTAGATACAGCTGAGGAGAAAGATGAAGTTCTTGATACACCGGAGAAGTTAGATTTTGAGGATTCGGATTCAGGAACTGAGCAGAAAGAACCAGTAAACATGGGAGATCGTATTGTTCAAGCTGATCCAGCTCTTATGGATTTTTCTCGGCCTAAAATTGATGACATTCAGTCAAGCATCCTTCATCCGGCTATTCAAGCTAACACCTTTGAAATCAAGCCGGGCACTATTCAGATGGTGCAGAATTCTGTTTCTTTTGGAGGAGCGGCAACTGAAGACCCCAACATGCACATAAGGAATTTTGCCGAGATCTGCAGCACTTTTAAGTATAATGGCGTGACTGATGAGGCTATCAAGTTGAGGCTCTTCCCATTCTCACTGAGGGATAAGGCTAAAGACTGGTTACATTCTGAACCAGCTGGGTCCATCACTACGTGGCAAGATCTTGCGCAAAAGTTTCTGGTGAAGTTTTATCCAATGGCAAAGACTGCTGCTATGAGGAGTGCTCTTACTCAGTTTGTGCAGCAACCTACAGAATCTATGTGCGAGGCTTGGGAACGCTACAAGGAAATGTTGAGAAAATGTCCACATCATGGAATGCCGGATTGGATGGTAATCACTGGTTTTTATAATGGTTTGGGGGCCCAATCTTGGCCCATGCTCGATGCAGCAGCTGGAGGCGCCTTATGGGCTAAAAGCTATACTGAGGCGTATAATCTTATCGAGACGATGGCTGCAAATGAGCATCAAAACCCAACTCAGAGGATGACGTCAGGCAAGGTCGCAGGTATTTTGGAAGTTGATGCAGCCACCGCTATTGCAGCCCAGCTCCAAGCGCTATCAATGAAGGTTGATTCTCTGGCTACGTATGGAGTTAATCAAATAGCTATGGTTTGTGAGCTTTGTGCAGGTTCTCATGCTACGGATCAGTGTTCTCTTGTCAACGAATCTGTTCAATATGTGAATAATTATCAGCGACAACAGCAGCCTGTGCCAGCGACCTATCATCCTAACAACAGAAATCATCCAAATTTCAGCTGGGGGAATAATCAGAATGCTATTCAGCCACCATATCAGCAAGGAGTGAGTAAACAGTTTAACCCACCTGGATTCCAGCAACCACAGCAGTATGCTACAAGGAAATCATATCCTCAACAGGGAAGTGCAGCTGCACCTACTAGTGCTGATTTTGAGGAACTTAAGCTGTTATGCAAGAGTCAGGCGGTTTCTATCAAGACCTTGGAAAATCAAATCAGTCAATTAGCCAATGCAATGCTCAATCGTCAACCTGGCACTCTTCCTAGTGACACGGAAGTACCAGGCAGGAAGGAAGCTAAAGAGCAAGTCAAGGCTATTACCTTAAGGTCTGGAAAAGTAGCTGATGCTGAAAAGGCAAAAGAAGTCGAAGCTGAAGTTAGAGATGAAGAATTTAAGCAAAAGGAGAAAGCGACGGAACCAAGGAAGACTACTGTTGAACACACTCTGCCTGAGGCTAATACAGGGGAGAAACAGCTCTATCCTCCACCACCTTTTCCTAAGAGATTGCAGCAACAAAAGCTGGATAGACAGTTCGGGAAGTTTCTGGAGGTGTTCAAGAAACTTCACATCAATATACCTTTCGCTGAGGCTCTGGAACAAATGCCTAGTTATGCGAAGTTTATGAAGACTATTCTTTCAAGGAAGGTGAAACTGGATGACCTTGAAACCGTTGCTCTCACGGAAGAATGCAGCGTTGTTCTGCAGCAAAAGTTACCACCAAAACTGAAAGATCCAGGAAGCTTCACCATTCCTTGCACCATTGGCAATCTAACTTTTGACAAGTGCCTTTGTGATTTGGGAGCAAGCATTAATCTGATGCCCTTGTCGATCTTTAAAAAGCTGGATCTGCCTGATCCAAAACCCACATACATGTCGCTACAATTGGCTGACCGTTCCATTTCTTACCCAAGGGGCATAGTTGAGGATGTGCTCGTCAAGGTGGATAAGCTCTTCTTTCCTGCAGATTTTGTTATTCTGGATTTTGAGGAAGATAAGAAGATTCCCATAATCTTGGGGAGGCCTTTCTTGGCTACTGGTCGTACCTTGATAGATGTGCAAAAAGGGGAACTTACTATGCGGGTCCAAGATCAGGATGTGACCTTCAATGTATTCAAGGCAATGAAATTCCCTACAGAAGATGAGGAGTGCTTAAAAGTGGATGTGATTGATTCTGCGGTTACTTCGGAACTCGATCACATGCTAATGTCTGATGCATTGGAAAAGGCCTTAGTGGGGGAATTTGACAGTGATGATGAAGATAGCAATGAGCAATTACAATATCTGAACGCTTCTCCCTGGAAGCGAAAGCTGGATATACCATTTGAATCTCTTGGTACTTCTGACCTCAAGAACGCTGAAGGGAAACTCAAACCATCAATAGAGGAAGCACCTACCTTAGAGCTCAAACCATTACCTGAACACTTGAGGTATGCTTTTTTAGGTGATTCATCTACGTTACCTGTTATTATTTCAGCTGACCTTTCAGGTAGTGAGGAAGACAAGCTCTTAAGGATTTTGAGAGAATTCAAATCGGCTATAGGATGGACCATAGCAGACATCAAGGGGATAAGTCCTTCATATTGTATGCATAAAATTCTGTTAGAGGAAGGTAGTAAGCCAACTGTGGAACAGCAGCGAAGACTGAACCCGATCATGAAGGAGGTGGTGAAGAAAGAAATTCTGAAATGGCTAGATGCAGGCATCATTTATCCTATTTCTGACAGCTCATGGGTGAGCCCCGTGCAATGTGTACCTAAGAAAGGAGGTATCACTGTGGTCGCAAATGAAAAGAATGAGCTCATCCCTACTCGAACAGTTACAGGATGGAGAGTATGCATGGATTATAGAAAATTGAACAAAGCCACAAGGAAGGATCACTTCCCTCTCCCATTCATTGATCAAATGCTTGACAGATTGGCGGGACATGAGTATTTTTGTCTTCTGGATGGTTATTCCGGGTATAATCAGATTTGTATTGCACCAGAGGATCAGGAAAAGACTACCTTCACTTGTCCATTTGGCACATTTGCTTTTCGTAGAGTTTCGTTTGGGTTATGTGGTGCCCCGGCCACCTTTTAGAGATGTATGATGGCTATATTCTCTGACATGATTGGAAATAATGTCGAAGTGTTCATGGATGACTTCTCCGTCTTTGGACACTCATATGATGAATGTTTGAATAATCTGCGCGCCGTACTCAAAAGATGCGTGGAAACTAATTTGGTGCTTAATTGGGAGAAATGTCATTTTATGGTGCGTGAAGGCATTATTCTTGGGCATAAGGTCTCTAGCAAAGGTCTGGAGGTGGACAAGGCCAAGGTGGGAGTCATTGAAAATCTTCCCCCACCTAATTTGGTGAAAGGAATCCGTAGTTTTCTCGGTCATGCGGGTTTTTATCGGCGATTCATCAAGGACTTTTCAAAGATATCTAAGCCGTTGTGCAATTTACTTGAGAAAGATGTGCCTTTCAAATTTGATGATGAATGTTTGGCAGCATTCGAGACTCTCAAGGAGAGTTGATCACGGCACCAGTTATTACAGCACCAGATTGGACAGAACCGTTTGAGATGATATGTGATGCGAGTGACTATGCGGTAGGTGCAGTTCTGGGATAGCGCAAGAAAAATCTCTTCCATGTGGTCTACTATGCGAGTAAGACTTTAAATGGGGCCCAATTGAACTACACCACTACTGAGAAGGAGCTTTTGGCTATAGTCTTTGGCTTTGAGAAATTTCGATCTTATCTGCTTGGTACGAAAGTGACAGTATTCACTGATCATGCAGCTATTCGCTATCTGGTTTCTAAGAAGGATTCGAAGCCGAGACTCATTCGTTGGGTGCTTTTACTTCAAGAATTTGAGTTAGAGATCAAAGATAGAAAAGGTACTGAGAATCAAGTAGCTGACCATCTCTCTAGGTTGGAGAATCCCGATTCTACTTCACAAGATAGGACGTTAATCAATGAATCTTTTCCGGATGAGCAGTTGTTTGCAATTCAGGAGGAAGAACCATGGTTTGCAGATATTGTAAACTATCTTATCAGCAATATAATGCCTCCTAATTTGACATCCGCGCAAAAGAAGAAGTTTCTGCATGAGGTGAAGTGGTATATGTGGGATGAACCATATTTGTTTAGACAGGGAGCTGACCAGATCATCAGGAGATGTATCCCGTTCTGTGAGACAGAGGGGATATTACGAGACTGCCATTCCACGGTTTATGGTGGACACTATGGAGGTGAGAAGACGGCAGCTCGTATTCTGCAAGCAGGTTTTTTCTGGCCTACCTTGTTCAAGGATGCTCATCAGTTTGTTTTAAGGTGTGATCGTTGCCAAAGAGTGGGAAATTTGTCAAGGAAGGATGAGATGCCATTAAATGTGATGCTTGAAGTCGAGGTCTTTGATGTATGGGAAATCGATTTCATGGGGCCTTTTATCTCATCTTGCAATAATTAGTACATCTTGCTGGCAGTCGATTATGTCTCAATATGGGTCGAAGTTAAAGCTTTACCGACAAATGATGCAAAGGCAGTGCTAAATTTTCTTCATAAGCAAATTTTCACAAGGTTTGGAACACCTCGGGTAATCATAAGTGATGAAGGATCGCATTTTTACAACCGTAAGTTCACTTCTATGATGCAGCGTTATAATGTGAATCATCGAGTAGCTACTGCCTATCATCCGCAAATAAATGGTCAAGCGGAAGTGTCTAACAGAGAGATAAAGCGCATTCTAGAGAAGGTTGTTTGTCCGTCAAGGAAGGATTGGTCTTTAAAGCTCGATGAAGCTGTTTGGGCTTACAGAACAGCATACAAAACTCCACTTGGGATGTCACCGTTTCAGTTGGTGTACAGTAAGGGATGTCATCTACCGGCGGAGCTTGAGCATAAGGCCTACTGGGCATTGAAGAAATTGAACCTGGATTTAGATGCAGCTGGTAAGAAAAGAATGCTTCAGCTTAATGAACTTGATGAATTTTGACTTCAAGCGTACGAGAATAACAAAATGTATAAGGAAAAGGTGAAGAGGTGGCACGATAGGAAGCTACATCCTAAGTTATTTGTGCCAGGGCAACAAGTTCTGTTATTCAACTCTCGGCTCCGACTTTTTCCTGGGAAGTTGAAATCAAGGTGGTCTGGACCTTTTATTGTCAAAACTGTGTTTCCACATGGAGCGGTGGAAATTTTTGAGAATGATTCGGACCAAGCATTCAAGGTTAACGGTCAGCGGTTGAAGCACTACTATGGGGATATGGCAAACCGAGAGGTGGTTAGTGCCATTTTGTTGACTATTTGAGAAAGATACGGAACGTCAAGCTAATGACGAAAAAGAAGCGCTGCGTGGGAGGCAACCCATGAATTGTTGTTACAGGAACCCTTAGAAGTTAATAACCTATCCAAAAACACAAAAAAATCAGAAAATAGGGGCTGAAAAAAAAAATTTCCAGAGACCCTCTGCGCGCCCGCGCAACTATGCTGAGCGGCCGCGCAGCTTTCTGCGCGCCCGCGCAGAAATGCTGAGCGGCCGCGCAGGGGTCGAGTTCCAGAATTTTTTTACAGTTCAGAAAAAAAAAAAACACAAAAACCCATTACAACCCATAAACCCACGAATTCTTTTCCCATTACCCCATGATTTTATCCCTCAACCCCACTCCTAATCTAATTTAACCTACTCCACACCCTATATATACATACACCTATCCTACATATCTCCCACAACTTCCTACACTTAAACCCTCTCATAAACATCAAAAATCAGTTCTTATACACTTTTATTCATAAATCAATGGCACCCAAGAGAGCACGCACTATTGACAGCAGCAGCAGCACAGTTCCTACTGCTGATTCATCAAGGGGTACTGCTGCAAGGCCTCGGTTAACTGACAGAGCCGCGGAGGAGGAGTACACTAGGCTGTTGGGGAAGCCGATTCTGAAGGAGAGGGGGTTTTTACCATCAGGGAGGGATGGTGAGTTGTTGCCCATGATTGCAGAGAAGGGGTGGATAGCTTTTTGTGAGTCACCCGAAGCAGTACCGATGAGTGTTGTTCGCGAGTTCTACGCGAACGCGAAGGCTGAAAAGAATGGGTTTTCTGTAGTTCGTGGGCTGACGGTTGATTATCATCCTGCGGCGATTCGCCGTGTGATTGGACAGCGAGAGAGGAAGCCCGAGGAGGAGAACTGGAATGAAAAGACTGCTGAGGACTTTGACTTGGATTTGATTTGTGCGACTCTCTGTCGACCGGGCACAGTTTGGAACCGCAGTCCAGCCAATAATGAGTATCGTCACTTTCCGGCGATCGCCATGAACAGGTATGCCCGTGCATGGAATGCATTTATATGTGCTAATATTTTGCCTTCTTCACATGCACACGAGGTCACAGTTGAGAGAGCACAGCTGTTGTGGGGAATTCTGAATGAGGAATACTATGTGGACCTTGGTGAGTTTATCTACCAAGGAATTCTGAAGTTTTTGAGGGGAGCAAAGCATATGAACATCCCTTATGCATCCACGGTTACAAAGCTATGCCGAGCAGTAGGAGTGAACTGGCCGGCTCATGAGCAGTTGCAGTTGCCAGCAGCTCCGATAGATTCTGGCACTCTGAATGGGATGCAGGAGTGAACCGGTGGTGAGCCTAAGGAGCATGGGCTGGGTTATCGTCTTCCAGGAGGGCGTCCAGCACGAGGTGCTACTATGGCCAGGCCAGGGCGTGGTAAGGCTAGTTCTTCGAGAGCTCAGGAGGGTGCTGGGATGGGTGATGCCCAGTATAGGAGGCTTTCACGGCGGATGGATGCCATGTATGAGACGCAGAGCAGGTTTGCTCAGGAGCTCACTCTTGCGTTAGGGACTGCTTTTCGAGGCCTTGGAGCTGATATCCAGTGGCCAGTTTTTGGTGAGGACTCTGCATACCCACCGCCTGATACTCCACCCACTGAGGGTGATGATGATGATGACTCCGAGTAGGTATACCCTGTGTTCCTTTCTACTACCTTCACTGGGGACAGTGAAGATTTTAAGTTTGGGGGTGGTAGTTAAGGAATATTTTGTGTGTGTCATATAGCTGCATATTCATGATAGTTAGTTCATATAGTTGCATAATTTTTGCCATATAGTTTTTTTTTATATAGCTTTATTTGTTTGTCATATCATATAGCTCATGCATATACCATGATCCCTTTTGCAATGATTTATCGACTGAATTGTGATATTGATGCGAGTGTAGTGATAGCATTAAAGTGATATTAAGTTGTGTAGGTTGATATGCATGCTAGAAGCACTTGTATTGTCACTAAGTCTTAGAGAATGCTTAAGGACTAGATTGTTGTTATGATCTGATTATTTTCGAGGATAATCTATTTATTATGCTTAGAATTTGATAATAGGTTCTTAGTGGTAAAGGCATGAAAAAGAAAAAAAATGGAGTAAAAATGGAATTTGTTGCTAGTGGTGGCTAGGCGTCAAATGGCTAGTAGCCGGCTCGCATGTTATGCGAGTAGTCTAGGGTTGAGCAAGATGGAGCGAAACGCACTTGCTCAGAAAAAAAAAAAAAATTGCATAATTGATCAAGAGTGGGCTCTTTGGTATTCGAGTTATTAAGTTCTTAGGGGACTTTGTGCCTAGTGACCTAAGGCTTTTAGAGTCTGGGATCCGCTAACCTAACGCTCGTTACATGGATACCATTGTATAAGTCTTTTGTGGACCTCACTCATTGCACGGTCAAATAAGCATTTGAGTTGTAAATAAAAAGCACGATTCCGTAGTAAGCTCCAGAGTTCTTGTAGTGTTGTATATCACTTTGTGCCTAGAATTTTTATTCTTTGTATAATCGTAGGATTGCCTTGAGGATAGTCTAGTCATAGTAATTGGTCTAGTTCCAAAGCATATATGTTAAGCATTGGCACACACCACGTTTCTGGCGGTATGTCCGTTTGCATGAGTTTATTGATCTTTAGTGTCTAACTGCATTCGTTGAGACGTGACAATTTGGTTGGTTAATTGTAGTAAGGGGGATCGTCGCATTTTCATATAGATTGCATTTATGCATATTTTTATTTGTTTTTGAGTCTGTGACGCTTGAGGACAAGCATCGATTTAAGTTTGGGGGTGTGATAAGTGGCATTTTATACCACTTAGAACGTCTTAAAATGGCTTAAATTGGTGTCTTGAAATCAAGTATTTTGTGTATTTGATGCGTTTTTCTAGTGTTTATGCATTTCAGGGTATTAGTTGCATTTCGAAGGAGGAATCATCAAGAATAAGCCTTGGCATGTGTTCACCATTGCGAGAGGAAAAGAACGGGCAGATTACGGCGAAGAAACGGAACAAACATGGAATTTTTCCAGAAGGGTCCTGCGCGCCCGCGCAGCAATGCTGAGCGGCCGCGCAGCAGCCTTGCGCGCCCGCGCAGAAATGCTGAGCGGCCGCGCAGGGTCGGGGAAAAAGATATATTATTTTAGACTTCTACTTCTGTTTGGCTTCCACTTCTATGTAATCTGAGTTTTATGGGACTATTATATAGGTAGATTTGAGACGTTTTTCACAGAGTATTAAGTGGAGATTATGTTTTAGATTGTGTTTTGCAAGAAGCGAAGGAGATAAGGAAGAAGACCGATTTAGCACACAGCAACGAAGAGGAAGCATATATTCTTGTGATTCTTGTTTCGTTGTAACGTTGGATGCTAGTTTTCTTGCTTTGACTTATTTACTCTTGTGACGTACTCTGTTTTAATATAATCAGTTTAGTTATTATTTTCTTGTGTTTGTTTATCATGATTTCATATGAACCCATGATGGCGATAAGTTCTATTATGGGCTAATCGTGATCATGGGGTTGCAACGGATTTATTATGGAATTCTTTAGTTAATTGTTTAATACTTTAGTGTGTGATGATTGCATGATATCTAGTATTGGTTGTGCGTATTCGTCTTATGTGCGTCGCGAACATATAAGATAGGGTGTTAATCTCTTGTGAAGCGACGGTGGATCTTAAGATTTAGAACTTGCCATGCTAGCATAGGTTCATGTACGTTGTGCATGATTAGTGGGTAACTCTAACAGTTTTATTTGCCCTATGTAATCAAAAAGGGATAACTTGTGCTTAAATCGTTGTGTTGTCAATTTCTGTAGACATATAGGAACTCAACATAATTGATGACTATTCAACTTCTATCTTAATTGTGGATGTTTGGTAGAATGGTATTAGTACAATGAAAGTTGGTTTTTATCAGTTTTGTGTTATTCGATTAATATCATCACTGTCACATGCTAAAGGTAATAACTATGGCTATAGAAGGAAGTAATAATGAAGTTGTGATCTCATGAGTGTTTTATTATTGATAAATTGAAGTGTTAGTTAAGTGGTTAATTAAGTAGTTAATTATAGTTAATATTTAATCAACAATTTTAAGTGTTATTATCTTAACATTGAGAAGTAGTCATACATTGGTGAGTGAGTTAAATTAGACAATAAATTAGTCTGAGTCTCTGAGGGAACGAACTAGAAAGTATTCTATATTACTTGCGAACGCGTATACTTGCGTGAATATTAGTGCATGATTTCGCCCTAACAACCTTTAAGAGTGAAAGTTATGGTCTTGTCAGTAAAGTTGTACACGGTAGTTGTCCATATCTCCTCCACAACTTCACAGTAGATTGTGGGTGTTTCCAGCATAGCATAACTGAGTTTACAGCTCTTCATAAAGTCAATCATCTTGTGAAAGTCTCTAGACTGTGGAATCTCCTTGTTCACAAGAGCTATAAAGTTGTTCTTTTCATAGATATATCCAGATTGAGACATGATTTTGACTGCTGGTGCCATTGTTAGAGACTGAGTAATTTGCAAAGAAAATATTTGCTTTGGAGAAGAATGGAAGTTAGAGCAATTGATTTGAGAATGATAAAAGAATAGAATAAAAAAGAATTTTGCTTTTATACTACCTCATAAATAAACCGAAAAAAATAGTAAAGTGAAATAAAGTAACCAATCAAAATAGCCCAAAATAGTCGTTTAAAAAATAAATAAACTGTAAAAATTATGTCACTTATCCGTCGTGTTATACTTACAAACTGTAAGTATACCCGATGGATAACGTTCAGAGTTTTAACGGCTAAGATTGAGACAATTCGACGGATGAGAATAAAATAATTATCCGTCGGGTAATAAAATAATCCGGGAAAGTAATTGATTTTTATAAACAAATAATATTCCGATGGATGATCAAACTCGATGGATAATGATCATCCGTCGGGATGTAACTTTTGACTTAGCCAAAATTTCATCCAAAACAGAGAAATCAATTAAGTTTTTGGCTACATAAAAACTTGCAAAATTATCTGAAATGATTCAAGAATAATTAAGAATACCTAACTCACATACCAACCTTGAAAAGGTGGATTCATCAAGTGGCTTGGTAAAGATATCTGCAAGCTGCTTTTCACTTGGAACAAAATGAAGTTCCATAGTACCATTAATCACATGTTCCCTAATGAAGTGGTACTTGATGTCTATGTGCTTTGTTCTTGAATGTTGTACTGGATTTTCAGTGATGGCAATTACACCTGTGTTATCACAGAAAATGGTAATTCTATCCACTTGTAGACCATAGTCCAACAATTGGTTTTTCATCTACAAAATCTGTGCACAGCAACTATCAGCAACAATATATTCAGCTTCAGTTGTAGAAGTAGAAACTGAATTTTGCTTTTTACTGAACCAGGACACAAGCTTGTTCCCTAAAAATTGAAGGTTCCTGTTGTACTTTTTCTGTCTAATTTGCAACCTGCATAATCTGTATCTGAATAACCAGTTAGATCAATCCAGGTGAACGCCATCACCTTAAGGTCTGAATAATACAGAAGCCAATCCTAGAAAGAGGGAAGTTGAAGAACAGGTGAACGCCATCACCTTAAGGTCTGGAAAGGTTGCAAGCCCCCAAATTCAGCAAGACGAAGAGCCTGAAAAGTCTCAAGTTCCAGAATCTGAAGTTTTGGCTGAAGAAGATGTGCAGAAGGAAGTAGAGGTGGAACCAAGGAAGACTACTGTGGAACACACTCCTCCTTAGGGTAATACAGGGGAGAAACGGATCTATCCTCCACCTCATTTTCCTAAGAGGTTGCAGAAGAAAAAGCCGGATAAGCAGTTTGAGAAGTTTTTGGAGGTGTTCAAGAAACTTCATATCAACATACCTTTCGCTGAAACTCTTGAACAGATGCCTAGCTATGCGAGGTTTATGAAAGGTATTCTCTCTCAAAAAGTGAAGCTCGATGACTTAGAGACCGTTGCTCTCACGGAGGAATGCAGTGTTGTGCTGCAACAGAAGTTGCCTCCGAAGCTTAAAGATCCTGGAAGCTTCACTATTCTTTGCACCATCGGAAACTTGTCATTTGACAAGTGTTTATGTGATTTAGGAGCTAGCCTCAATCTGATGCCCTTATCTATCTTCAAGAAGCTTGGTCTGTCTGATCTGAAACTAACATACATGTCATTACAACTAGCTGACCGTTCCATCGCTTATCCACGAGGTATAGTGGAGGATGTCTTGGTCAAGGTGGATAAACTCATCTTTCCTATTGACTTTGTAATTCTTGATTTCGAGGAAGATAAGAAGATTCCCATCATCTTGGGAAGACCATTCTTGGCTACAAGCTAAACTATGATCGATGTGCAAAAAGGAGAGCTTTCGATGAAGGTTTACGATTAAAAGGTCACTTTTAATGTGTTCAAGGAAATAAAGTTACCCACGGCTAAAGAGGAGTGCTTTAAAGTAGAGCAACTGCAGGTTTTGAATGCACCTCCATGGAAGAGGAAGTTGGATATGCCATTCGATTCTCTTGGGTTAGCAGAGCAGAAAATTTCTCAGGGGCGTCTCGAGCCGTCTATTGAAGATGTTTCCACACTTGAGCTTCACCCACTACCAGATCACTTGAGTTATGCATTCTTAGGTGCACCACATAATAAGGGGTTGGGATATATTTTTGATGGTGTAGAGGGTGACCGGCCGGTTTCTTTCATGCTTACAGATGGTCATTCTCGTGCACCACAGGCAGTTGATAGGACTGGTGTTGGTGATGCACAGTATAAAAGATTGACTAGGCGTATGGAGGCCATGCACGACATTCACCATCTTTTTGTTGAAGATTTGATACACGCTTTCGGTACTGTTGTTCGAGACACTGGTGGCGAGGTTGATTGGCCACCTGATCCTCCACCCGACGAGGGTGACTCTCCCGCTAACTAGGTATGCCTGAAATCCATATTATTACCTTCAATGAGTACTTTGAAAATTTTAAGTTTGGGGGTGATAATGTAAGGATTAGTAGTGTGTGTCCATATAGATTCATATTGCATGTTTAGTTGTAGTTCATTCATATTTTTGCAAAATTGTTCATTTAGGACATATTTGTTTGTTTTTATGTGATTTCATATAGTTGCATTTGCATGCATATTTAGCATGATCCCTTAAGATGAACTATGATATTTGATAAGTTGATGTTGATTTCAGTGTGGTGATGATGAATAGAGGGATGTTTAAGTCTTAATGAATTGATTTGCATGCCAGAAACAAATATTTTCACAAAATCTTATAGGGATGCTTTTGATCTAGATCATAATCATACTTGTTTGTTGTTGAGATTTAATCACTTGGTTATATTTAGAATTTGTGATATTCTCGTAATGATGTAAAAACACTGATTTTTTTTATCTGGAGAAAAACTTGGATATCATTGCTAGTTGTTGTAAGGCTAGGCGTCAAATGGCTAGTAGTCGGCTCATATTTTTATGAGTAGTCTAGGGTTGAATGAGATGGAGCGAAACACACTCATTCAGAAAATATTGAAAAAAAAGAAAAGAAAAAGAAAAAAAAGTATGTGTTTATGCATAATTGATCAAGAGTGAGCTCTTTAATACTCGAGTTATTAAGTTCTAGGGGACTTTGTGCCTAGTGACCTAAGGCTTTTATAGTCTGGGATCCGCTAACCTAACGCTCGCTACATGGGTATTATTGCATACGTCTTTTGGGACCTCATTCATTGCACGGTCAAATAAGCATCTTTGTTATGTGTTCAATAATAGTGTGAATCCTTGTATAACTCTAGTAGAAAGGAGGTGTTGTGAGTCATAATGTGTTTATTATCTATTCTGTTTATAAACTTTTGATTGTTTCGATGATAGATAAGTTATGGTTATTGTAACACCCCCAGATCCGGGGTCGGGGATCCGGGTCGCCACGGTCTTTCTTTCCACAATATCACTTCACTTAATTAATAATAATAACCTTATGCTGTGACCCCACACTAACACACACCACAACCCGTTATAGTCCCAGAGATGAAATTTAAATAAGTACAAGTCTTTGAATCCACAATTTAAAAGTTATTACAACCCAAAATGATTACTTGATAAATTTACAGTTAATTGCTATTATCTGCCACAAGTTATAATTATACATAATTTGATTCTCAAAAAAGAATGCCTGATCTACCAATGGATCTACCTCTGCAGCTATAGCAGCCACAACATCATCGGGAAGACGCGGGACGCTTCCCACGCGCTTGCGCTGGGTCTACTGGAGTCTGGCCATCTTTCCTAACTGTTGTTGTGTGATGAAGAAATAAAGCAAGAGTGAGCCTTACAGCTCGCAAGATAATATATAGTGATAACAATAATACAAGTATCTAAATGGATACTTACTAGAATTCTTTATCATGAGTAAGGTAATTACTTACTGGATATAAGTTTTAAAAGAAGATGAAGTTACCAATTACTTCACTATACTTATACCATTTTTTTTTAGAAATCTACTTGAACTACTACTGTTCGAAGTATAATAAGATTCACGAGGTCATCCCATAGATGAGACCACAAATAAAACTTGAAAATATTTGATCTTTGAAATATTTTGAAAAGAAATGAAGTTACGAGATACTTCATTCAATGGATACACCAATAAAAATGTTTGACTCTGTCAATGCTTCGGCAACCACCCATTAGTAGCCTTTCAATCGAAATGCTACGGGTAGTGTTGCAGAATTATCCAAATGGATGATGAACTCATTACGGGAGTTTGCCACGCCAGGAAGACCACTTACGATGATCAAATATTTTCAACCCCACCATTTTCTACATGTAGAGGAGAACCTGTCGGATTTACTTGTCAACCGAACACTGAACTCCTAAGGAATGGACCGCCTTAGCGGAACTTCCAGGCCATTTGGGCCAATATAATAAGGCTGGGCCGGCGCCACTCGACCACTTACGCCACTCCTAGTTCAGATGAAATCCATGACTCTGAAACGTAAAGCTCGTTCCCCCTTTCCCCAAGTAGAACTTGTTGATACGGCTCCACCAAGAAGTCGTATCTAGTTGGAAAGGAAAACTCACCGATATTTCCCAGGCGATGCCTGTTAATGGATTAACTTGTTCCAAGAATTTTACTTCCCGAGTGTTGGGTAAGTAATCAATTCATTTAACAAAACAGCAACCTTGTTGCGAATATAAAACACACCACAGAGCCGGATCCCTCAGGTTTTGAGCGAGTATTTAAATCCCCTTAAAAGGAAGATCTTAAATATAAAAATGAGTTTTGGGATCCGCTCTATCTTTTAAAAATCATTTTGAAGACTCGAAAACACTTTATAGAGTGTTTTGAGTAAAGCTGATTTAATGAAGTAAATCAGTCCCCAGAATATTTAGAAAATGACTGAATATTATTATTTAAATAATATTCCCATAAAGAATAATCTTTATAAAAATAATTGAAGTAAAAGTATTAAAACTTATACTTGAAACGAGTATTAAATAACCAAAGATATACTTATATGAAAGTACTATCTTTATTTGAATAATCGAAAATAAGTTTGATTATTTACACCTTATTCTTTAATAAAATAAAGAACAAATCTCAGCAAATAATCGGAGTCATAGATCCTCAAATGAATATTCAAAAATATTCATTAAACAATATAAACTGAGTCATAAGCCCTCGAATGAATATTCAAATAATATTCAGATAATAAAATAAAAGGAGTCATAAGTCCTCGAATGAATATTCAAAATAATATTCATTTAATATAAAGGAGTCATACGCCTTCGAATAATATTCGAAATAATATTCAATAATAAAATAAAGTTAAAGTTATCGAATAAACCTTATTCGATTAATAGTTTTGAAAACTATGACCATATATATATATATAAGTATAAATATATATATATATATTTATATCCATGTATACAAAATCTACTCGGGATTCTCGACTCCCGGTTTTAGAAAATATTTTCACCTTTGGGTCCCTGTACTAAGGGTATATGCAAATTACCGCTATCCTCTAGCATAGGTATTATCAACTGAATCAACAGATATATATATGGAAAGAATGCGAAACAGGCATGCATATATATATACCATAGCAGCATGCTTCAATATATAACAACATTTGCTAATTAACCAACATGCATCTATCGCAAGATAATGCAAATACATATACTCATCACCACAACAGTTATAACGGGTAGAAAATTTGCCTGAGCGACTTGGGGTGATAAAAGGCTCGGGACGAGTCTGGTAACCTATAAACAACAAGTAAGTTGGAATTAAACCAAAGTCACTTGTAAATCTATACTTTAACTAACTTAGACTCTAATGCTTGTTTTGCGCTTACCGATTTGCTTAAGTCACCCGGGTACCCTCGGCTCCACCATTTTTAATAATTTAACCTTTATGAGTTTTAAGGCGATTCCTTCGCGAGTGTCTTACCAACTGCCTAACACACTTACCATAAATGTTTCATACATTAATTAACCCTTTTCGGTCTTTAACCTATGTTTCAAAGTAAGGCGAGGGGAAAAGTTTCGTTCGCGAAACGCCGTTACTTGAAACGGTCGTTTCTCCTAAACCGTGCATCGGAATCGAACGAACTACATATCAAAACGAAGCTCGTAACATGAGATATCTAAACATGGCAGTGGTCATAATCTAGCAGGGGGTTCTCGGGTCCTAATGTTATGCACAAAAACAGTCTAAAGAAAATCGAACGTTACGACGGCTATGTTTACGCGATTTCCCAATTTAAAACCATTCAAAACCAACCCAATTCAACCTCAAATCCAACATACAACCAACATCCATCCTTATCACATCATAACAACCCCAACCAATTCAATTTTAACATTCATACTTATGCCTAAGCTTAACTTTAATCATACTTAAGTTCTTTTAATCAAAACAACAACATTTACCATTCCATTTCACTACCATTTCAAATCCCAAACTCTAAATCACAACATCAAGCTACAAAATCACCCTACTAATCAAAATCATCTTATAATACATAGGAATCTAGGGTTTGGAGATGATATACCTTCCTTGAAGTGGTGGGAGGAGCTAGGAAGCCTTAAGAAGCTTTGAGAAGTCTTAGGAATGCTTGGATCTTCAAGGAAAACAAGAAAAACTTCAAGTTAAAAACTTGAAAACACTATTCATAGTCTTCTTCTTTGATTAAATGAAGAAGATGGAGAAGGAATTGATGGCTTAAACTCATGATATAGCCCTAACTAAGCATGAAGATGATTAGGGAATTAACTCACCAATTTAGGAAGCTTGGATCTTTGATTTTTGAATTTCCTTGCCTTTTGAATAGTAAAAAGCCGAGAGCTCTTCAAGAACAAGCCTTGGTTCTTTTTGATTTTTGATGAAGAATGAATTTACTTGGCTTGGTTGCTTTGTTTTTGTGTTTGATTTAGTCAATTACCTTGTTGCCCTTGAATTTGTGTGGTTCTCATTCAACCACACCTCCTTCCTTCCCATGTCATGCTTGTGTCATCCTCATGATGTCATCCTCCCCTCCTTGTCCTCTTTCTATTGGTTGGATGACATCATCCCCACTAATCCCTTTGATTAACTTCCTAATCGTTTGCCTAATGACCGCTGATCTGTTATACGGTTCGCTTAACTTTCGTTCTCGTTTATCGTTTGAAGGATCATACCCGGGATCTTATTACTTAGGTTCCCTTAACCTTTCTCAATACATTATATTTCTTTTTATGATCCTCTATCATAATCCTTTAATTTAAATCCTTTTTTATCCTGTTACCTTATACTCAATTCTCTCCGTATCTAGTGGATTTCCGGGAAAAATCCAAGTGTTCGGGAATTGGATTCTGACGATCTTTACATACATTTATATACCACATAGAGTACTAATAATATCCCAGAATATCCATAACAGAACCCCTACATAGTGTGGCATGAAAAGTTTTCTCATTCAGCTAAAACACTATTCACAAGGGTTACAAAAAGTTGAAAATTTTGGGGTTATTACAGTCTCCCCTCCTTAAAAGGATTCCGTCCCGAAATCAAACAGAAAACAAATGGGGGTACTTTTCTAGCATTGTGCTCTCTAGTTCCCAAGTTGATTCTTCCACGTTATAATTCTGCCATAGTACTCTGACTAGCTTGATCACTTTGTTCCGAAGCTCCTGCTCCTTCTTATCTATAATCCTTACTGGCTTCTCCACGTAAGTTAGATCTGGCTGCATATCCACCTGCTCGTACTCCACTATGTGTCTGGAATCCCGATGATACCTCCTTAGCATTGACACATGGAACACATTATGAACTTGTTGCAAATTAGGGGGTAGGGCTAGCTCGTAAGCTAACTTTCCAATCCGTCTTAATATCTCAAAAGGTCCAATGTATCTTGGGCTTAGTTTTCCTTTCTTTCCGAACCTCATTAATCCCTTCCAAGGGGATACTTTCAGCAGTACTAAGTCCCCTACTTCATATTCCTTGTCCTTTCGGGCTAGGTCTGCATATTTCTTCTATCTGTCTTGGGCTGCTACAAGTCGCCCTCTGATAAGATCCACTATATCTTTGGTCCTTTGGACCACTTCGGGTCTGAGCATCTTCCGCTCTCCTACTTCATCCCAGTATAAGGGAGATCGACACCTTCTTCCGTACAGGGCCTCATAAGGCGGCACTCTGATGCTAGCATGAAAGCTATTGTTATAAGAAAACTCGATCAACGGCAAGTGATCATCCCAACTTCCTTTAAGGTCTATTACACAGACTCTCAACATATCTTCTAGTGTTTGGATGGTCCTTTCACTCTGCCCATCCGTCTGGGGATGGTACGCGGTACTCATATTTAACTTGGTCCCCGCACATTCCTGAAAGCTCCTCCAAAATCTGAAGTTGAACCTGGGGTCTCGGTCTGAGACAATGGACGCTGGGACTCCATGTCGCGTCACTATTTCCTTAAGGTAAATGTCCACCAGTCTATCGACTGTGTATCTCTCATTGATAGGAATGAAATGAGCTGACTTTGTCAGTCGGTCTATAATTACCCATATGGCGTCGTGATTGGCTTTCGTCCTTGGCAATCCTACAACAAAATCCATCGCTATCTGTTCCCATTTCCATTCGGGAATCTCCAGGGGTCGTAAGAGTCCACTGGGTCTCTGGTGCTCTGCCTTTACCCTTTGGCAAGTCAAACATTTGTTTACCCATTCTGCTACGTCCCTCTTCATGTTGGGCCACCAGTAATATTCCTTCAAATCCCTATACATCTTGGTACTTCCCGGGTGAATGGAATACCTTGAACTATGGCTTTCATCCAATATCTCATCTTTAAGCTCTTGAACATTCGGAACCCAAATCCGGTAGGAGTACCTCATTATCCCTTTATCATCTTTCTCGGTATGGATCTCCTCTCCAGTCATTGACTCTCTGCCTTCATTCATCATTTTCTCCTGGCATAATCTGATCTTTTCCAATAACTCTGGCTGCATTGAGATCTCAAAAAGCTTTTCAGTTCCGGTTGCGGTTACCTTTACTTCTATTTCCATTCTCTCAAAATCCCTTATCAATTCTTCCGAAGTCGTTATCATTCTGAGTCTTTCCTTTCTACTAAGGGCATCAGCCACCATATTGGCTTTCCCTGGATGATAGAGAATCTCACAATCATAGTCCTTGATTAGTTCTAACCATCTCCTCTGGCGCATGTTGAGCTCTTTCTGCGTAAATATGTACTTGAGGCTCTTATGGTCTGTGAAAATCTCGCACTTCTCTCCATACAAGTAGTGCCTCCAAATTTTTAAGGCAAATACTATTGCCGCGAGCTCAAGGTCATGAGTAGGATATCTAATCTCGTATTCCTTCAGTTGTCTCGACGCATACGCAATCACTTTACCGTGCTGCATAAGCACACACCCTAGTCCTTTGTGCGACGCGTCACTATATATCACAAAATCTCCTTTTCCGTCCGGCAATGCCAACACCGGAGCCGTTATCAACCTTTTCTTTAATTCCTGAAAACTGTTCTCGCATTTTCTCCGTCCATTCAAACTTCTCTGTCTTACGAGTAAGTCGGGTCAAAGGGGCTGCGATCTTCGCAAAGTCCTGTACAAATCTACGATAGTAGCCGGCCAATCCTATAAAACTCCTTACCTCTGTGGGTGTGGTTGGCCTTTCCCAATTTGAGACCGCCTCTATCTTGGAGGGGTCGACCAATACTCCTTCCTTATTGATCACATGTCCTAAAAACTGTACTTCATTCCGCCAGAATTCACACTTCGAGAATTTGGCATATAACTGTTCCTCTCTTAGTATTCCTAGAGCTATCCTCAAATGCTCTGCATGTTCTGTCTCAGTCCTTGAGTAGATCAAAATATCATCGATAAAAACTATCACACATTTGTCCAAGTACTTCTTAAATACTCTATTCATTAAATCCATGAAAGCCGCTGGGGCGTTGGTTAATCCAAAGGACATTACCAAGAACTCATAATGCCCATACCTGGTATGGAACGCTGTCTTGGAAATATCTTCGGGTTTAATCTTTAGTTGGTGATATCCAGTTCTCAGGTCGATCTTGGAAAAATAAACAGCATCCTTTAGCTGGTCGAACAGATCGTCTATTCTAGGTAATGGGTACCTGTTCTTTATGGTTAGCTTATTCAACTCTCGATAGTCTATGCACAGCCTCATGCTCCCATCTTTCTTCTTAACAAATAAAACTGGTGCTCCCCATGGAGACACACTGGGTCTTATCATACCCTTATCCAAGAGTTCCTGCAATTAGATAGCTAATTCCTTCATTTCTAACGGGGCTAACCGGTAAGGTGCTTTTGAAACTGGCGCCGTCCCTGGGACCAACTCAATAGCAAATTCAATCACTCTATCGGGTGGTAATCCCGGAAGGTCTTGTGGGAATACATCTTCAAATTCGTTGACTACTGGAATTTCTTGTAAGTTGGGTACCTCCTTCTGTGTGTCCACCACATAGGCTAGGTAGGCCTCATTTCCTTTTCGTAGCATCCTTCTGGCCTGGGCCATAGTCAAAAATTTCTGCGTCTGCCTCTTTCCTCTAAATATAACTTCTTTCTTCCCTGGGATATTTAGCTTAACTTTCTTCCCTTTACAGTCTATCTGAGCATCATTGCTAGATAGCCAGTCCATTCCCAAAATTATATCAAACTCCCCTAATTTAAAAGGAATCAGATCCACACTAAAAGATTGCTCCCCTATGTCTATCTCACAGGCGGGGTGAATCTGGTTAACAGGAATAATTTCATGGTTGGCTATTTCTACTTGTAAGGGTTCTATCAAGGGTTCAGCTTTAAGTCTTAATTTACGCGCAAAGTCCCTTGATATAAAAGATTTAGTTGCTCCCGAATCAAATAAAACGTTTGCACTGACTGAATTTAGAGAAAGGGTACCTGCTATCACATCTGAATCTTTCATAGCATCCTGGACTGTCATGTTGAAAGTCCTTGCAGTAGGTGGCTTATTGGAAGCAGCCCTGCTTGCTCCCGAAGCTGCTGGTTTGTTCATTGGGCATTCCCTCTTCCAATGACTCGGGCATCCACACAGATGACAATTGGTGGTTGGAATGACGGCAGGGGCTGACGAAGGGCATTTGTGAGAATAGTGGCCCACTTGCCCACACTTAAAGCAGGTTACTGGCTTTCCCTTACATTCCCCAGAATGCATTCTTCCACAAGTGTTACAGGTTGGCAATGGGGGTCGAGACTGGTTGGAATAAGACATTCTTGACTTCTGGCCGCTCTGGCTCACATTCATGCTCATTGGCCGCTTAAACCCAGTGTTCTTTCCCGGTAGGGACACTGCTCCTCGATTAAATCTAGTTGGGAAGCTCCTTCCTGCTGAACCCCCACCCATGCTCATACTTTTCCTCTTTATTCCCTTCTTCTCTCTTTCCTTCTGCATCTGTTCACTTCCGGCTTCTACAATCGTTGCCTTTTGCACCAGAGTGGCATAATCCGTAAGCTCAAGGATTGCCACCCTATTCTGAATCCACGGTTTCAGTCCCTGCTGAAACCTCCTAGCTTTCTTTTCCTCGGTGCTCACAAACTCCGGCACAAACCTTGATAACTCAGTAAATTTCGCTTCGTACTCTGCTACAGACAAGTTATTCTGCTTTAGCTCCAAGAACTTGAGCTCCATCTGGTTTTCCATAAACCTCGGGAAATACTTTCCCAGAAACAACTGACTAAATCTCTCCCAGGTTATAATAGCATCTGTCTCCATATTTTTCTTGGCCTCCCACCAGTAGTTAGCTTCTCCTTTCAGAAGGTAGGTAGCAAATACAGTTTTTTTGTGCCTCATCGATACTCAAAATCTCAAAGGATTTCTCCATTTCCTTTAACCATGCCCTTGCCTCAACTGGGTCGGCTGATCCGTGGAACTCAGGGGGCTTAAGGGACTTAAAAGCCCTGAAAGAGTTCGCCACGGTATTGTTATTTCCTTGAGGGGGTGGGTTGGGTTGACGTTCCAAGTTCTGCCTTAGGAGTTGCATGAACTGGCCCATGGGATCCATGCCTGGGTTTGGTACTGGTTGCTCAACCTCGGTTTCTCCTTCTTCGGCCTCTATCTCAAATCCCTCAACATCATATGTTTCCTCTTCCTCTTCATACAGGGAGTCATCCTGTTCCACATAATCCTCGTCTTCCTCTTCACTGTGTTCCGGGTTCCTATCATCCTGGTTATGGCTTCCCTGGTCCTCAGATCCAGGGTTCGCCCTAGTTCCAATCTTTCTTGGCGGCATGATTCTGATAATAATAAAAAAATTATTGGGAAAATTCAACGTTAGGTCACAATCATATACAACATTGTGCCTTGCACAGCTCTTATAATGGGGAGAACGTATATCGCAATTCTATTATTTTAAGAAAGTTCTAATACGAAGTGCAGTAATAATAATGATAAAAACAGTGATCCCGTCACTAATGAACTGAACCAAAGGAAACAAATATATACATAATGCGAGAAATACATAGTTTGATCTGGTCAAAAGTACAACAGTGCTACAGTCCTCTGTCCCAAAAGTGATACACAAGAGTCTATCTGTCTAGTCAGAAAAAGGGATGCTATATACAAGTCAACTATCCCGGAAAGTTGGCTCTTACTAAGGCCTCGGCTAACTAGACAACTAGACTATTCCATCATCAATCCTGAATCACACACCGGAGCGGGTCAGCTCCCATACCCTTTCCATCGCACGACGGAAGATATAGTCGGCCTGCCGCCTGGAGATCCTACCATGCCTGTCCCCCTGGAGAGATCTGAGTCTCGCTCGGGACGTGAGCTCTATCCCCGTAAGCTCCCTCCTCAAGGATCGGGGTATAGAAGCCCTAGTCTCATAAGCTCGGGTACGCCTACCCGCCCTCTCTGCATCCAACTCCCTCCTGACCTCATCCAGTCGGCCCTCGACAACAGCCACTCGGGTCCTCAGAACATCTTGAACATATTCATGAGCTAACAAAGACTGCCTGTGGGCAGGGTCAAGAGGTGGTGAATCCGGAGCCGCTGAGGGTGCCTCCTCGGTCTGCCTAGGCTCGGAAGTATGGGTCTCTGAGCTGTCATCATCAGGAATCCAGGATAGTGGTGGAGGGGTAGGGGCTCTGACCACCGGAAGTGTGGGTAATGGGGTACCAGCATACACTACCATAGGTCCAACACGCTCATCAGCTACTGGGACCTCATCCGGGTCCTCCTCATCTGGAATAGCAATAACCTCTGTCTCTGACTCCTCTGAGGGGTCCTCCTCATCTGAAATAGCAATGACCTCCGTCTCTGACTCCTCTGAGGGGTCCTCCTCCATCTCAGGCTCCTCCTGATCCTCAACATCTAGCAATGCCTCATCATGCTCACGCTCGAACATCTCAGGATCCTCTATCTCAGGCGCCTACACATTAAACGAACTAAGTTACTATCATGATACTTATAAGGGTTCCCGTAAGGGTTTTAACTGTCAGCACTACTTTAAGTAGTCCGACCATGAACTTGGCAAGAGTTCTTATTATCTTTGTGAGTTTATTATTGTATCGTCGCATCATCTCTGAGGTTTATAACGCTTAGCTCTGATACCATTTCTGTAACACCCCCAGATCCGGGGTCGGGGATCCGGGTCGTCACGGTCTTTCTTTCCATAATATCACTTCACTTAATTAATAATAATAACCTTATGCTGTGACCCCACACTAACACACACCACAACCCGTTATAGTCTCAGAGATGAAATTTAAATAAGTACAAGTCTTTGAATCCACAATTTAAAAGTTATTACAACCCAAAATGATTACTTGATAAATTTACAGTTAATTGCCATTATCTGCCACAAGTTATAATTATACATAATTTGATTCTCAAAATAGAATGCCTGATCTACCAATGGATCTACCTCTGCAGCTATAGCAGCCACAACATCATCGGGAAGACGCGGGACGCTTCCCACGCGCTTGCGCTGGGTCTGCTGGAGTCTGGCCATCTTTCCTAACTGTTGTTGTGTGATGAAGAAATAAAGCAAGAGTGAGCCTTACAGCTCGCAAGATAATATATAGTGATAACAATAATACAAGTATCTAAATGGATACTTACTAGAATTCTTTATCATGAGTAAGGTAATTACTTACTGGATATAAGTTTTAAAAGAAGATGAAGTTACCAATTACTTCACTATACTTATACCATTTTTTTTTTAGAAATCTACTTGAACTACTACTGTTCGAAGTATAATAAGATTCACGAGGTCATCCCATAGATGAGACCACAAATAAAACTTGAAAATATTTGATCTTTGAAATATTTTGAAAAGAAATGAAGTTACGAGATACTTCATTCAATGGATACACCAATAAAAATGTTTGACCCTGTCAATGCTTCGGCAACCACCCATTAGTAGCCTTTCGATCGAAATGCTACGGGTAGTGTTGCAGAATTATCCAAATGGATGATGAACTCATTACGGGAGTTTGCCGCGCCAGGAAGACCACTTACGATGATCAGTCGTAGTAGTACAACCCCACCATTTTCTACATGTAGAGGAGAAAGTGTCGGATTTACTTGTCAACCGAACACTGAACTCCTAAGGAATGGACCGCCTTAGCGGAACTTCCAGGCCATTTGGGCCAATATAATAAGGCTGGGCCGGCGCCACTCGACCACTTACGCCACTCCTAGTTCAGATGAAATCCATGACTCTGAAACGTAAAGCTCGTTCCCCCTTTCCCCAAGTAGAACTTGTTGATACGGCTCCACCAAGAAGTCGTATCTAGTTGGAAAGGAAAACTCACCGATATTTCCCAGGCGATGCCTGTTAATGGATTAACTTGTTCCAAGAATTTTACTTCCCGAGTGTTGGGTAAGTAATCAATTCATTTAACAAAACAGCAACCTTGTTGCGAATATAAAACACACCACAGAGCCGGATCCCTCAGGTTTTGAGCGAGTATTTAAATCCCCTTAAAAGAAAGATCTTAAATATAAAAATGAGTTTTGGGATCCGCTCTATCTTTTAAAAATCATTTTGAAGACTCGAAAACACTTTATAGAGTGTTTGGAGTAAAGCTGATTTAATGAAGTAAATCAGTCCCCAGAATATTTAGAAAATGACTGAATATTATTATTTAAATAATATTCCCATAATGAATAATCTTTATAAAAATAATTGAAGTAAAAGTATTAAAACTTATACTTGAAACGAGTATTAAATAACCAAAGATATACTTATATGAAAGTACTATCTTTATTTGAATAATCGAAAATAAGTTGGATTATTTACACCTTATTCTTTAATAAAATAAAGAACAAATCTCAGCATATAATCGGAGTCATAGATCCTCAAATGAATATTCAAAAATATTCATTAAACAATATAAACTGAGTCATAAGCCCTCGAATGAATATTCAAATAATATTCAGATAATAAAATAAAAGGAGTCATAAGTCCTCGAATGAATATTCAAAATAATATTCATTTAATATAAAGGAGTCATACGCCTTCGAATAATATTTGAAATAATATTCAATAATAAAATAAAGTTAAAGTTATCGAATAAACCTTATTCGATTAATAGTTTTGAAAAATATGACCATATATATATATATAAGTATAAATATATATATATATATATATTTATATCCATATATACAAAATCTACTCGGGATCCTCGACTCCCGGTTTTAGAAAATATTTTCACCTTTGGGTCCCTGTACTAAGGGTATATGCAAATTACCGCTATCCTCTAGCATAGGTATTATCAACTGAATCAACAGATATATATATGGAAAGAATGCGAAACAGGCATGCATATATATATATACCATAGCAGCATGCTTCAATATATAACAACATTTGCTAATTAACCAACATGCATCTATCGCAAGATAATGCAAATACATATACTCATCACCACAACAGTTATAACGGGTAGAAAACTTGCCTGAGCGACTTGGGGTGATAAAAGGCTCGGGACGAGTCTGGTAACCTATAAACAACAAGTAAGTTGGAATTAAACCAAAGTCACTTGTAAATCTAAACTTTAACTAACTTAGACTCTAACGCTTGTTTTGCGCTTACTGATTTGCTTAAGTCACCCGGGTACCCTCGGCTCCACCATTTTTAATAATTTAACCTTTACGAGTTTTAAGGCGATTCCTTCGCGAGTGTCTTACCAACTGCCTAACACACTTACCATAAATGTTTCATACATTAATTAACCCTTTTCGGTCTTTAACCTATGTTTCAAAGTAAGGCGAGGGGAAAAATTTTGTTCGCGAAACGCCGTTACTTGAAATGGTCGTTTCTCCTAAACCGTGCATCAGAATCGAACGAACTACATATCAAAACGAAGCTCGTAACATGAGCTATCTAAAAATGGCAGTGGTCATAATCTAGCAGGGGGTTCTCGGGTCCTAATGTTATGCACAAAAACAGTCTAAAGATAATCGGACGTTACGACGGCTATGTTTACGCGATTTCCCAATTTAAAACCATTCAAAACCAACCCAATTCAACCTCAAATCCAACATACAACCAACATCCATCCTTATCACATCATAACAACCCCAACCAATTCAATTTTAACATTCATACTTATGCCTAAGCTTAACTTTAATCATACTTAAGTTCTTTTAATCAAAACAACAACATTTACCATTCCATTTCACTACCATTTCAAATCCCAAACTCTAAATCACAACATCAAGCTACAAAATCACCCTACTAATCAAAATCATCTTATAATACATAGGAATCTAGGGTTTGGAGATGATATACCTTCCTTGAAGTGGTGGGAGGAGCTAGGAAGCCTTAAGAAGCTTTGAGAAGTCTTAGGAATGCTTGGATCTTCAAGGAAAACAAGAAAAACTTCAAGTTAAAAACTTGAAAACACTATTCATAGTCTTCTTCTTTGATTAAATGAAGAAGATGGAGAAGGAATTGATGGCTTAAACTCATGATATAGCCCTAACTAAGCATGAAGATGATTAGGGAATTAACTCACCAATTTAGGAAGCTTGGATCTTTGATTTTTGAATTTCCTTGCCTTTTGAATAGTAAAAAGCCGAGAGCTCTTCAAGAACAAGCCTTGGTTCTTTTTGATTTTTATAATGAAAAATGAATTTACTTGGCTTGGTTGCTTTGTTTTTGTGTTTGATTTAGTCAATTACCTTGTTGCCCTTGAATTTGTGTGGTTCTCATTCAACCACACCTCCTTCCTTCCCATGTCATGCTTGTGTCAACCTCATGATGTCATCCTCCCTTCCTTGTCCTCTTTCTATTGGTTGGATGACATCATCCCCACTAATCCCTTTGATTAACTTCCTAATCGTTTGCCTAATGACCGCTGATCTGTTATACGGTTCGCTTAACTTTCGTTCTCATTTATCGTTTGAAGGATCATACCCGGGATCTTATTACTTAGGTTCCCTTAACCTTTCTCAATACATTATATTTCTTTTTATGATCCTCTATCATAATCCTTTAATTTAAATCCTTTTTTATCCTGTTACCTTATACTCAATTCTCTCCGTATCTAGTGGATTTCCGGGAAAAATCCAAGTGTTCGGGAATTGGATTCTGACGATCTTTACATACACTTATATACCACATAGAGTACTAATAATATCCCAGAATATCCATAACAGAACCCCTACATAGTGTGGCATGAAAAGTTTTCTCATTCAGCTAAAACACTATTCACAAGGGTTACAAAAAGTTGAAAATTTTGGGGTTATTACAGTTATTGATCTAGTATCGAGAGTATATCTGTTAAGCATCCACACACGCACGTTTCTGGTTTGTGAGTTGGTTTGTGGGATTTATTCGAACTCTGTTTCAAGTTATTGCATTCTTAGAAGCATAGGCTTATTCATTTGGTTATGGTTATTCTGAGGGGATCAATTGCATTATCATTTAGTTGCATTCACATAATTGCATTCATGCATTAGGTTTGTTTTGTAGTTTTGAGTCTGTTTATGCTTGAGGACAAGCATCGATTCAAGTTTGGGGGTGTGATAAGTGGATTTTATATCCACTTAGAACGGTTTATTACAAGCTTAAATTGGTATTTTGGACTCAAGTTGTTGGTATTTTGATGTGTTTTTATGTTATTGCATTTCAGGTATCAGTTATATGAAGAAATGAGATTTTAAAGGAAATATGATAAAAAGTGATCAGAATTGGAAGCCAAGGCCATTTTCAAGTTGTAGAGAATCTCGTTAGCTTCGCGTGGGCAGTTGAATCGCCTAATTCTAACGAGTAGAACTCAAGTTATAGCCAAAACAAGATTCATCAAAAAAAATTCCAGACGGGAGCTGAGCGCCCGCTCAGAAGAGCTGAGCGGCCGCCCAGGAGAGCCGAGTGCCCGCCCAGAGAGCTGAGCGGCCGCCCAAGGTGAGGCTGGTCGCTGATTTCGCTGAAAAGCCTTTTTGAGTGAAATTTGATGATTTTAAGGGTCCAGGTCCACTAGGGGCGTATATATACTTAAAAAAAAGGTTTTCATCATCCGGGAAGATTGGGATACCAAGGAGAAGACCTAGAAGCACAGAACAACTCCAAAAAGAAGATCTTGTTTTCAACTTGTGATTCTTTGAATTAGTTGTAACTTTGGGTGCTCGTTTTCGTTCTTGTTGAACCTAGATCTCGTTTATTCATACTTTAATTATTATTCAGTTTATTAAGACCTTGTTTTATACCATGCTTTCATTGGAACCCATGGTGACGATGAGTTCAATTATGGGCTAATCGTTGTCATGGGGTTCTAGCGGATTTACTTATGGATTTTTATAGTTAATTTGTTTCGATATCTTGGTGTGTGGTGATTGATTGATATCCTAGTATTGGTTGTGCTTATTCGTCTTATGTGCGTAGCTAACATATAAGATAGTGTGTTAATCTCTATTGATGCGACAGTGAATATAGAGGTTTAGAACTTGCCATGCTAGCATAGGTTCATGTATGTGTATGCATGATTCGTAGGTAACTCTAACCTTTTACTTGCCCTATGTAATCATTATGGATAACTTATGCTTAAACCGTTATGTTGTCAAATTCTATAGACATATAGGGTCTCAATATAATTGGTGCATATTCAGCTTCTATCTCTTTTGTGGATGTCTGGTAAAATGGTATTCGTCCAACGAAAGTTGGTGTTTACTATTTTCGTGTTATCTGATTAGTGTCATCACCATCACATGCTAACTTTAGAACGAAAAGGCTATTGAATGAAGTAGTAATGAAGTTAGAATCCCATGTTTGTGATATATAGTAATTCAACCTCAATTCTCTTAGTTAATGTTATTTAGTATAATCTCTTAGTTTAATAAAAACCCAATTTGTTATTTGTCTTAGCATTGAGCGATAACCATACATTGTTGCATAGGTGCATAAATTGAACTTAACCTAAACCAGTCTCTGTGGGAACGAATCTGATTTATATCTTATACTACTTGCGAACGCGTATACTTACATTAATATTAGCGTGTGTTTTCGCCCTAACACAAGCCATATCCCGCAGTATATCCCTTGCTGTCATCTCCAAAAGTAATACTTGGGTCAGCTCTCTCCTTGAACTCTGTGAGCAGGGTAGAATCACCAGTCATGTGTCTTGAACAGCCACTATCCAAGTACCATAGATTCTTTCTGTTTCCATGCACACATTAAAATCAAATCAAGTTGATTTTGGTACCCAAGTTTCCTTGGGTCCTGCCTTGTTAGCTTTCTTTTTCTGTTTCTTAGGTTTGATGTCATTTGACTTGGGGATATCAGATTCATCCTTAGTCATTTGAGTTGGACCTTTGAAACCATTCATTATAGCAGAATTCTCATGCATATTTTGATTAACAGGAAATGGCATGCTACTAGTAAACATGTTATTCCAGTAAGGCATGTTAAATGGCATTTGTGGCATACTAAATGCAGCATAATAAGGATTAGGTGCAAATGGTATATTAGCAAACTGTGCATTCATATTCTGTGTAGACATAGCATTCATAGGCATAGAAGGCATGGCATTTATGTTGGGAAAATGAGGTGGCACAAATATGGAAGTAGGCATGACAGTTTTGCAATTAACAGACAAATGATTTACACTACCACACTTGACACAGAGTTTTCTAGGAGCATATTTATCAGGTGTGTAGTTGTTATGCTTGCTAATTCCTACTTTACCATTTCTATTATTTTTCTTTTTAGCCTCTGTTTTAACCTCAATCTTTTCCAGTCTGTCACTCAATTGCTTGGCAGTCATATGACCAACATTAGCCTTTTTCTCCTTCTTCACTTGACTTGATTCTCCTGGAACAAAATTCTTGGAAACTGATCCATATTTCTCATTTAACTTGGCAAGTTTGGCTTTACTCACGGGTTTGCTCACAGTCGACGGATGAGGATTTATATCACTCGATGGATAACCCTTTTTGTTATCCGACGGATGACCCTCATCATCCGTCGAGTCTACATCTGTTAGCAATCCTTCAACCAAATTGGATTCCAGCTTCTCCTTATTCTTCTTCCAGGCTGCATCACAAAAGGACTCAATACCTTGAACTTTGGTGATTTGAGCATGAACATCTCTAGATGTTTTCCATGCATTAATCACCTCATGTTCTCGTTCAAGCTGCTTCTTCAAGATCTCTTATTTCTTCAAGGACTCAGTTAATTCATCTTTAGCAATTTTACACTCAATTCTCAATTTTTCAAATTCAATGAACTGAGACTCTAGCACATTATTCCTCTCACTTAAAAATAAATTGTTTTCTTTGATTTTAGCATTTTTCTTAGTAAGAGACTTAAGTGTAACACGCAAATGATATAATTCTGTAGACATGTCATTTATTACATCATTACACTCAGCTTTAGATAAATGTGCAAGGTTAGTGGTGATTACCTGATTACTTAAGAAATTGTCTCTATTTCATCAGACTTGGCCATTAGGGCTAGATTGACATAGCTGACATCCTCATCCTCATCCAGACCATCTGCTGCCCAGTCATTTTCTTGTGTAATAAAAGCCCTTTCCTTTTGTTTGAGCAACTCAAAGTATTTCAGTTTATTATCCACAGGCTCAAACTTCTTTTTGCTGGAATCTGACTTTCTACACTCACTGGCAAAGTGCCTGCTAAGCCATATTTGAAACATTTGAATTTTGATTTATCCACCATGTTTCTATTTGGCTTAGCTGCTCTAGAGTTCTTCTTGAACTTGAGCTTGGCAAATCTTCTGGAAAGAAATGCAAGATGTTCATCAATATCCTCCATATCATCTTGGCTCAAAGAATCTTCATTTTCTGCTACCAGCCCCTTGCCTTTATTTTCACAGACCTTTGAAGTTGATTCAACAGCTTCCATCTTCATCTCCTTCTCTTTCTCTAACTCAGCAACTAGTGCAATGGATCCTCCTTTCTTCTTTCCTCTCATCTTGCTCTATTTCAAGCTCATAAGTTTTCTGGATGCCATACAGTCTCTCCAAAGTAAACTCCTTGTAATCTTGAGAGTTTCTCAATGAGACTGTCATAGGTTTCCATTCCTTTGGAAGAGATCTAAGGAACTTAAGATTAGAGTCTTTTGTCTGATAGACCCTTTCATGCAACTTCAGAGCATTTAGTAGTTTTTGAAATCTACTAAAAATATCAGTGATAGACTCACTATCTTCACTATGAAAGTGCTCATATTGCTGAATTAGCAGCTGCATTTATTTTCCCTGACTTGTTCAGTGCCATCACAGATAATCTGTATTGTATCCCTAACTTCCTTGGCAGTTTTGTAAATGATGATGTTGTCAAACATGTCACCATCAACTCCATTGAACAGAATATTCATGGCCTTCTTATCCTTCCTGACTTGTTCAATATCAGGATCTGACCATTCATGCCTTGGCTTGGGAACTGATGGCTCATTTCCAGTTGTAGCTCTCATTGGTATATGAGGGCCTCTCTCTATGCAATCTACATAAGCCTCATCTTGAGAAAGTAAGTAAAGATGCATTTTTACCTTCCAGTGATGGTAATTATCTTTGTCCAGAAAAGGAATCTTGCCTCCTACATCCTTCTTGTTCATCTTGTTGTTTGTTGTGATCTTTAAACTCTTTGTTCTTCAAGAGCTTGCTCTGATACCAATTATTAGTCCCTAACAATGCAACAAGAATTACAAAAGGGGGGTTGAATGGAATTCTTGAACCTTTTTCAAAAAAAATATAAAATGTTTTATCTTAATAATATATAAGTGTTTGATTTGCAAAGTGCGGAATTAGAAGTTAGTAAAATCAAAACATAAGTAATTAAAAACACAAGTCTTTAAAAACTTTCTGGTGGATTTGAATATATCCACCAGAGATATATATTATATCAAGAGAACTCTGTGTAGCAAGATTAGCTCACAGCTGCTTATAAATATGAACAACTAAGTTTACATAGAAATGTTAAGGATGCAGCTTACAATTATTTCTCTGAGATAATGTTCTTAGTCTTGTTCTTGTTGGTCTATTTACTACTTCTTAGTTTATATATCACCAAGATTACAAATTTATAAGACAAGATAATAAAACAAAACATATTAAGTCTAATACTATGATGCTTCATTACTCTATTCCAGCATCTTTGAATATCTTCATAATAGCATGGAAATGGCAATGCTTCTTTGTTCTCTAAAACCCAGTTGAATAGGCTTCCACATTCCTTTTGCATACACTCGACACATGTGACTGTGTTATCACTGTCAACAGATGTTTGAATTGATTATCCGTCGGGTACATGATCATCCGTCGGGTTGCCTTGTTGATCATCCGTCGAGTGGCATTGTTGTTTATCCGTCGGGTAGCTATTCGGCACTTGACTTCATTTCATTTATGCAGAATTACAACACATCATCTATGTACAACTAATCAACCTATTCTGCATATCTAGTTAAAGTCAACATGACTCGAGTGCTACTACAGAATCTAAACAAGGTGTATGCAGAAATGTGCTACAGACTCATTATTACACAAGCTACTCACTCGATGGATAATAAATCATCATCCGTCGGGACTATATTGAGTCATCCGTCGGGACTATATTCCTTATCCGTCGAGTGCTACATTTTTCACTAAGTAAAATCTACTAAGGTGTTTTGTTAATGAAATCATCAAGTTCACAACATATCCACAACAAAACTCTATACTCGAGTTATCATATCAATACATAATCTCGTATCAAAACAACTCAAAAACCTTATTTTTACATCACTTAATTTGAACCAAACAAGCAAATAATCCACATTATTCTTAGAAATCTCACATGCATCCACTTTAGCATCAAATCATTCATTTTATAGCCATAAACCATTCGGCTTTAACACAAATCACCAACAAAAGATCCAATGATCCTTTTAGACTCTAATCTTGTCAATTACAACCTATATTTTAACATGCAATTCTTATTTCTTTCATATCTATCTCCAATTTATCATAGAAACACACAAGCAACACTTTAAGCACATAATCCATCAAAATTTCTATAAATCCAACTTATATCATTCGAATTTCTCAATAATCATCACATGCAACACCATAATTTGACATGCAAGTATAGGGATCATTTACACTCTTTAGTTTATACCAAAATTCATCCTTTAAAACCTTTTTCAAAGAAATTCGAAGCAAAATTAATCTCTCAAACCAAAACTCTTTTTAAGCTTGAATTGAAATCAAAAACCCATTTTTAAAAGTAAAAATTCGAACTAAAAACTCTTTTAATCAAAACCAAAGATTCTTTGATTCTTAAATCTTAAGCACATTAAGCAAATGACTACTCTTTTCCTTTTTACTCAAAAATTTGAACCAACCCTAGCACAAAACCAATCAAGTCACTTGAAACCAACTTAGTGCTACCATTCATACTATCACACAATAAAAATCATCCTTTCCCCTTAATTTTATAAAAATTCGAAGCTAGCAAAGGTTCAAAACCAAAAGAAGCCTAAAATATTGACATGCAATAACTTTTAGGGACATGCATATGGATTCTAATGACATGCATACCATTTTAATCATCTAAACACCAAGATCACTTACTATTAGACCTTACATACAATCTTCTAAACATAACACTTCATTTACCAACAATACTTCAAGAAATCATCAAATATCAAACATGCAATTAGTATCTTAGCAAGATCATACTATAGCACTTGGAAAATCACACTTTGAAAGTCCATCGGCTCTCCTTGGATCATGGCCGATGGTGGTCGAACTTAAGAGTGCCCATAACGGGTCTCCTCTTGAGTTTTAAACCACAAAATCAGTTTAAACTTCTCTTATGATCATATATCAAGAAATCATATTTCCTTGAACACAACCATGGAGATTGAATTATGAAATCTACATAGACACTTACATGCAAATGGTGTTTGAGTAGTATATCGAAAATAGAAACTATAGATGGTGAAATCTTTGAATTTGGATGAGTATTCGTTGTTGCATGCAAGAGAGAGAAGAGAGATGGGGAGAGAGCCGAGAGAGAGTGATCGAGAGAGAGGGGGAAAGAAAGGGAGGGAGAGAGGGGTGCTCACGAGAAAGAAAAAGAAAGAAGGGGGGATGAGCTTGTATTTGTATTAGGGGGCAAGGGTAGTTTAGTCATTCACATCCTTTTCTTTGTTTGATTTACTCTTTCTTTTTACTCTAATAAAATAGAAATGGAATATTAAATATATCTCTCTCGGAAATTTGAAAATTATTGCGAATGACAATTTTAAGACGTAGATCTCGAAATTAGTTTTCCAACCATTACTCATAATAAACTTTTGAGCGTACGATTGATTTTATATGATTTCTACAAATTTATGCTAATAATAGCATTTTAACATATAAAAAACATTTTAAAATGCAACGATCATGAAATAAATCTGTCTATCATTTTTAGAAAGTCTTTAGGACTATTTCGAAGATAACAAAATAAATCTCATGCCTTTACGTTACTCAGATAATTTTATAAAAATGTACAAAGGTTAAATAAACCTTAATTAAATCAAATAATTCCCTTCTATCTATAGAAATATTAACAGATCACGTATTCACGTATATAGACAAGCAAGCACATTTACTCACACATCATAATTCATGCCTGATCATAAAATTTTCCCTTTTTAATATTATTCCTCTTTACGCGTACTGAGTCACATTATGCCTGACGGCCCGACGCTCAGTGTTTCAATTACGCTTCACAATATTATTAACGACCGACACGTACTTTACTTAAACATTCATTTCACATAATAACACATATTTCACGTTTCAAATACTTTAATCCCTTTTTAGGACGGGTTCTGTTCTACGTGACGGCCCGACAACACAGCTTAACTCTCAAGCTGACTCTTTAAATTGGAACGCGTCTATCTACGCTCCCAGATTCTAATATACAATAAAGACAATTAATCAACACATTAATCAGCTAATTATAATCACAACACATAAATTATACCTTATTCACTTAATTGCGTCATAAAATTCTCAGTCGTCACACTCTCTCCGTCCCCTTAGTATGTATGCATGCACTATTTGCACGTATTTCGAGACTTCTATAAAATATAGTTTTTTTAAAAAAAAATTGAATAAAGTTTAAATATAAAATATTTATTCAAAAAATAGTTTAAAAAATATTTTAGAATTATAATTAAAACGAGTATTAAAAAGTGTGTCAAAAAGTGATATATAAAATTAACTGTGACAAATAGAGTAGTAGTTATCACAACTTTTTTAATTTCAATCTTACATGAACTGATGTTAGGATTGATGTTGAAGTAATGTTTGAAAAAATGTCCCAACATTGATAACCATCGACAACATCTTACTACTCCCTAATTTTCGGAAAAAAGTGGATTCAGTCGTCAAACTGTCCTCATCGGAAATAGGATTTGACATGTTGCTAAACCCAAAGCGCACCTCCTCTGCTGGCCGCTGAAATGATAAAATCAAAGCAATTTTAGTGTTTTAAGATAAATTCAAAAGTGATCCAAAAATCAAAATTTGGGGTAAATTATTCTAAATTTTATTTTAACAATGATCCAAATTTGGATTATTGAACAGTAGTGATCCAAATGATCCAAATTTGGATCACTTGATTTAATATAAAATAATGATTTTGTTATTTGTAATTTATGATATTTTAAATTAATTTTTGATTATTTAATTATATAATTAATAACAGAATATAATTAATAGTTAACAAAATTTATTTTTAAAATAAAACTTAAAATAATGAGAAAACATAATTTCATTAAAATTTAAAAATAAAAAATAAAGAGGCACATATTGCACTTAGAGATGCATTAATTGAGCATTTGTGGGAGGAATATACTAATTCAGAAAATTAGTGTGTATCAATGATATTTTGTATGATAATTATTGCAATAAAATGTGTTTTTCGTGAATTAAGTGCACAATTTTAATATTTTTATGTGTATTAATTTTTTTGATTTAATTAATTTATGAAATGTTATATAAATTATTAATAATGATTAAATGATAAATTTAAGATAAAATTGCTTAATATGATATTTATATTTATATATTAATATATATAAAAAGTAATTTGGATCAATTATTTGGATCCCGCTGTTGTAGTTGGTCAAAAATTTGGATCAGTATTTGGATCAGTTAGTGATCCAAATTTGAATTTTTGTATCACAATTGTTGGAGATGGCCTTAGGTACCGTCAAGAACCGGGGCGGGCTAGCTGTCAAGTACCGGGTCGGGCTAGCTTAGTGTAAGTTAGGGAAGAGCATGGTCCGATTCAACTCGGTTTCTGCCTAAAACTGGAAGCGTAACCATATTTTTTCGGTTTTTAAAATTAAAAACCTCAACCGTCGGTTTGGATTCGGTTTTGGTTTAAAAAATCCGGTTCGGTTATAATTGTTCGGTTTGATTACAAAACAGATTAAATAAAACTAAATAATTTTTATTTGATAAATAAAATTATATAATATTATATTATAATTTAACACAAATAAGCCGAAAAGTATATTTCATGTCCCAACGATCTTTTGGGCAGTCTAGAACCAACACTCCCTACTGAAAATTCCTAAAGCAGATCAGTGTTTGCTTGCAACTAACAAGGTACAAGTTTTTGAGCTGGTAACTCCAAAAGATTTCATTTTTTTTTTTTTTTTTTTTTTTTTTTGCTAAATAAAAGATTTCATTTAATGACTAGTAACCAACTAACCACAGTTTCCTAGTGTCAAAGTAAGTAAATATGTAGTAATGTAAACATAAAACATCAAATGTATTAAAATTTACGATACCAATAAAAAGATCAATGAGGTACAGACCAATACACTTCACCACGATTTAGCAATAAAAATATTTTAGCAAACAAAAATAAACTTCATCACGTGCAAGACTAAAATGAAAAGAAATGTAAATTGCAAATGCAGAAGGCAGGAAAATAGATACCCAAGAGCTGTTTCCTGACACTCTAGTTCAACAGAAAATATGCATAATTGGTGCTCTCAAAATTAATCAGACTCAACAAAATATATAGTCATCCTACTTTCTGCTACCATTATAAAAGTAAAATACAACAAATTATATAAATTAAATATGTTAAATATAATTTTTGTTTATTAATATCAGTAATCGGTTCGGTTTTCTCAGTTTGGTTGTGATGCATAACCAGCACCGAGCCATTTAAATCGGTTCGGTTTTTTATTTTTCAGTTTCGGCTCGATTTTAATCGGCTCGGTTTTTTCTGGTTTTCACCGGTTTTGATTTTAAATCTGCTTTTTGCTCGGCTCTAGTGTAAGCTATGTCAATAAAGAAAATATAGAGAAAGAAAGTACAAAATTTTGGAGCGAGACATAGAGGTGGTTTAACCGAAGTGAACTGAAATTAAAAAACCCGAGAACCGAAATATAAATATTTTAAAACTGAACTGAAATCATTTATATAAAAAAATCAAATCGGGAACGACCCGTAAATTTCGGTTCAATTCTGAACCGAAAGAAACAATTTTTTTTATATTTTATATTATAAGGATGAAAATTATAATTTTTAAAGTAGGTTTCAAAAATAAAATATGATCAAAATTTAAAAATATAAAATATAATATTCTCTCCCTTTTAAGCCTTAACTTTTAACCACCTCACAAGTACCTACTCCATACGTACCCAGACCGACCAAACGATTCCGCAAGTCACTTTACATACTAAACCATTGCACTTGTTCTAGGTCAAAATAATTTCGGTGTAATTTTATATTTGATTAAATCGTATCATGTTTTTACTATTTTCAGAATACTCAAGCTAATAAGCTACCAAGGTGCAGTGTTAGTTTAAGAAATTAGTTCTATAGCCCGTATAATGCATGGGCATACTCTATATTGCGTTAATTCAATTTTATTTTATAATTCTATTAGCTAATGGTATATTTATGTTATTTTTCGATGGATAAATGATACATTTATTTGTGTATGTGAGCATGAGTATTTGTGGTATGATTACAATGTTGTTGCGGTTACCTGTTTTAGTTACAATTATTGACAGTATATACATGTCGTTGTCGGTGGATTGAGTACGTATTTGTTTGAATATATATGAGTTATTTTTTGGATGTGGTGATATTTTGGTTGAACGTATTCTATAAAATTTGACTCAAACAATATAGGTTAGAAGTGGTATTTCTTGTTGTCCACTGTTAATGTCGATCCACGTGGGTTGTTTTAAAAATATTTATGGTATTTTTGTTATCCACTGCTAAAGGTGATCTATGGGGGTTGCTGTAAAAGTGTTTGTACTTATTTGAGAATACTGCAAAATATAGTAGTTTATACATTTATAATTTTATTTTTGATTGTTATTTAAATATTTATTCTTGAGCTCAATAACTTTTCACATCTCTCATTCAATATTAACAAATACATAGTTCTGAATATGTTAGACTTCTTTTAGTTTCATTTGGTACAAAAACATTACTAAGATTATCTGTTTTAGTCGTTGTCATTCTTTCTAGTTGTGACGTGTAAGGTCGCAACTAAACATCAATATAAACAAACACGATCATATGTTTAATGAAGGCTATAAGCCAAAAATTATATGTGTGTTTGTATTCATTTTCTACCATACATTTCAAAGAAAATAACACATGAGAAATATAATGGTATATAACTCACTTTAGATAATTAAAAAAAATAATAACAAGATATTTTGGAGGTCGATTACTTATATATGACACAATCTTTAGCCAGTGTAATGCATGGACATTCTCTAAATATGTATAAAATATTGATTTGTTCATAATTATTCAATTTATTTGTATGTTAAAAATGTGATTAAAAATATTTTATGTATTTGATATGTTAAAAATGTGATTGATTAGTGATACAACACTTAGTGTCAATACAAGTTTGAATTGTATTTATATATATACATATATATATATACACACACACAGATATATATATATATATAAGTTTCTTAATCTTTGTCTAAATTCGAATTTATTTGTATTATAAAAATATAGTAGTTAAAGTGACAATAGTATATATAATTTATATAATTAGATGCATAAATAGTTCAATGCACATATATATGCTCGATACGTAATTTTTTCAGTTGACATATAACTCATATGTTATTAATTATCAAATTAATAATATGAATACATGAATCATAAATGTTAATATTTAGAATTTCAAATTTCACTTAAATATCAAAAAGTACTTAATTTGAATTAGATTTATGTTTGATATGTTTCTCACGTATAAGTATTGGATAATATATTATTATGAATAATATTATTGACAAAATATATGTATATATGGACTTATTACTCAAACATAAATCTAAATCAAAATAAATAGTTTTTGATATAAGTTTCAGTGATATTTAAAAATATAAATATTAATGGTGCAATAATTGAAAAAATAAGTATGAAATAAATATCATTAAATTATGAACGGACATGAAAATATGCATAATTTTTGATTTTTTTAGATTTTTTATGTTTTTATATTATAATTGCGGTTAGATTATTTTTTGTGTCAAAAATGTGTTTGATGAGTAAAAATTAGTAGCCCGATCGGGAATTCAATTCGAGTATTCGATTTTAAAATGCTAGTCTGGTTCGAATAAGTACATATTTATATGTGTGTATGTACGTGTATATCTATATATATATGTATATATGAATATGTATATGTGTATACTAATCATGTAAAATTAATAAATTTTAACAAATGATTATTAGTTAAATAAATTTTACATTTACGTTAATGTATATATAAAGTACACAATGGTGAAGTATATCAATGATGCGTCAATTAATATATATTAATTATGAGCAACCAATATTATATAAGTATTGATAGTCAACTAATAAGTATTAATTGTGAGAATAAATGTAAAATAAATGTTATATAGATATTAAGTAGGGGCATAATAGTCCTATAAATTAATTTACTCAACAAACTCGCTTGTTGTTGTATTATATATATATATATAGTATTTAATAAATTAATTAACTATTAAGTATGTTTTAATAAAAAATAGTTATTAATGCGTAGAGAATTAAATATCTTATAATAATGAAGGTATTAACACGAAATAAATATGATGAGGTTAAATTGTCTTTTTACATATTGGGGGGTATAACAGTCATTTTACTTATTAAATTTTTTTATTGAAACCCTGGCTTACTCTATTATATATATAATAGATGTCTATGGGGTTCTACTAAATGTTACGATTGCATCTTACTTATAAATGAAAAACATTTAAAAAATAATAATTCTCAAATTTGACGAACATTGTTTATATAAAAGTTTTGATCGGAAATTGTTTTCATATAAAGGACGTGTTATTATTTTGTAAACAAATTAATTTTCAACCTCTGTTTTTTGAAAAACAATTTTCAACCTCTGTTGTTCGTATGAAATCTTTAAGTAAAAAGAAGACGAAAGAAACTAGAATATAATAAGCACGTCAAAAAGCATGACTTTATTTTCTTGGACCGACAGGGAACACGACAATACGTTATTTTTTGCACGAGATTTCCTCTCTAGTCGCTAAAATGTTTAATCGGAGTAATTATTATGTAGAAAACAGAAAGAATGTGATGACTGTGTCCACTGTCCCCATCTTACGACCTCACAAGTCACATTCATGTACAGGATAATACGGTATCTTGGGAAATTAGAAATGAGTGCCTTTATTATAATAAATCCCTATTAAATTTTAAATATTAGCATAATTTGTACATTATACTTTTATATATATTTTAAAATTGTATTATATTTTCATCCTAAATCTATAATTTGACAACTTCTCTTACTTTCTAACATTCTAAAAAACGGAAATCGACATTATTTAGTAAAACAACTTTTAAGTGATCAATCAGATAATCGATAATTAATCGGATTGATTACTCATAGTATTAATCGGGTGTGTTTAATAAAATATAAAAAAAATTATTTTATTAAACTAAATATATTAATTTAAGATAAAATTTTAGTGATTAATCGGATTATAAAATTAAATCGATAGAATATATTGGAACGAGTAATTAAATAATTATCCAGTAAAATCGATAACTTTTTATTTTGAAAAAAAAATGATAATTTTTAAAACAAAGACATTTATATAAAATTTATAAATATTTATCTCATATATAAATAACTGAAAATTTAGACATTAGACTTTAACGGAAATTTATTGTATTAAGATCAATTATGATACGTAGTTTCGGTAGAGATGCACAAAAAGTCCGGACCCGAAAATCTGGCCTGACCCGATCCGGTCAAAACCCAGTCAATCCCGACCCGATCAAAGCCCGGCCCGGGTTTCGGGCCTCGACGGACCCTATATTTTTAGGCAAAGCCCGGCCGACCCGGGCCGACCCGGTTAAAAGCCCGGGTTTCGGCCCGGCCCGGCCCGAATAAAAGCCCGAAAAAACCCGGTTATAATCTGATTATTATAATATATTTTCTTATATATTTATAAATTCACATTTACTATAAATATAAATAATACTTTAAACACATATATATTTACATATTTGTGATTAATAATATTATTTATATACTCCTTGCATAAATAATGAAAGAAAATATAATAAGTACACTATATATATTTGGATATCATTGTTATGAATATTTGGATATCATTGTTATCATTTTTATCATAATAATGATAAAATATATTATATAAACATGTTTATTTTTTGCCGAACTTAAATGTTTTCAACTAAGTAATGTTTTCATAAAATATTCTATGTAAACTAATACATTTATACGATGATCTAGTTGCTAACACATGTATTTTTCAGAATCTCTAATAATACTCGATCCGATTTAAATTAGAAAAAAACTCTGCCCGAAAAAAGCCCGGTTAGGCCCACCTCGAGGGCCCAAACGGGCTTTGACATTTCCGGAAAGCCCGGCTCGGCCCGGCTCGGTCGGTCAAATTCAAAGCCCGAAAAGTCCGGTCCGGTCAAAGTCCGGGTTTTTTAAGATTCGGTCAAAACCCAGCCTGATAGGCCTTTTGTGCATCTCTAAGTTTTAGTGATGATGTAGTTGTATATCAAGCGGTTATGGGTAGTCTTTTTATTGAAATGTATTTCCTTTGTTGCTAAATATAAGTCTATTTTGAAAGAATAACATGTAAAACATTACTTTGATGATGTTTTTACACTTCTATCCTACATAAATAATTGTATACTCTAACTCATTGCTCATTTGTTATTATAGACATGTGCGTGTATGTGTGTAATTCATTGATAAGAAAAAAGTTAAAAATTAATAATTTTAGAATAATATCAATATATTTGCGTTAAAAAATAAAAGGGTTAATTATCAAGTAGGTCACTTAATGCGTCGAAATGTATCAAGTGGGTCACTGATTATAAAACGGACTCAAATGAGTAACTCATTTGAAAATTTGTATAAAAAATATCACTCTCTTGTTAGTCGAAATTCTAAAAGTATTATATATTGTGTTTCGCACATTTTTTATGAATGATATTACATCCAAATAAAAGATTTTGAGTTCTATTATTTTAGATAATAATTTTAGATTTTTAAAAATTTATCTACTATTTATTTTTATTTAAATCAGATAAAAAAATAAAAAATAAATAGTTTATAAAATTTTAAAAATCTAACAATATTATCTAAAATAGTAGAATTCAGAATCTTTTATTTGGATATAATATCATTCATAAAAAAAATGTGAAACTCAATATATAATATTTTTAAAAATTCCGACTAACGATATAGTGATATTTTTAATACAGATTTTCAAATGAGTGACTCATTTGAGTCCGTTTTGTGATTAGTGACTCATTTGATACATTTGGATGTTAGTAACCTGCTTGATAATTAACCCAAAAATAAAAAAGTTAGGAAAAAGAAATCTTTCGGAAGAAACTATGTTAGATATGGGGGAGGAGGATAAAATTTTCGTTAAAAAGGATTTATTTTTTTTCTATAATATAATAATTTAATTTCGTGATACGTGGTGTATTTATAACTCCACTAAAAAACAAATATTGAACTATTTAATACTAATGTACCTCATATATGTCTTCTGTCTCTGTCTACTGAACTTGTAATCCTCTACAACTCTGCTTTGCATTCACACCAACCTTAAAACGTAACTTAATTTACGACGTCGTTTTAGAAGCTATGGCGATGAAATCATTCATTGAAATATCACCGGACTCACATTTTCCGATGGAGAATCTGCCGTACGGCGTGTTCAAACCGGACGAATCTTCTGCACCTAGACCTGGTGTTGCTATCGGAGATTACGTGTTGGATCTTCAAGTCATTGCTTCCGCTGGACTCTTTAACTCTCCTATTCTTGCCAACTCCGATTGCTTCCTCAAGGTTCCATTTTCTCGTTAAATGAATAATTTTTTCGGTCTTAATGTAACTATTTTTAAGCTCGATAAATGAATAATTCTTTTCGATTTCGGTTCTCGAGACTATTTATCTATACAATGAGGCGTAACTATTTTTTAGTTGTCATACCGAACTTAATACTGTACGAGCTTACCAAGATCATATTTTATCGCAAATTGATGTGATTAAATATGCATTAGCATGTTCAAATTCTTTTACAAATAATTGGAGCAATTTTTGGCGATGTTGAAACTGATGTTTGTTTTATTAGATTGTTGAATTGCGTGTTAGTGTCGGTTTGTGAAGTTGATTGTTACAAAACAATTAAGTAGACTTCGATATTAAGAAGTAGTTTGATTGGTAGTATCCTTAGTTATAATTTTTAAATATGCAAACCAGTCAATAATTCTTCAGGAAATAGTAGTGAATTTGACTCAATTCGCAAAATGTTACTAACATTGTTCATCTAGGTTTTGTGATGATCGGTTTCGGGGGATACGTGTGACTTGATGCTAAGTTAATTGTGCAAATGTGTGTATCGCTGTATGATAAGATAAACTGCATGCAAATTGTGCCGGTTCTTGTTGTCTCGAAAAGAGGCATGCAATTTTGGTGGAGAACGCCTTCGGATCCTGTGGAATTATATATTTCTTGTCACACATGTCTTGTCTTTCTTATACTAGGCGTTTGTTGTTGTTTTGTTGAGGACAGCTTGGAGAAAAATTGGTACATGGTGACACCGGCTTTCATAATTAACATTTTAGTTTCTAACATAACTGAATTGTTCATGAACAAAGCATGATATGTTTTACAGAGGATAACATAACTGTTTCTTTAATCAAATTTGGTTTTTTTATTAAACTTTTAAAACCTGAAGTGTTTTTCTCTAAAATTATTGTAACTTACAGCCCAATCTTAATAAATTCCTCGAAATGGGGCATCCTGCGTGGAAGGAGGCTCGTGCTACAATACAAAAACTCCTGTCAGGTATTCTTCTCTACATCTCTTGAATTATCAATATCTTCATGTTTTTTAATAGATGTTATACGGAGTGAGGTCTTGAGGGAAGGAAAAAATATGAATCATTAATGATGCCTATCCTTAAAAGAAATATTTGTACAGAATAACTTCATGATATATTTGGGACTTGTCACCTATTGCAGCTACTGAACCAGCTTTACGCGACAATGAGAGTTTGAAACAGAAAGCACTGCTTCCTGCTGTAAGACACGCTTGCATTTTTGTATTGCATTTGCAGCTTGAATATATAATCATCTGGTGCTTAACTTTTTCTTGTTGATAAAGGTCAAGGTACAAATGCTTCTTCCAATGGCAATAGGGGACTACACAGACTTCTTCTCATCTATGCATCATGCCAAGAACTGTGGCTTGATGTTTAGAGGACCTGAAAATGCAATTAATCCAAATTGGTATGCTTATCTAAATGACTTACAAACTTGTAACGAATTTGATGTCCCCCATTTTTTCCAGCTTAATTTTTGGTGCTTAAATTTGTTTTTAGGTTTCACCTCCCTATTGCTTATCATGGTCGGGCATCATCAATCGTCGTATCTGGGACAGATATTATCAGACCTAGGTGAAAACTAGTTCTATGATCAATTTCAAGTGTTAAAAAAAGTTCTTTCCAAATGCGACATTAGTATTGATATACCTCTTTGCTTACTAGTCACCCGTCATTACTCAGTGGCAGCATATTCCTGTAGTTAACTATTCTTTTGGGTAAAGAATGTTATCTATTGCCTGAATACTTAAACCTTTTGTAGACAAAATAGTTCAGTTTTCAGTTAAGTCATTTTCTTGCATTAGCTCGAGAGCACTCCTAGTACCTACTCATCTTTGGCTTTCTTTTATTTTATTTTTCCCAGAGGTCAAGGTCATCCTTCAGGCAACTCTCCCTATTTTGGGCCTTCACGGAAGCTAGATTTTGAGTTAGAAATGGTTAGTTTCTTGGCACATTCTCATGTAACATCTTTTACCCTTGCACAGGTCTTTTTCGTGTTTTTTAAGTTTGCCAGAAATCACCAATACAGTGACAGTTAAAAAGAATAGTGATTTTTTTATGCTATTACTTCCTCAATATTCTCTTGCCTATTATTTTGAAATAATTTATTGCATATTGTCTCCTCCCATAACTTATTACTGAATTTATTTAAATATCCATAAAATTTCCAAGGCTGCTGTGGTTGGACCTGGTAACAAGTTAGGAGAGTCTGTCGATGTTAATGAGGCTGCAGAGCATATATTTGGACTAGTGCTGATGAATGACTGGAGTGGTATACACTGTGTCAAACTCATACCCCTTGGTAAATTTTGTGGTTTGAATATCAATAATTTATATTTTCCACATATTGAACAGCTAGGGATATTCAGGCATGGGAATATGTACCTCTTGGTCCTTTTCTTGGAAAAAGTTTTGGTAAGCTTTTTCTTCTTTTATTGTTTTTTTTCAAGCGTTTTTTTTGCTTAGTTGTAAAGGCCAAGTGGCAAAATTCAAATGGTGATGGTTAAACTGTTTTTCTTAAAGGAACAACTATATCCCCTTGGATCGTAACCTTAGACGCTTTAGAACCTTTTGGTTGTGATGCTCCACAGCAGGTATCTTATCTTTTTTTGAGTTATGAGCATAAGATCAGTGGAATTTGTGAAATTTCTTCTTATCGTTTTTTGAATTTTTTTAATTGCAGAACCCTCGTCCCTTGCCATATCTTGCAGAAAAGATATCCAAGAATTATGACATTTCTTTAGAGGTAACTTTATAGTTACTGATTGTAATATACAGTACTGATATTTATTATATTGTTAGTTTCTAACTTCTATACAGGTTTATGCTTAAAACCAACGGTTGACATACTTTTGATAGTTGTTTTTTTCTCGATATAGTCAAAAAGATCTTCAGATTTGTTTCATGGGAGAGTTATATACCAATAATCAGCTCTATACTTTGCTTGCAGGTTCAAATTAAACCAGCTGGGGAAGAAGCATCATATGTTGTCACGAGGAGTAATTTAAATCACTTGTAAGGAATTGCCTTCTAATAACCTCTTGAACAATCTCATAAACTTTTAAGTTCCTGCAAGCCCACTGCTATTTGTGGTCCATAGGAAAAGTCAACCGCAATTTCGTAACTGCTAAAGTTTGTAATATTCTTCAAGCTACATGTCATAATGGTTTTAGTTACTGCAATTTGCTGTAAATTATTAGTTTTATCACGTGTTCTCATTTTTTTAATCTATGGTGCAGGTATTGGACAGTGACTCAACAACTTGCTCACCATACTATAAATGGTTGTAATTTGAGGCCTGGTGATCTTCTTGGGACTGGAACAATAAGTGGACCCGTAAGATTTATCTCTATGAATTTGCAGTCTGTATCAGCGTCTTGCATGTCTTTGCAAAGCTTACATGCTCTTTTCATTCTACAAAAAAGTCTCTAGTCTTTGAGGGTATATGAATATTTACCTAAAAAAATTGATGTTTAACCAGAAAAAGTACATACAGCAGTTACGGTGGTAACGTAGTCTTAACAAATGTTACTACATTTAGGTTTGTGTAAGCTAAATAAGCACATTATACTAATTATGTATGAAGTTTAATGTATGTGATCTGAGTCAAATTTAAGATTTGATAAAAAATAACTTAAATATTGTAATTAGAGTCTATTTTGAGAGACTTGAAATATTACTTGTTTTGTATCCGTCAATAGTATATAAAGCTTAATGGTTACCGGGAGTTCTTACAGGAACCAGAATCATATGGATGCTTACTAGAACTGACATGGAATGGACAAAAAACCATGTCTTTAGGAGGGGCAACTCGTAAGTTTCTAGAAGATGGTGATGAAGTGATTTTCACCGGTTGTTGCAAGGTTGTTTCTAAAAATATTTTAGCTTTTTTCTCTTTACCACCTAAATTTTTAATCAAATACATGCGAGAATTCTGAATTAATCTATGTATGTTTCGATACGGACACAACTAATCAATAAGCCACAGGGATTGAGATGTTAAATCTAATCATCTATATAATTCTTCAAGTGGCCTGGTCATCATTTTTCTTTAATGTTTTTGAAGAGATTGTATTATTATATTGCCATGCTAAATTTTTGTTCATTCACTATATGTATCGACACTCATTCATTGTTGGAATTATTCGCAGGGGAACGGTTACAATGTCGGTTTTGGTACATGCTCTGGAAAAATCGTGCCTTCATTTCCTTGATAAACCCTTCATTGGTGCATGTGTCTGGCTAGATGATCAGGCAGAGTTTGGCGTAAAATGCTCTCAGCGTAAAATGCTCTCAGACTGTGTTGATTTTAGTCATATATCAGCAATCTACTCATGTTTATGTTCTTTCCTATGTAATATACTGTCTGTAAAGTTTTTTGATTTTAAATAGTATACATTACTGCTAATATACATTTTAAAGAGATTTACCTGGAATTTTAAATCTTTGTACAACTTCGGCAAACTCTCTCAAGCCGTTAATGAGCCTGTTTGTACAGGTTTTAAGTAGTTAAGCTAAAATTTTAACTTCCCTTTTTCTTTTTGTTTATAAGATTTACCTAAACATGGTATATGTATACATAAAATCGCTATTAAAACCCCTCCTTCAGTGCTTTTTTTTGGTGTGTTGTACTAAATCTCCATTAAACACTTCAGTGCTTATGTTTGGTAATATTAGTTTCTTCGGGTTCAAAACATTTTTTCGGGAAAGGACTTTTTACCTTTGTATTTCTTCGTGTTTTTAAAGTTGTTTTACGGTTCTTTGAAGCCATGCTCCCAATAGATTTGACTGTATATGATTCTATTGGGAACGTAGGATGTGACCTCACACTCCAGATATTACGTAATCTAGACATGGGATAGAATGCCACCAATCGGTGGTGGTCATACGAAGCTGGTGAGAAAACCAAGTTTAATGAGACAGCCGGAGAGAAAGGCAAGTTTAATGAGACAAAGTCGGAGATTAATGAGAAATTTGAACAATATAGAGTTATATTGGAAGTCGGAGATTAATGAGAAATTAGAACAATATAGAGTTACATTGGAGATTTCGGGCTTGCGTGTTAGTCATTCAAAAACTGAATATATGTGGTGTAATTTTAATAACGAACCAGATGAAGAGTCTGTTGATGTTAGAATTGGAGAGCATTTATTAGTTCCGAAAAAAAGTTTAAAGTATTTGGGATCTATGATTCATAAAGATGGTAAAATAGATGCCGATGTTACTCATCGTATCCAATCTGGATGGTTAAAGTGGAGGGTTACTTCAGGAGTACTGTGTGATAAAAAGATTCCTTTAAATTAAAAGGAAAATTTTATCCAATGGCGATGATACCAGCTTTGTTGTATGGGGCAGAATGTTGGGCAATAACGAAGGCCCAAGAACAACGACTAGAGGTAGCGGAAATGAGGATGTTGCGTTAGATTTGTGGCCGCACCTTGTTAGATAGATTGCCGATTGGTTTTTTCAGAAGAAAATTACGAGTTGCATCTATAATAAAAAAGTAAGGGAAGGTAGACTGCGAATGTTTGGACATATACGGAGGAGACGTATATCGGCCCCGGTGCGGAGAGTTGAAGGTTTAGTGTTGTCGGATGCGAGAAAGAAAGGAAGACCGAGAAGAACTTGGGATAACTTATTTTCACTAGATTTACATTTTTTAAACCTTCTGGGGGATATGGTATTAGATAGAAGGTCTTGGAGGCGTCGAATTAGATTGGTTGATTAACTTATGGGATAGATGGATCCTGTATTTTGAGGTGTTAGTAGCATACAGTGTTAGTAACATATAGTGTCAGTTTATTCATTCTGTTAATGTGGTTCATTCAATTATTACTGTATTATGTGTTTCATACATTATTGACACTAATCATTTTTTGGTAAATCGAATGTCTTGTCTTTTTTGAACGGGGAATTATTTGATTTACAAAGTAGAAATTCTGCAAGTGTTCTTAAGTAAGATTGGGTTGAAGATATCAAAAATATTTTTATTTGGGATAAAAGTGACTATAAACAGTCACTATTCGGTATTGCGTATTATATCTTTTATAGATATATTTCATATTTACACATGTTCACACACAAGCCGGGGGTCTTTCGGGAAACAGCCTCTTCGTTCTTTGGAATGAGGGGAAGGCTGCGTAATCATACCTAGAGATAGGGGTGAGCAAAAATCGAAACAAACCCGAAACTGAACCGAAATCGATAAAAACGGGTAAAATCCGAGCCGAAAAAAACCGAGCCGAATCCAAAACCGAAAAATTACAAACCGAACCGATTTTATGGGTTCAGTTTCGGCTATTGTTTAAAATCGAACCGAAAAAACTGAACCGATTCTTTAAATAATTAAATAAATATATAATTTATATGAATTAATATAAATTTAAAATAAATAAAAATTAAATATAAGATATATATTCTTTAAGTATAAGAACTACATTACAATGTTGTCATCTAGGTAAACTCCTAAGCTACTAAACATATTGTTGGAGACTTCTTGCTGCAAAACATATTATTTGGTTAAATTCCTTATGTTAATGTTAACAGTGCTCAGTTGATTTTTGTAAACATTTTTCCCAGTGCAGTGCTGCAGGTATAATGCCCCAGCCAAGCATGAACTAACAATATAATTTATTACTCCATAAACATTAGGCACCTCATTCTCGCCTACTTCAGCGTTGGAGATGCAAGGAATTATAGAAAGTTTAAGTTTCTCTTCCGAACAAAATTTTTTAAATGCAGTAATTGTCGATTTTATAACCGAAACCGAACCGATTATAACCGAACCGAAATTTTTAGACCGAAACCGAATTCAAACCTACGGTTGCGGTTTTCAATTTTTAAAACCGAAGATATATGGTTGCGGTTCCGATTTTATCCGGAAATCGAGCCGAACCGACCCATGCTCTCCCCAACCTAGAGATGCACAAAAAGCCCATCGGGCCGTGTTTTATTCGGACTTTAAAAAGCCCGATTTTTTTGAAAACGGACCGTGAAGGGCTTTTTTTAAAATCGAGTCAGGTCGTGCTTCCTAAGAAATATAAGGCACGTTTTAGGCCCGCGGGCCGGGCCGGATCGGGCCGAACGGGGCTTTATCCGGGCTTTTTATTTATATATTAAAAAAATATTTTAATATTATATAACTCGAATTATGAGAAGTTTAAATACCGGAGAAAATAATATCTTGATATATCATATAGAGTAATTTATACACCGAAATAAATAAATTTTTTTAATATAATATATAAATAATCATATATAATTTAATTGACTATAATATTATATTATAATATTTTAAAAATCATAAAAAATATTATATATTTTCAAATTTTATATAAGATTTATAATATGGACTGTCATAAGATTTGTTAAAATGATGACAGCTAATATTGTTCAATGGTAAATTTATAAAAAGGTGAAATATAGGTTCGATTTTGTTTTATGCTCTTAAGAAAAAAAGCTATTTATCAAATTTTATCGAATTAAAAAGTATTTAAATTTTACAGAAATAATGTTATCAAATTATTATTAGAAGAAAGTATGTGTGAGCAAAAAACCATACAAGCCAAAAAACCCCCCGCATCGCACCAATTCGCACCGCGAGATGTGATTTTTAATTTTCATGGTGCGGTCGCTTTTTAAAATTTTGACAAACCGTGCAGTGCGGTGCAGGTTGCAGTTATAATTTTCAGAATTGTGATTTAAATCGCACCGCACCGTAATATTTAATATCATATATATATGTGTGTGTGTGTGTGTGTGTGTTTTAAAGTGAACCTATCAGATTACTTCACTAAAATTACGAGTAAATAATCTAATCCATCCAACAAAGTGTTGATATAGTGGGTAAACTTTTATACCCCTTGCGGACGATGAGTTCGACCCCTGGTATATACAATCCATCTCAGTACTTAATAAGGTTATGACTTGTTATTCTCTTAGCTTATCACAAGTCATTTAAATAAAGCTTATCATTCTTAGAGCATTTCCAATGGGATGCACCTTGTAAGGTCCCGTAAGAGGGCTATTTTAAACTAGATGGGGGGGGGGGTTGAATAGCTTAATTACCAATTTAAAAATTCTTGTGGCGTTTTAAAAATATTTTATCCTTTTTTAAAACTTTACCGAGTGGTTATGCAGTTTATATGTGCGGAAGATAAAGTGCAAGGAAAGAAAATACCACACGGTGATTTTATCCTGGTTCGCGATGGCGCAACCTCTAATAGATTCGCTCACCCCTATTCCAGTCCCTGAGCTCCTCTCCCGGACTCAGAATTTTTCCTTATAATAAACTCGCTCCTTTAGTAGGCGGAGAAGCCTTTACACCCTTTACAAGTATTTGTCTTGGTGCGTAACACAAGGGTCACCACCTCAAAATAAATGTAATACCTACACAACTTATCTTAGACGATAACTCCCCGCTATTTCTTCAAAGTTGTTGTAGAGCCTTTGTGTGGACTTGGCTTCCTTAGCTTTTGTCGGTCGTGAATCTTAGTGATCTGGTCTTGGGTCTTTTCTCTTCTTCACGGTGCGAAGACTACTAACTCTCCGTTAGTACGTCTAGGACTTGGGTCTTAGAACGAGAATCACCTCACGTCACTTCACCTCACTACAAAACACTTTTGAAAAACGGTCGGAAAAGTTCGCCGGAAAAATTCGCCGGAGGTTCGGCCGAATTTTGGCACTTTGGTCGAACTTGGGCAGCCCTTCGGGAGGCCGGGAAGTGGTAGTGGATGAGCTCACTTGTTGGGATAAAGCTTGGTTGGGTGAAGCTAAGCTTGGGTTTCAAAAACCTTGTATATATGTAAGTATATAGAAGAGAGAGAAGGTTTTTGAGAAGAAGTGTGTGTATAGAATTTGAAAGAGATGAAGAGAAGCACTTCTTGAAAAAATCCCAGCAATTTTATGGCTCTTTAGCTTGAAAAAAATGGGTGGGGTTGGGGTTTATTAATATGAGAAGTTGGGTGGATTGAATGGTTGAGATTTGAGAATGAATGAATGGTGGATGAAGTGTATCACATGGATTGATGACATGGCAAGTAGGTTGTGTTTCTTTGCAAGTGGGAAGGAAGCACAAGCTAGTATTCATTCAAATCTCAGCTGATATATATATATATATATATATATATATATATTAAATATATATTTTTCTTTTCTTTTAATCATTTTTTAATTACTTTAATTAAGTATTAAGCACCATTAATTATGACCACCCCAAAAACTCTTAAATAAATATCATAAAAAAATATGATAATTACTTAAATATTATAAAATAATATCCTGCAAGTTTTGGTCAACTTTAGTCAATGGTAACTAGGTGAAACGTGGTCAACTGTGGGACCGACTGCCTCGATTTTTGTGCCCGGACAAAAATTCTCTGAATGCTATGAAATTTTTACCATACTTATAAAATATCATTTAAATGATCCATAACAAATTTCAAGTCATTCTAGCATGTGGAAGTATTTTATATAAAAATGAAACTGTTCTATCAGTCTTTCTTCCGAATAAAAATATCGTTGGTCTTGGAATAAAGGATATGGATCTTTTGACCAAAGTTTTGACTTGTATAAATACTTAAAATATATTTCCTAATATATAAAATATATTTGGATGATAGGAAACATATTTGAGTATTTTTGAAATATTTTCTCCGAGAAATGCTGATTTTACGAAATGAGAGAAAATTATTGTAAGTATTCATAAATGAGTTGCAAAACTGGATATTAATATTCCAACCTTGAATATTAATAATCTTTGAATAAAAATATTTTAATATATGTAGAGATATATTTTGGAGTGAAGAGTTAAATATTTTTGATATAGCACGAGACCTCTAAAGAATATTTCTGCAATATTCCTTATTCGAGCTTGTTGCTATATTCCTGTTACAACACAGATCTAAGAAACATCATATATTGATGTTTCTTCTTTGATCATATTTCCTTAGAGATATATTCCATAACGATATAGTTTTGATGTTTTGCAAAAATGGAATATCTCTTTTATCTGTTTAAAAGACATGATTTTGCTAGTTTGACTTTTTGACTCTGATTTGGATCAATTAAATTCATGTCCTAATGGAGAGGATATATGTATTCTTAATTTTATGTTTAATCGTATAAATACCAAAATAAATAATATATTGAAGATATCCTTTCAATCTTCCCCTTTTTGGTATTTGCCAAACAAACATAAAATTAATAGTGTGTGCTTCCCCTTGGTGTATGCATGAATTTTTGAAAAATATTTTACACATAAAGCATCTATGTATTTAGAGATTAAATCTCTTTCTTGAGATCCTGCAAAATACTTTGTTAGATGTATCATACAATAATAGAAGCACATATATAGATCCTTGTATATCAAAAAGATATCAATAAAAAATTTGAACATTAAGGCATTAAGGGGTCCAATTTCTCTTCCCCTTTTGTTCGGTACATGCCAAAAAGAATATGTGGAAATTTATCTAAAAAGCATTAACGTTTAGAAAACATGGCATTTTGATTAATATTTCTAGTCAAATACATGTATTTGAGCATGTAGAAATTAATAAAATGATATGCATGGTAAGTTTGGTCTGTTTTTGTATGTATGGAAAGAAAGTAGTTAAAACAATACTTTTGAGATATAATACATGTAGTTTAGCATTAGTAATAGATTCTTATACATGCATGGTTTGACTAAAAAGATAGCATATTGTTTGTACAAAATCCAGTGTTTGATTATATCTATTTATGATGAGTCCTTTTTCACTATTATTGATTACCAAAGATTGTATTTTAAAAACAGTTTTGATATGAATGATGGTGTGACTTAGTCGTCTGATAGAACTATACTTAAATCAATGATCAGTCAATTTAGTTTTATCAAGTTCTTTTCAGTTTGATAGAATTCATGTAGTTTTAAACAAATTGGTTTTAAGCCAATCTTTAATTTTGTTCAATCTTTAAAGACCATAATTCATGTAAATACTTCCTTAGTGATTGACATTCTAGCATACATAATTTTCAATCACAATTTACAAAAACTGTCACTAATGCAAACAATGTTCATGTTACAAGGTCTAAGATCTAATACATTCTATTCGATTAAATCGACTTTGCCACATACAATGAAAGATTCAGTTGGATTGGTTTAATACATTTTGGAAAGCTAATACATTCTAAGGAGATGGACATTTCGAAACAATCTATTACACATACAATGAAACTCAATATCTTTTACTCATTCACTTACCACAAAAGATTCAGTTGGATTGGTTTAATACTCGGACTTGCTACAACAGCCTGATATGTGTGTGGAAATAGGATTATTATAGGTTAAGAAAATATATATGTCATACCTTAGCAGAATGAGACTTGATGATGTTGACATAATATTTCCATAAGCTAAGCTTGATCAGTTTTGAGCTGTGCATGCGTGTGGTTAGCCTGCATGTTAGTTAGATAATACACAAATATACCAATTACCAAATTGCTTAACTTTTAACTGATCTGAAAGAGACAGGAGCAAACATTTATGGAAAGTTAATTTGATCAATTTGGTAGATAAGATTAAACTGACAGAGTAATCTAAAGACATTTTTTAGAAATAATCAACTTCACAAATTAGTGACAGAGCTGATTAGGGAACATCATAGAACATGACACTAAGCCAGAATGTATCACCAACACTAAACACAAATTTATATTCTAATACCAAGATTAGAGAATTTTAAAGTCAGAATTGACTGTGTTCCTGCATAGATTGGTTAGTGAATTTAAGAGCAAAAAATTGTAATACAAATATGATAGAGTATGCAACACCGGATGTAACAGAATGCAGATTATATTACATTGAACAAAAGTGTTCATATCAATCAGTGTGGTTCACTGATTAAATAGAACAATGTATTGCACCTGTCTTACAGATTACAAAGCATTAGAAGTGCATACACTCCAGTAGGTTCAACCATATTATAACAGAGTTAAGGTTACAAACATCAAATCAGAAATCCAAAGGTTTAATTCAAATTACACCAAAAGAAATACAACAGATCAGTAATAGATCAGCAAAAAGGGTGCAGAAGCAGCAACACATCAAGGCACTTAATCATTCAGTAGCAAAAACATCAACACAGATTATCCAATAACATTACCATCAGCATCACGGACATGGATTAAATCAGGCAGATTATCAATCAATTGACCTCTAGCTTCCACACCTACTTGTTCTAACTCATGAATTATTGCAGTGTTCTCACTCAAAGGAACTTGAAAGGAATTGACAATTTCTTGGTCAGACATGCAATTTGTTCATAGTATAGATGCAGCTAGGTTTTTTAAATATGCAATCCTATGTTTACAAGATGCAGTGATGCCTTCTAGTTCTCCTACCTTTTCCTTAACCTCATCATTTTCAGTTTTTACTCTCTTAAGTTCCATTTTTAGTTCATTAAATATGGCCTTGGAAGACTCAAATTTAGAGAGAAAGACATCTTCCTATTTGATGAACTGAGGAATGACAACATGGATGACCTCTTGAGGTTCACAGTGCATCAGGGGCACTTGTGGCCTAAAATGGTCATTGGTGATTTGTGAATCAGCCAGATTTGCAAAGATTTCAGGCATTGAAATGTTGCAGATTGCAAAGAGAGAAGTAATTAACATACCATATGGCATATAATCAACAAGATGAGCATTTATCATGTTCAAGAGAATGGCATAGGAGATACTGAAATTGATTTTGTTATTAGCAAGCAGATGCATGATTTTCATATCAAAGAAGTCAAGATATTTGCTCTGATTAGGCTTAGGCATAACATTAGACCTAATAATGAGAGCAAGGTGTTGGAAAGTGCTAGTGAAATGTTTAAAATGAATACCACAGTTGATATCACAGAGACCATCAGGTACATCAGATTTACAAAACATGCCTTGTTAGGTCACACACACACACTGTAGAGGGGGTGAATACAGTGTATAGTACACTCAAATCGAACTTTAAGATCTTAAGTAACAGAAAACAAACTTTATTGAAACAATAAACTCTGTTGCAGTATGGAACTGTTACCTCTCAGTGATGAACAAATATCACGAGAGCTGCTAGGGTTATAAAGAATAATAACTTCGATTATGATAACACTTATAGTGTAAACCCTATGCCTGTGTTTATATACTACACAGTTACAAGATAATCGCTAATTGATATGGAATATAATTCTGCTTCCTAAAATATATCAATCAGATATCTTTTCTTCCAAGTATTCCATTCTTCACGGAATTCCTTCTTCATGCATATCTCTTCTTATGTTTATCTCGATCTTCTTTCCTTTAATCAGCTACTGTCCTTATCTGATTGTCCTTCAGCACTTAAGTTCTGATATCTATCTTCTGATGATTATCTCCTGATAATATAAGTACTGATATCCTTAAGTCCTGACTTCCAGTATAAGTACTGATCAACAGTTAAGTACTGATTTATCCTGTTCACGTAAGATCTGAAAGCTAAACATAAAACATATTAGCCATGACATTATCAAATATATCTAACAAACATTTTCACAGATTTTAACCAAGCATGTTCTTTAATAGATTATTATATACAAATTTATCACTTTAAGCAACCATTAAGATACAGTTCAGATTAATTAACAAAATTTCTTGACTGAACTTCATAATCAACAAGTAATCACCAATATAAGTAGTTCCACTGAGGTCTGGATTTCAGTAAGTTGCGATTGCTGAGAAGCTTGATTTGTTAGAATTTGATCAATCTGAGCTTATTGTTTCTCTTGAGTTTTCTCAATATAAGCAATCCTGTCAATGGTAGGTTGGAAGAACTTTTTCTTATCAATTTTCCAAACTTGTTCCTGTTTGATAAAGTTCTCCTGAATCTTGTGTAGCTCTGCATGAGTATTGGAATAAAGACCTTGTAGATGTTTAGTACTCAATGCAGTGACTCTAAGCTGGGTTTTAAAATCATCAGAATTTAACATTTTATCAGCTTTAGTCAAGTGCTCAGCAAGATGTAAAGCATTTGGAACACATGCAACTGAGTTCCATTCCTTAGTCCACTCCTGACCTGCAGGAGTTTCACTCCAAGGTACTGGTGCATCCCTGATAACAAACTCCTTTACCAGTTCAGACTTAGGAAGAGTCGGTGGAGGAGTATGTCCTGAAGGACCTGCTTTATCAGCATCTACAGTTGTAGCAGCTTCACCAGTATCTCCAACATTTGCAGCATCAGAACTTAAAGAATCAGTATCTTCTGATAAGACAACAATGTGAGTAGCAATGGAGGCTTCAGCATCCTCTAATTGCTGATCTGATACTAAGTTCTGATCAACAGCCATATCCTGATGCTCACCTAAAATCTGATCATCAGCATCTTGATGCAGAGAAGGTGTTGTTGATAACTCTGGAGTTTGAACAACATTAATAACAGGTGTTGTAGAAGTATTATTTGCTGTTGGAGCTTCTAAGAAAAGTATTTCAGGCACAACCAGGTGCTGAATATCAATTTCAGCACTTGTGCCTTGATCAACAAGAGACACAGATGGTGAGTTAGCCTTGTCAGATACAGCTTCCTGAGATGGAGTTGATGGAGAAGAAGTGACTGGAGCAAATTCCTTGTCTTGTGAGAACAGAGATTCCTGATCCCCTTCCTTAGCTGCTTCCTCCTCATCATCTGAAACTGGCCTTTGTGCCCTCTGTTTCTTGTACTTCCTTGTTGATTTGGATTCCTTGGGAGTTTCAGGAACTATCATGCGTCTAAGCCTCTTGAGAAGCCTAGAACCCCCAATTGCAGAATCCTTCTGAGAAGTTGCGTTCTCAGCTTCAACCACAATAGGTTCTGAAGAAGGAATCTGTTCCTCAGAATCTGATTCATCTCTCAAAGCAAATCTCCTCCTCTTTTGAGGTGTTTGAGGAACAGTCTTTGTTCTCTTTGGCTTAGAGGATGTAGGCTTCACATTAGGTGCTGAAGAAGAAGGTTGAGCAGTCTGTGAAGTGGAGAGATAGGATTTGAGATAAGTTCTGAGGGTAGGTTGAGTAGAATGAGAGGTAGGTACTGAGGTTGATGGATTTTGGTTATGGTGAGTTGGTTGAACATTTGAGTAAATAGATTTGTAAGTATTAGGATCAGCATTTACCAGAATCTGTTTCACAGACTGAGGAATCTGTAATTGTCTCACCATTGATTTCTTTGTGTCAGCATTTATCAGGTCGTTAAAGTACCTTTTTGCAACCTTAAAAGGTGGGGTTTGAGTGCTGACTAACTGGGGTTCAGCAGTACAATATGTATAAATAAGTTGACAGAATCTAGCAAAATAAACAACATCTCGATCCTCTGTCATCCTACCCCCAATAAAACTAATTATTCCAGTTGCAAAGTCAAAATGAGTTTGATGGATAATAGCATACCCTATGTGCTGACTCAGAATTGGGATATCATCAAAATTTGAACATTTGTTCCCAAAAGCTTTGGTGATGCAATCAAAGAAGAAACTCCATTCTCTTCTGATATTAGCCCGTTTCAACTGTCCAAGTTTCGTCAGACTCTTTTCATATCCCAATTCAGCCATTAACTCTCGAAGGGCTGAGTCCTCTGGAACTGAGAAAGTACAATCCTCGGGAAGATGTAAAGCCCTGCGTACTGTACCAGGAGTGACTACAAAAGATGAATCACCCACTTGGAAGATAATACTGGGAGTTCCACGGTTACCACCATCATCAAAAATGCCAGTCCTCCAGAACCTCAGAACTTGTTGACTTGAAAATAATTCAGGCTGAGTTAAGGCGTACCCAACCTCACTATGTGCAAGAAGATCTTGCACAAAGTGCAATTCAGATGGAGCTTCAGCATGATCAAGAATTGCAGCATAGTTGTTTGGAACAAACTTTGCTCCATCAATGATTAAATCCTTTGGTGCCATGAAAAAATTGAGAATTAAGAATGCCTGATAGTTGTTTGATATAATGTCTGTAGGAAAACAACGGAAAAAGTAAAGTGAAGGAGAGTAAAAGTAAGAAGAGAGATAAAAGATGAAGAAATTAAAAAGATTACAGAAATCTTCTCTCTGCTGTACTTATACAAAAAAATATTACCGTTGGACACCTGTCAGACATGCAGTAATAACGGATAGTTACTGGGCTCGAGAAAACAGGAATGATTACTTACCCAGTTGCCTTGTTTCAAGGAAAAACCGTTCCTTTAATGAAGAGAAACAGTTTTAATTCAAAATTTAAACCGTTAGCACTGATTGAATTATTTTTCACTGCAACATTAATATTCTGAAAATAAATCATGTTAAAAATGACCGAGATAATTTCGATGAATAAGTGCTGACAGAGAATCAGAACTTAAATAAAATCACAATTTAAATGGTCATCAGAATATCAATCAGGATTTATCAACACAAGATAAAATAACTTAGAGACAAAATCTTGAAGTAAAAACAATTTTCATTAATATATCAAGTCAATACATTTATGAAATGGAAATGACATCAGTACTTATACAAGATTTTCCCTAAGCTTCTAACCTAGCAACTGGTGCAAATGTTTCATCATAATCAATTCCCTCCTGTTGAGAATATCCTTTTGCAACCATCCTTGCCTTATTCCTTGTAATTATGCCATCACTGTCAGTTTTGTTTCTGAATACCCACTTTGTACCAACAACAGATCTATTTTTTGGTCTTGGTACTAGGGCCCAGACTTTGTTTCTTTCAAATTCATTCAACTCTTCCTGCATTGCTTGCACCCAATCAGCATCTTGAAGAGCTTCTTCCACTTTCTTTGGCTCAGTCTGAGAGAGAAAAGAATTGTAAAGACACTCATTTGAAGTACCTGTTCTAGTTCTGACACCTGCATCAGGATTTCCAATTATCAAATCAGGTGTATGTGATTTTGTCCACTTCCTTGCAGATGGAAGGTTTTCTCTAGAACTGGATGCTCCCCCATGATCCATGCTATCTTCATTTTCATTTTCTGATGCTCCCCCTGAAACTATGCTTTCTGAGTTGGATTCTTCAGTATTTAGATTTTCAGTACTATCAGAACTTGGCTTATCAGAACTTGACGAATCAGAACTTGAAGAGCCAGATGCATGTTCGAATGTTTCTTGAGATGTGGTAGGATTTTGAGTATGCTCCCCCTGCATAGGAACATCTTCATTTAACGTAGTCACCATAGTTTCAATAACATCAGAGTTTAATCCATCAGAGTTTGCAGTATCAGGACTTAGACTGTCAGGATTTTCAGTATCAGAATATGAGTCTTCATTTTCAAATCTCAGCTGATCATGGCCAACGAAATCTTTAAGACCAGTGATCTTCTTGTCATCAAAAGAGACATTGATATATTCCATGACCACTTTTGTTCTCAAATTATAGACTCTGAAGGTTTTTGTGGAAAGTGGATATCCAACAAAGATTCCTTCATCAGCTTTTAGATCAAACTTTGATAGCTGTTCAGGATGAGTCTTGAGAACAAAACACTTGCATCCAAATACATGAAAATATTTCAGATTTGGCTTCTTTTTCTTCACCATCTCATATGGTGTTTTTCCATGCTTGTTAATGAGTGTTGCATTTTGAGTAAAACAAGCAGTCTGCACAGCTTCAGCCCAGAAATAGGTTGGAAGCTTTGCTTCTTCAAGCATTGTACGTGCAGCTTCAACGAGAGTTCTATTCTTCCTTTCAACAACTCCATTTTGCTGTGGAGTTCCAGGAGCAGAAAATTCCTGCTTTATTCCATGGCTTTTGCAGAACTCTTCCATTATCAAATTCTTGAACTCAGTGCCATTATCACTCCTTAAAATTTTCACAGAATCTTTGACCATTTTATCCAGCTGTTTGACATGATCAATCAAGATAGATGCAATTTCACTTTTTGTGTGCAAGAAATACACCCATGTGTATCTGGTGAACTCATCCACTATGACCAACGCATACTTCTTCTTTGCAATAGACATGACATTTACTGGACCAAATAGATCAACATGTATAAGATGATAAGGCTCAAGAATTGATGATTCAGTCTTGCTCTTGAATGAAGATTTTCTTTGTTTGACTTTCTGACATGAATCACAAAGACCATCAGGAGCAAATACTGTGTTTGGCAATCCTCTCACAAGATCTTTCTTGACAAGTTCATTTATATTGTTGAAATTTAAATGAGAGAGTTTCTTATGCCAATTCCAGCTTTCTTCAATTGATGCTCTACTTAACAGACAGATTGCAGAGCCATCAGTACTTGTTGAAAGCTTAGCTTCATAAATGTTACCACGTCTGTATCCTTTCAGAACAACTTTGCCTTTAGATTTACTCACAATTTCACAGTGTTCTTCAAAGAAATCAACATGATAACCTCTGTCACAAATTTGACTTATACTCAGTAGGTTGTGTTTAAGTCCTGAGACCAAAGCTACTTCTTTAATGATGACATTCCCAAGATTGATATTGCCATTTCCCAATGTTTTTCCAATGTTGCCATCTCCATAAGAAACACTTGGGCCAACTTTCTCCACAAAGTCTGATAGCAGGGCCTTATTTCCAGTCATATGTCCTGAACATCCACTGTCCAGAACTAGAATATTTTTCCTGTTGCCCTGCAATCACAAAGACCACTAATTATTAGTTTTAAGGACCCAGGCTTGCTTGGATCCTTTGGCCTTATTAAGTTTGTTAACATTTGCAGCGGATTTAGCATCAGAGTTTATGTTAACATTTTTCTTATCATAATTTACATTATCAGACTTTGAATCAGAATTTACACTAGAAGAAACAATGGAAACTTTCTTCAAAGAAGGTTTTATTTGATAATAATCATAGTACAAACTATGATATTCCTTACAAGTATAAATGGAATGCCATAAACTACCATAATGAAAACAAGGATTTTGTGGTTTGTATCTAACTCACTGACTCTTAACTCCTGATTTTGAAGGTAAGGAGTTAATATTCTTATTTTTCCTGTAAAAAGAAGCCAGATGGTTAGAACTTCCACAGTTATGACATGTTTTCCTAGGAGCATCAGGAACAGGTTTATAATCATTGCTTTTATTTACACCTTCCTTTCCATTCTTATTTTTCCTAGGTGATTTTACCTTGTTTGCATTTTTGACATCTTTCAGCTTATGCTTAAGCTGCTTCTTTGTCATTAAGCCTATGTTTACTTCAGCTGTCTTTTCCTGTTTTAGTTTGTCAGAAGTTAATTCCTCTTTAACTTCTGATTTCTCATTATCAGACTTTACAGTTACAAACTTAACAGGTTTTAACTTTAGCTTTTGCTTAACAACAGGCTTAATTTCTTCAGTTCCTTTGTCATTCTTATTCTCTCCATAACCTAAGCCCTCTTTCCAATTTTCACTACTTAGCAAATTTTGAGTTGTTCTGCCAGAGTTAGTCCAAGTCCTGATTATCTCTCTTTCCTTTTCTAACTCTGTTTTTAGAGATTCATTCATTTTTAGCACTTCATCCCTAACATAAAAAGCATCATCTCTATCCTTCTGAGTTTGATGGAATATAACTAACTCTTTTTCTAAGAAATCATTTCTTTTCTTAAAAGTAAGATTTTCAGAAGTTAATCTTTCACATGTTAAGGTTTGATCTCTATAACTAACAAACATGGTTTTAAGATATCTTCTCAACTCATTAATATCATCAGTATGAAAAGCATAAGTAGTCTGAGGTACCTTTGTTTCAACAGCTTCAGAACTGCTCTCAGCACTTTCTTTATCAGCATTTGCCATCAATGCATAGTTCTCCTCACTTTCAGAGTCTGAAGTGTCTGTCCAACTTTTCTGCTTTGTGACAAGAGCCTTGCCTCTGTCACCCTTTACCTTCTTGTAGTCAGGAGATATGTGGCCTTTCTCACCACAGTTATAGCATTTAACATTGGTGTAATCTCCTCTGTCAGACTTTCCTCCTCTGCCTTCAGATCTTCTCTAGAACTTCTTATCAGAACTTATGCTTTTTCTGGAAAACTTCTTTCCCTTCCTGAACTTCCTGTATGCAATCTTGGTGATTCCTTTCACCATAAGAGCACACAGCTTCATCATCTCCTCATCAGCATCGGTCTCAGGCAAGCTTTCAGAATCTGAGTCATCATCACTCTCAGAACTTGATGACTCAGTATCAGACTTTATGAAAAGAGCTTTACCCTTGTCTTTCTTTGAGGAAGCTGCCTTGGGGAATTCTTCTTCAGCCTTAAGAGCGACTGTCCTTGACTTTCCTCCTTTCCTCTTGCTTCTTTGTTCCATCTCCAGCTCATGAGTCTTAAGCATTCCATAGATTTCGTCAAGAGTTGTTTCATCAAGATTGTAGTTGTCTCTTATTGTCGTTGCCTTCAAATCCCAGCATTCAGGAAGAGCTAACAGGAACTTAAGGTTTGAATCTTCAAGATCATACTCTTTATCAACCAATGACAAATCATTCAAAAGTTTGACAAATCTATCATATAAATCATTCAATGACTCATTAGTCTTTGAGTCAAAGTGTTCATACTCTTGAGTGAGTATTGTCTTCCTGTTCTTCTTAATTGTGTCAGTTCCCTGACACCTCGGTTCCAGAGCATCCCATATCTCCTTAGCAGTCTTGTAGTTGATTACCCTGTTTGACATTACATTATCAATGGCACTATGCAGTAAGTGTCGTACCTTAGCATCCTTAGCAATTGATGCTATGTCTTCAGCAGTATAATCACTCTTTTCCTTTGGTACGGTCATTGCTGCTTCACCTGCAACTGCAACAACGAGTTTGGTTGGTTTGTGAGGACCTTCCTTGATTCTATCCAGGTATTCTGGATCTGTTGCTTCCAGGAACATGGTCATCCTTACCTTCCATATGGGATATTCAGATGGTCTCAGTATGGGGACTCTGATGGTCTCATACCGACTCTGAATTAGTGTCTTTGGTGGTTCCTCAGTTGTGGTAGGCTTAGTTGGAGTTTCTGTGTCCGACATGATTGTGTTTGAATCTTTAACTGTATGTAAGTTAACAGATAGGCTCTGATACCAATTGTTAGGTCACACACACACACTGTAGAGGGGGTGAATACAGTGTATAGTACACTCAAATCGAACTTTAAGATCTTAAGTAACAGAAAACAAACTTTATTGAAACAATAAACTCTGTTACAGTATGGAACTGTTACCTCTCAGTGATGAACAAATATCACGAGAGCTGCTAGGGTTATAAAGAATAATAACTTCGATAATGATAACACTTATAGTGTAAACCCTATGCCTGTATTTATATACTACACAGTTACAAGATAATCGCTAATTGATATGGAATATAATTCTGCTTCCTAAAATATATCAATCAGATATCTTTTCTTCCAAGTATTCCATTCTTCACGGAATTCCTTCTTCATGCATATCTCTTCTTATGTTTATCTCGATCTTCTTTCCTTTAATCAGCTACTGTCCTTATCTGATTGTCCTTTAGCACTTAAGTTCTGATATCTATCTTCTGATGATTATCTCCTGATAATATAAGTACTGATATCCTTAAGTCCTGACTTCCAGTATAAGTACTGATCAACAGTTAAGTACTGATTTATCCTGTTCACGTAAGATCTGAAAGCTAAACATAAAACATATTAGCCATGACATTATCAAATATATCTAACATGCCTACTATAAGTTCAAATTCAGACTTATTAAACACAAACAGAGAAAATATATCCTCACATGGCAATTCACATAGATGAAGAGGTAAATACAGTGCTCTATTTATGCTCTTGTTATCTACACAGATAACTTTCCTATTCACTGTAGTAGTGAAATGCAGGATGCCCTCTACCCCTTTAATTATGTTCATGTTGCAATAAAATTGTTAGGTCCCAATTTGTTTGTAGAAGGGGGGGTTGAATGCAAACAATACCGTTTAGTCGAATAAAATGCGGAATAAAATTGTGAAACAAAATTCAAGTTAAATAAAACTTTTATTAAACTTGAAAGGTGTTACAACTACGGTATCGGTTACAAGGGATTAATCTCAAATCAATTATTACAAATCTAGAATAAATTCGACATGAACTTTTTCTATTTTTGTAATTAAAAGATCAAATGCTAAATGCGATTTGAGATTAAGTTCTAGGGATTTTAATCCGCTAGATTGATACACAAGAACAAGATAAGTATTTCTAGTTGATTGGATTTAACTTTACAATCTAGAAATTGATCTTGAAGTTGCAGATGAGATGAAATATTTTTCTGCTCCTTTTTCTTTTGTTCTTGAGTTTGTGTTCTGTTTTTTCCGATTGTGAAATAATAGACTTCTGCTCCTTTTTATCAAACAGCCGAATGTAAACATGTACTGGCATGACAATCTCTTTGGCCAGCAAGACTTTCGGTATGACAAAATTTACAACTAGCAAGACAATTAAAATGAGCTAGCAAGACTTTCGGTATGACTATTGATTGTCATACCGATTGTCATATTATTTCAAATAAATTGTCTTGCTGAATTAATAACAGATTTTAATCTAAACAGAAATTCTAATAAGACAATTAAATGTATTGGCATGACTTTCGGTATGACTATCAATTGTCATACCGATTGTCATACTAGTTCAAATGAATTGTCTTGCTGAATTTAAGCAGATTTTAAACCAATTAAAATCTTGTAAATCCTTAATATTAATTCTAAATTAATTAATCAATTTAATTCAATTAATCAATAAATTAATCTTTGCAGATATAATTTATTTTCTTAATTAAATTATATGACTTAATTAATTAATAGAGAATTAATACTAACCCTGAGCAGCATCCATTCTTCTGACAATCTTCTGAAAGTCACTGAGACTTATGAATCAATTCCGCCACTTCAATGCTGACACTCGATGTACTGTCTGGTTCATGAGTGACTAACTTCCGTGACGTTTCTTCATGTCTTGACTTTGATATTCTGATTGAATCCTTGTAATAAATGATACCCTGACGAGATCTCTGTCACTTGATTAAATCCACGATCTTGATTTATATCACTGAGGCATGATCAAATTCTTGAACTTCTTCCAGTGAATCTTCAAGTCTGCAGATGAACAATGTTTCTTTATTCTTTGACAGATGTTACTTTGTGAGATCTCTCTGATGATAGATCCACTATTTACTTATTACATTCTTATTTGAGTTGAGTTAAATACTCGAATAAACGAGTAGGCTATGACATATGCCTTTCAATCTCCCCCTATTTGCTTGTTAGACAATAACAACAAATACCTAGAGGATAACTCAACTAATAAATAAGAAAAAGATATAAACAGTAATGTAAAGTAAATAGCAGAAAAGTTCTGGATTATATTTAACATTTTCCAGATTCCAAATGAAATTTACAAGTGAATACAAGATAGATGTTCCTCTAGCCTGAACATATAACTACATTAGACTATCTTGATTCATAAAGCTCTAATCATATTACATTGAGTTTTGAGCTAATTGACTTCAGTTGTCTTCTCTTCTGACTTCACCTTCTTCTAAATCTTGAAACAATTCCTTGTCAAAGACACGATCCTTTTCTGAAGTGAAGCTTGCTGGTCTGACTGGTTGAACTCCAACTGACTTCAGCTTATTCTTGAGTTGATTGTACCTTTTAACATTCTTTTCACAATAAGCTTGAATCAAGTCAGCAGCTTGAGTCTTCAACATGGATGAATATCCAGCAGTTCTCAAATGATGTTCCATCCAGACCAGATGCTTAGCTGAGTAGTCTTTAATAGATTGTACATCTAGCTGACAGATTTGAAGACAATCAGACTTAAAGAATCTCACCTGATGAGGATTGTTGACCACTTGAGGACTAGCCCTGCTGTCAAACTCTTTAAGCCTTTCTCGAAGAACTTCATTCAATTCTGAGCTTCTTTTGACTTTGTTTAAAAGAACCCAAATCTCTGACAAAGAACGATTCTCAAATAGATGAAGTGACACCTTGAATGATCCTTCACTCTGACAATATACAAAAATGCTCATCTCATTTAGGGATCTATCAAAAGCAGTTGTGATCCTTGAGACTTCAGTCTTGATAGCATTCATGTACATGTCATTGTTAGGATTTGAGATTTCCAGCTTGTCAAGAAGATGTAAGAACTGCCTATCATTGTTAGTGCTCAGCTGAGGCATATCAAGTACTCTCCTAGCTTCATCCCATTTTTCACCAATCTTTAGTCTGACATCTCTTCTCCTTTCTTGAGCCTTAATGTCATGAAGACGTTGCTTTTGAAGAGTTTCTGTTCTTTGAATGTCTTTTCTCATGTCAATGATCTGAGAGACCTTCTTGAGTTCAGCTTCTTTTCTTTTCATCTCTGACTGCTCCTTCTGAAATTCTTTCTCAAACATAGGATCCACTTGAGCTTCTTCTTCCCATTCTCCAAAATCACTTTCCTCTTCAGCTTCAAATAACCCATCTTTATCTCCCTGAACTGGTTCAGTGGGAATGTCAAAAATATCAAAGTCATCCTGTTCTCCATTGTAGTAGACATCATCAGCCTTTCCTTTGTTTCCAGCAGAGGTATCTTTTTCTTTCCCTTTGGCACTACTCCCTTTCTTCTCCCCCTTAGTTGAGGGATCCTCTACTGACTTTCCTTTGGAACCTCCATCACCTCCAGAGCCTGATCCTCCACCAGACGATCCTTCAAAATAAGTTCTTTGTTCTTTATTAGGGCAATGAGAATTCTTGATCATGAAATATAGGTGCTTCATCCCTTCATTGAGATGTTCCATGCCCGTCTCTATCTTTAGAAATCTTGAGGAGTCCAGTGAATGATTCATCTCAACGAGGTCTTCAAGAGAAGTCATTCTTGTGTGTAGAGAGCAGAAGTTGGATATGTCATCAGCTGATAAAGTTGGAGTGTCCTGAATAAAATTGAGCTTTGGTATTACAGTGGTCTTTAGATCTGAGATATCATTCCTTATGATTGCAAGCTGATTGTTGACAGAGGTGGAAGAAGAAGACCGTTCAACCACTTGTGCTTTGAATGCTTGAGCTTCAGCTTGGCTTTTAGCAAGTTCTTCTTTTAGGGCAGCAATCTGAGCTAACAGGTTTACAGTATCAGTGTCTGTGTGTGCTCTCACCTGAATTTCACTCGTGTTTGGTTCACTCACCTCACGTGCATGTGTTTCTCTCAATATAATTGCTCGTGAGGAGTCTTCCTGTTGCTGTTCTTCTGTACCTGCATTAAAAATCACCCTAGCCTCTTCAAGAGAGGTCAGTGGTGGTGCAATGGGAATTCGCGAGTCCCGATCCTCAGTCAATACTAGCAAATCTTTTGGAATAGATGTCTGAATTGCTTCAGGGATAGATTGACCGAGTTGCCCTCCACTTTCTCCAGATAAATTTGCGAGTGGAGAATTCCATAAGGGAGCCAGAGGTGTTGGATCTGGGAGGGGAGAAAATGACTCTATTAAAGATGGAGGAGAGTCAGATTTTCCCTCTGAAGCATGTGACTGCTCTTCTGCCGTAACTATGGCAGGCACTGTAACCGACTCTACGTGCACTCCTCGCTGTGTGTCCTGAGTATGATCTGGGGAAGTGTATGGTTCCATTGTGAGTAATGGAATTGTGCTTGACTCAGTACAAGATGCCATGGCCCTATGGCGAATTTCAATAGATGCATCCTGTTGAGAGAATGCCTCTAGTAACTGTTCATTGGCCATTTCAAAGTCCATGTCCTGTTGGGAGGACAAGGATGGGCTTTCAGATGCCTCAGAATATGTTCTTCTTTTCTTAGGAGGAGGCAGAGCTGAGGGTTCACTCATATTTAACAATGTACTACTTCCTAGTAATCTTCTGGGTAACATTTTAGACAGTGGGGGAGAGGTTGAGATAGAATGTGACTCTGTGTTTGGCTCTATGACCTGGGATTGAAGCTGTGGTTCTACAACTTCATGGTCAGCCCTATCAACCACTGGGGGTCTTTCAACAGAAGTAGGAAGGGAGTGAGAGTGAGGAATTACTACCTGTAATGGAAGAGCATCTGATGTTTGAGGAGCCTGGGTGGCTTGAACCACTGGAGGTTGAGGTTGCTGTTCATGGCCGGGAAGATTGAAAATAGGTAAAGGAATATAAGTGGCCATGAAAGCAGATACAAGTACTGGAACTTGCATGAATTTGAAGGTTGTGTCTTGGCGAGTGTAAATCTTTTTGCTAACTGGAGGGGGTTCGGTTACTGCAGAGTTAGCAAAAAGGGCTTTGTGTTCAGGTGTGAGAAGATGATCTGCTATAAGCATGAGAAAACGAGCATAGTAACATGATACCCTACGATTTGTAGAATGATCACGTAAAGCAGAAGTTAGACGTCTCAAGAGAATGGGAAAAAGTAGTTTGCCAAAATTGATCCTTTGATTGAAAACAACCGCCAGACCAATATACTGCAGAGTGGAAGTGATGTTATGAAAATTGGATTTTATGCAGTTGGCAAACACTTTGGAAAGTGTATCGAAGAAAATATCCCATTCAGACACCAAATTTGATTTAGAAAGTTTGGTTAAATTGATCACCCCCTGATAGTGAATAGCATTGAAAAAATTTGTGATATCATTTTCAGAGGGTAAATTACAGAAATTGTCTAGTGGAAAATTTAACGCATGATTGACGACTGTTTCATCAACTACATACTGTGTGTTTGCGACGGTGAATGAAAAAGATTTTGAATCATCGGCCACAGTAGAGGTTGTGCAAATCAGTCTAAGTAGATCGACGTTTAAAATCACATTTGATTTAATAGCAGAGCTAACAATCGAATGGTCATTTAAAAATCTAATCCATGGCTTAAATTTTTCAACATCACATTTTTCCGGATTAAAATAACCAACCTGATTATGCGCGACAATTTGGAAATTGAGAGCCATTTAAAATAATAATAAGACACACGCTTTTCAGAATTTTAAGAATAATATTAAGAAAATTCGAATTAATTAAATTAATTTAATAATTTGAATTAAATTAATTATAATCGAAAAATTTAGACAGAAATGTATCTCGTTAAAATTCTTAACTCACAAACGCAGTTTTGAAAAACCAAAAGACACAAATCAGAAATTAAAATAAAAATAAAAAGTTCAAAATCAACAAACACAAATTGAATTTGAAGGGGCAAACTGATATATATAAAAAAAATTTGAAAATTTTGACAGCACTCCTGTATGTATATATATGTAAGTATATATCACAGGAGTGAAGATGTAGTTTGCTGAGTAAAAACTCGAGCAAGGAAGGAAGCAGTTCGAAGAGAGAGAAGAGAGAAACTGAAGACAAAAACTGTTCGAATTTTCGAGAAGAAATGAACTGTTGAAAATGGTTTAAAACAAAACAAACAAACTCCTTTATATGACAGCTGGTATGACAATCCTGGATTGTCATACCGATTGTCATACCAGGCAAAAGAAGGAAAAGAAAAAATCAACAGAAATAAAGGAAATAACAAAATAAACACTGAGTATATATAACTAGTATGACAATCTGATAGTCATACCGATTGTCATACCAGTATAAAATAAAAGAAAAAATATATATATATATATATATATTGTTTATAACTGGCAAGACAATTGATAGTCATACCGATTGTCTTGCCAGTATAAACTATACTGAAAAACACTAATATGACAATTATATAGCGAAATGACTTTCAGCAAGACAATTTCAATTGTCTTGCCGATTGTCATTTTAGTAGAAATACAATCAAATATGTACAGACTCTATAAATGTACTGAAATTATATTACAAAATGGTAAAACTGAAATACAGACCTATAATATTTACAGAAACAAAGACAATATATCAGAATTTATTATTTTTTATTCCAAAAATAGATTTTTATTGAATTTTAGCAAATAAAATTCATAGTAAAATATTTTTAGAGGAAATAAAATATTCTGAGATATTTTAAATTAACAAGTAGGGAAAATAAAAATAGATAAGATAATATATATTACATAGAAATAAGCAAGAAATATGATAAAATGATAAAATAAATTTGCAAATGAATTTTTCATTTATGAAAAATTCATTTGTAAATTCATTCAAGAACAGATCACAGATATTAACTAAATTAATCACTAAAACTATTCAACATGCCCAATTTACCAACTAATCTGGTAAATGTGGATTCGTCAAGTGGTTTAGTGAAAATATCTGCTATTTGTTCTTCTGTTGGAACAAAAAATAGTTCAACAGTACCATTCATGACGTGCTCTCTAATAAAATGATACCTGATGTCAATGTGCTTTGTCCTCGAGTGCTGCACAGGGTTGTTGGTGATGGCTATTGCACTTGTATTGTCACATAAAATAGGAATCTTGTTCAATACAGAGCCATAGTCTCGTAGTTGGTTCCTAATCCACAAGATCTGAGCACAGCAGCTTCCAGCAGCAATATATTCAGCCTCGGCCGTTGAGTTGGAAACTGTTTGCTGTTTCTTGCTGTACCATGATACTAGCCTGCTTCCTAGGAATTGACAACTTCCTGAGGTGCTTTTCCTATCAACAACACTTCCTGCGTAATCTGAATCTGTATATCCAACAAGGTTAAAACCAGATTCTTTAGGGTACCAAATACCTAGATTTGGTGTTCCCTTAAGATATCTTAAGATTCGTTTAACAGCAACGAGATGAATATCTCTAGGATCCGCTTGGAACCTTGCACATAAACATGTAGCATACATAATATCTGGTCTACTTGCAGTAAGATAGAGTAACGAGCTAATCATACCTCTGTAGCTTGTGACATCTACCTTAATGGAGTTTTCACATGGTCCAAGCTTGACAGCTGTAGTTGATGGAGTCCTTACTGATGCAGAATCCTCTAGATTGTACTTTTTGAGGAGTTCCTTGAGATACTTGGATTGACAAATAAATGTTCCATCTAACCTTTGATTTACTTGTAATCCAAGAAAGAACTTCAGCTCTCCCATCATGCTCATTTCAAACTTGCTGTGCATTAACTTAGCAAATCTCTTACAGAGATTATCATTAGTAGACCCAATTATTATATCATCCACATAGACTTGGACTAATATAGTATCCTTCTTATGTGTTTTAGAAAAGAGAGTTTTATCTATGACACCTCTAATAAAGCTATTTTCAATAAGAAATTCAGAGAGAGTGTCATACCATTTTCTTGGAGACTGTTTTAGCCCATAGATAGCCTTGAAAAGAAAGAAGACAAAATCCACATGATCTGGATCTTCAAAACCAGGAGGTTGCTCTACATATACCTCTTCATCCAGCTTTCCATTCAGAAAGGCGCTCTTGACATCCATTTGATAAACTTTAAAGTTTGAAAATGCTGCGAATGCCAGAAATATCCTGATGGCCTCAAGTCTAGCCACTGGAGCATAGGTTTCATCATAATCAATGCCTTCAGCTTGAGAATACCCTTTAGCTACCAGTCTTGCCTTGTTTCTTGTAACCACACCATCTTCATCTAGTTTATTCCTGAATACCCACCTAGTACCAACAGCTTTCTTGTGTACAGGCCTAGGTACCAGTTTCCAGACTTGTTGACTTTCAAACTGATTGAGTTCATCTTGCATAGCAATCACCCAATCTGGATCAGTCAGTGCTTCTTCAATTTTTTTAGGTTCCATCTCAGAAAGAAATCCTGAGAACAGACACTCATTTTGAGTAGCACGTCTAGTTCTGACTCCAACATCTGGATCACCAATAATCAACTCAAAAGGGTGAGCTTTATTCCAGACAGTCTGTCTTGGAAGATTTGATCTTGATGATTCGCCTTGAAATTCATTGTGATGTTGTGTCCTACTAGATGATCCTTCAGCATCTCCCCCTGAGTTGTTGCCATGTTGACTTGAAGATTCTCCGTCAGTAGCAGTGGTATCTCCATTGTTGCCAAAGTTTCCATCACTATTACCTTGAGTATCATCAGGATTAACAGGTTCTTCACCAGCAACAACCTCAGGTACTTGACCATGTTCTGATTCTGAATCTAACGTATCATCAAACTTCAGTTTCTCAGAAGGATCTTCAGTTTGGATACTAGGGAGTTTAGTGTCATCAAATGTAACATTGACACTTTCAGTTACTTTGTGTTGATCAATGATATACACTCTATATGATCTTCTTCCATATCCAACAAAAATACCCTCATATGCCTTTGCCTCGAACTTACCACGACGATCATCTCCATCCTTGAGCACGAAACATCTGGCACCAAATACATGAAAGTATTTGATAGAAGGTTTCTGTTCATTCAAAATCTCATAAGGAGTTTTAATGAAGTCTTTGTTGATTAGAGTTCGATTCTGAGTATAATATGCAGTATTGACAGCTTCAGCCCAAAAGTACATTGGAAGACCTGATTCACTTAACATCGTTCTTGCAGCTTCAATCAATGTACGATTCTTCCTTTCTACCACTCCATTTTGCTGAGGGGTTCTAGGAGCTGAAAATTGTCTGGTAATCCCTTTGTCTGTACAGAATCCATTGAGAAGTGCATTCTTGAATTCTGTCCCATTATCTGACCTTATTGCTCTAACAGGGACGTTAGAATCTAACTCAATCATCTTGATATGATCAATCACAACTTGTGGTGTTTCATCCTTAGAGTGAAGAAATAAAACCCACGTATACTTGGAATAGTCATCAACTATCACAAGACAGTAACACTTCTTTGACATAGAAAGGATATTAACTGGACCAAATAAATCCATGTGCAATAATTGCAGAACACCAGTTATGGAAGATGTGTCAGTGCCTTTGTGACTTGCTTTCTTTGACTTTCCTTTCTGGCAAGCCTCACATAGTCCTTCTGGAGAGAATTCCAGCTGAGGCAGACCTCTTACTAATTCTCTTTTGACAAGAGAATTCATTGTTTTGAAATTGAGATGAGAAAGTCTCTTGTGCCATAGCCAACTCTCATCTGACGATGCCTTTGCATAGAAACAATTGACTTCAAGATTGCTTCCAGAGTTCATGTCAGCTACGAACAGATTTCCTTTCCGGATTCCCATTAAGGAGGGTTTTTCACTTTTCTTGTGCAGAATCTGACACTTCAGCTTGTCGAATAAAACATTGTAGCCGTTGTCACAGAACTGACTAATGCTAAGCAGATTGTGTTCAAGTCCTTGCACAATATATACATTTTCAATGATAACATTTCCAGCTAGCAAACAGCCATATCCCTCCGTTAAACCTTTGCTGTTATCTCCAAAGGTAACCACTGGGCCAGCTTTCTCAACCACATTTGATAGCAGGGCTCTATCTCCGGTCATATATCTTGACGATCCGCTGTCAAGAATCCACACTACCGGTTGTACCTGTTTAATGCCCTCTTTTCTTGACGATGAGGTGCTTGCATTACTAGCCATGAGAGCAAGATTCCCAACTTCTTCATCTTCACTGTCAGTATCATCCCAGCTTCTTCCCTTTGCCAGGTACGCCCTTTCAGATTTACTCTTCTGATTAGAATCGTAAGAGTTCTTCCTAGCTTGTTTTGGCTTCCTGCATTCTGTGGCAAAGTGTCCCAACTCATTACAGTTGAAGCATCGAATGGTGCTTCGATCAACCATCCCTGTTTTATACCCACCACTGCTGGTGTTAGAGGATGAAGATCCACCTTTCAGGAATCTGTTGTAGTTGGACTTGTACTTGAACTTGGGATTCCTTTTGAATCTGACATTTGAGAATCTCTTGACAATCAGGGCCATTGACTCATCCTCCAATTGCTCCAGTTCTTCCAAGGAATAATAATCATCTCCTGATTGATTTGTAGTAGGAGAATCAAATTCTGCTACTATCACATTATCTTCAACCTTGGAAGACTGTACCATTCTTTCTGACTGTTGAGATTGTTGTTGATATTGTGGTTGTTGTTGTTGTTCATCAGCTACTAGAGCAGTAGACGTGCTGACCACTCTTCCTTTCCCGTAAACTTCCTTCTGCTGAATCTGCTCCAACTCATAAGTCTTTAACACACCATAGAGCCTTTCCAAAGAAATCTCACTCAGATCTCTTGCTTCTCTTATGGCAGTGATTCTATGTTCGAGATGAGTTGGCAGTGTTAAAAGGAACTTTTTGTTGACCTCCCTGATGGAATAGTATTTACCATTAATGTTCAGGTTGTTGATCAATGCATTGTACCTCTCAAACACTTCAGTGATTCCTTCTCCTGGATTGGATTTAAAGTATTCATACTCAGAGGTTAGGATTTCTAGTTTGTTCTCCCTAACTTCCTCTGTGCCTTCATTAATAATCTCAATAGTTTCCCAGATATGTTTGGAATCTTTACAATTCATCACATGTCTATTCATCAGGGGATTAAGGGAATCTACTAAGATTAATTGAAGGCTAGCATCCAGGGAAGCTTCTTCTATTTCAGCAGGAGAGAAGTCCTCAGGATCCTTCACATAAGTTCTCGCTTTGGTGATCACCACATCATTTTCTATTACCTCTGGTTCCATAACCATAGGAATTTTTGGACCCTTCTTCAACACTTGCAAATATTTGGGATTAGCAACCTGTAAAAACAGTAGCATCTTCTTCTTCCACATAACATAATTTTCTTTATCGAAAAGTGGAATTTTAACGGTTCCAACTTTTTGTGTAGTCATTATGAATTTTTTTGAGTGAATAAAAAATTCAAGAAGTGAAAGAAACACAAAAGTCTAGGATCTAGATTTGTACGTTAATCAGAAGGCTCTGATACCAATTGTTAGGTCCCAATTTGTTTGTAGAAGGGGGGGGGGGTTGAATGCAAACAATACCGTTTAGTCGAATAAAATGCGGAATAAAATTGTGAAACAAAATTCAAGTTAAATAAAACTTTTATTAAACTTGAAAGGTGTTACAACTACGGTATCGGTTACAAGGGATTAATCTCAAATCAATTATTACAAATCTAGAATAAATTCGACATGAACTTTTTCTATTTTTGTAATTAAAAGATCAAATGCTAAATGCGATTTGAGATTAAGTTCTAGGGATTTTAATCCGCTAGATTGATACACAAGAACAAGATAAGTATTTCTAGTTGATTGGATTTAACTTTACAATCTAGAAATTGATCTTGAAGTTGCAGATGAGATGAAATATTTTTCTGCTCCTTTTTCTTTTGTTCTTGAGTTTGTGTTCTGTTTTTTTCCGATTGTGAAATAATAGACTTCTGCTCCTTTTTATCAAACAGCCGAATGTAAACATGTACTGGCATGACAATCTCTTTGGCCAGCAAGACTTTCGGTATGACAAAATTTACAACTAGCAAGACAATTAAAATGAGCTAGCAAGACTTTCGGTATGACTATTGATTGTCATACCGATTGTCATATTATTTCAAATAAATTGTCTTGCTGAATTAATAACAGATTTTAATCTAAACAGAAATTCTAATAAGACAATTAAATGTATTGGCATGACTTTCGGTATGACTATCAATTGTCATACCGATTGTCATACTAGTTCAAATGAATTGTCTTGCTGAATTTAAGCAGATTTTAAACCAATTAAAATCTTGTAAATCCTTAATATTAATTCTAAATTAATTAATCAATTTAATTCAATTAATCAATAAATTAATCTTTGATAATTAATTAATAGAGAATTAATACTAACCCTGAGCAGCATCCATTCTTCTGACAATCTTCTGAAAGTCACTGAGACTTATGAATCAATTCCGCCACTTCAATGCTGACACTCGATGTACTGTCTGGTTCATGAGTGACTAACTTCCGTGACATTTCTTCATGTCTTGACTTTGATATTCTGATTGAATCCTTGTAATAAATGATACCCTGACGAGATCTCTGTCACTTGATTAAATCCACGATCTTGATTTATATCACTGAGGCATGATCAAATTCTTGAACTTCTTCCAGTGAATCTTCAAGTCTGCAGATGAACAATGTTTCTTTATTCTTTGACAGATGTTACTTTGTGAGATCTCTCTGATGATAGATCCACTATTTACTTATTACATTCTTATTTGAGTTGAGTTAAATACTCGAATAAACGAGTAGGCTATAACATATGCCTTTCAAAAATTCCCCCATGAGATGAGTGAAATACTGTTTTACTAGATTGTACATTAAACCATCCCATTTAGCCCTTCTAATGATGAACTCCACTTCAACTTTAACATCCACACAAGTGCCAGGTTGGACATTTTTTATGAGTTCAAGAAACTTTTTGGAGTTTGATGGGTTAGATAGCTTTGGTGGTGGAGGTTTTGGTTTATTCATGTTTAGGCTAGGGTTTGGTTCTTGTCTGAGATTGGCTTTCCTGGTATAGACTTGTGGTTGTAAAGGCTTAGTTGGTCTAGGGTTAGGGGAATGAGGGTTCTGAAATTTTCTGCTTTGGTAGAAAGGAATGGTGTGATTTTTGTATCCCTTTCTGAGCTGTTTAGGTGGAAAATGTCTTTTAATGATAGTGTTTAGGATATGAAGATTGAACAATTTTGAAAGCAGAGGTTTTGTGATGGTGAAACTGATTTTTCTCCATATCTTCAAGAAGATATGGGTTCTCAATCAGTGGTCTGGGTTTAGGGTAAAAAAGGTTAGCATTTGGGTTCATGTTGCAAGGGAAGTGGAGTAATGAAAAATGAACTGTGTTTTGTGTGTGAATACAACAAGTTAAACAAGTATATATGCATGCACATAGCACATAATTCAATTTAAGTTAGAAAAATAATTTTCTGGAAAATAACTTTCACTGTTCATGAACATTGATTTTCATTAAATGCAGTTGGCAAAGAGTTTGATGTGCAGAGGCATGGTTTATATAATTCCAAATCCTAGGTATGTGTATAATGCAGCTAGGGTATGAATTTTGAGAGATGGCATATGCAACTAGTACTAGGAAATACTGTTTTAGTACTGTTAGAAGTACTAAAAGCACACAGATTTGGGAGAATGTGTGACATAAAGGTGAAAAGAAGCTCACTCTACCACATAGACTCTAGCAAGTGACAAGCAAAGCATTTAAGGATGTTCATATTTGAGAAAAGATTAATGCAGACATATTGTTACTTTTTGGAACTGAATTTAATGTTCTGAAAAATTTGAGTGTTTAATAAAGACTGTAACATTTATTTCTCAAGAAACTATGTTATTAATGAGATGCAACCAAGAGAATGTCATACACATTTAAACACAGAACAAGGCATGCACAATCAGTGTTTTAATACAAACAGCATTCAAGGCAATATATCACTCAGATCATTTATATAAGATATAACATTTTAAATGCAGTAAGTTAAACTAAAAAGTCACCTATATTTTCTAAGTGGCCAATAATCACATCAGTAATCCAGATACAGGGATGCTCAAGGCTCCCCTTCCAGGTTTACTGTGAGGGCTGGTGTGTGAGTGTACTATTTATTTTTGTTAATCTGAGATTACACAGACCAGTTCTTGATAATACCTTATCTGATTACTTGTAACTGCACAAGAAAATAAAAAATGCACATAATGGTACACAGTTCAAATAGACAAGTAGGGATTGCAGTCAACAAGACATTTCTTATCCAGATTCAATGTATGTAGCTTAAGACAACAAACATGACAGCTTGCAAATACATTTGGACACACACTTATACAACCTTAATATCTCAGTAATCTTAGATCAATTTGGTGTAGTTTGAACAGACTAATGTTAAACAACCAATATATTGTCAAGGATAGTTACAGTTAACATGCAAGAGTTCAGTTCAACCAAGTAAACCAGAAAACAAGTGATAGCATATTCAGGGTTCAGTTCACACAGACTTTATTACTAAAGAAATAACAGACATGTGTTAAGGTTATTCTTGATTATACATTGTTCTTTGACAAATAATGAACACAAGAGTTTATTTTCCTTTTAAAAAAAATAGTGAACTGTTAAGACAGAATTGTGATTTATTAACCAAGACAGATCATAGTTGAAGTACTATTGAACAATATTGTTTGTTAGTTCAGTTAATAACTTAAGTAATATGCTTTAATAACACACAGATCATAATCACATATACTTATAGTTCTGCAAGGATTAATCAGGTAATTAGATTATAAATATAAACAGCAGTGTTAAAGACTCAATTCAACAGGATATATACCTAGGTAACTCCATCATTAGGTAAATAAGAATTCATGAAGTACACAGAGTTATCAGTGAACTTAAAGTCAAATCAACTAAGACACTGACTCTCTTGGACTTAAATTAATTAATGTATCAACAACCAATCTGTTATTAGTGAATCTTATACCAAAAATCCATAATTGACCAAGTAAATAGACCTTATTTTAAATAATTTCACAGAGATTGTTGAACAAACATTGTTAGGTCACACACACACTGTAGAGGGGGTGAATACAGTGTATAGTACACTCAAATCGAACTTTAAGAACTTAAGTAACAGAAAACAAACTTTATTGAAACAATAAACTCTGTTACAGTATGGAACTGTTACCTCTCAGTGATGAACAAATATCACGAGAGCTGTTAGGGTTACAATGAATAATCTTCTCTAATAATGATAACACTTATAGTGTAAACCCTATGTCTGTGTTTATATACTACACAATTACAAGATAATCGCTAATTGATATGGAATATAATTCTGCTTCCTAAAATATATCAATCAGATATCTTTTCTTTCAAGTATTCCATTCTTTACAGAATTCCTTCTTCATGCATATCTCTTCTTATGTTTATCTTGATCTTCTTTCCTTTAATCAGCTACTATCCTTATATGATCGTCCTTCAGCACTTAAGTTCTGAAATCTATCTTCTGATGATTATCTCCTGATAACATAAGTACTGATATCCTTAAGTCCTGACTTCCAGTATAAGTACTGATCAACAGTTAAGTACTGCTTTATCCTGTTCAAGTAAGATCTGAAAGCTAAACATAAAACATATTAGCCATGACATTATCAAATATATCTAACAATATCCCCCAACTTGTAAATTAACATAATATACAAGTTTAACAGATATTTGATGATGTCAAAAACATTAAGTACAAATGCATGAGAATTAGACTAGATAACTACAACTTACAGTCCTTAAAGCTTTTACCAATTTCAACTTTTGATAATAACTTCAGTCTGTATAAATATCAGAATTTAAGCAGTTGTAGATCTTCGACTTGGCTTCATCATTTTCTGATCTCTCTGATGTCAGGAGTTGTTCTGAGATAGTTCTTCAACAAACATTTCTCAGCATATCTGAGTTCATCAATCATTCTCCTTTTGACATCTTTAAGCTCTGTTGTATCTTCACCACTTTGAAAGATTGCAGCTCTGAGATCATTGATCTTTGCTTTTCTTAACTCCTGATCTAGTCTTATGACATAAGCTTTGTCAGACTCCAGATTGAATTCAAATCCCTTAATACCAAGATATGTTCTGATCTGTGCAGTATTAGGCTTCATATCAACAATATCACCATTGTGATCTCTGTACTTTGGAACATATATGTTGTCAGACTTAACAGAATAAAGCCTTTTCTGTCTCTGAATCTGTTCTTTTAAGTAGTTTGCAGCAGTCCCTGTTATTCTGTCATCCACTTGAAGTAAGAAAAGTACATGCTCCAATTCTTCAAAATATTTCAATGGAATGGCATTTTGTCTTATATGATAAACCCTACCATCTGTCATGAAATACAACATGATGTATTCTATCAAGTAGGTATGGTAAACCATCTGTACAGATTCCAGTTGATTCAATCTCTCAGGAGTTGCTCCAATACCTGGTTCACTCAAGGAAGTTGGATCATTGGTAGTGTTGTGTACTCTTCTTTCATCAGCACTTCCCAATCCAGTTTTATCTCTAGCTTCCTTTCCAGTAACTACTCTTGCTTCAAAACCACTTGCAGTAGTCTTCAAAGATTGAGTCTGTTTTGCTTTAGTGAATCCTGGTAGGAGTGTCTTTGATCTATTTTCTGATATCAAGTTAACTTGAGCTATGTCACAGGTTACTTGATTCTTCTGAATATCAGAACTTACAATTTCTTGACTCTGAACAACTTGAGCCATGTCAGAGGTTGTTTTAAGAACTTTTCTTGAAGTCAGAGCAAGATCATCAGTTTCCTCGGTAATTTCTTCTTCCTCAGGAGGTACATAAACCTTGATAGGTTCACCAACCTTTTCTTTACCCTTGGATCTTGGATCTATCTGTGGTTGTGATCTAGCCAATGTTGCTTCAGTATGTGTCCTTTCTTTGATCACAATGCCTTTGAGTTTTGGAAGTGACTTTTTACCAGAAGCTTCAGATTTAGATGTGACTTTCTCTGATTTAAGTCTGGCTTCTTCTTCCTTTAAACTTTCCAAGTCCATTCCTGGATTTTCTTGAAGAAATAACTGTCTTGACATTTCCTCATCAAGATCTAGAAGTTCATCAGAACTTATCCTTTTACCAGCAACAGAACTTATTCTTTTCCCAGTATCAGAACTTGTCCTGTGACTAGCTTGTCTTGATGTAAACCTTCTGCCTTGACTATGACCGCTACCCATTCCAGAGTATCCTTGATCATCATTTCCATCATCCTTTCCTTGCAGTGTCTTGTTAATTTTGCATATGGACTTAATTACCTTCTCCCCCTTTTTGGCATCAGCAGGTAGTAAAAGAGAGATAAGTAATTCCACTGAGGATTGGATTTCAGTAAGTTGCGATTGCTGAGAAGCTTGATTTGTCAGAATTTCATCAATCTGAGCTTGTTGTTTCTCTTGAGTTTTCTCAATATAAGCAATCCTGTCAATGGTAGGTTGAAAGAACTTTTTCTTATCAATATTCCAAACTTGTTCCTATTTGATAAAGTTCTCCTGAATCTTGTGTAGCTCTGCATGAGTAGTTGAATGAAGACCTTGTAGATGTTTAGTACTCAATGCAGTGACTCTAAGCTGGGTTTTAAAATCATCAGAATTGAACATTTCATCAGCTTTAGTCAAGTGCTCAGCAAGATGTTTTTCAGTTGGAACACATGAAACTGAGTTCCATTCCTTAGTCCACTCCTGACCTGTAGGAGTTTCACTCCAAGGTACTGGTGCTTCCCCGGTAACAAAGTTCTTTACCAGTTCAGACTTAGGAAGAGTCTGTTGAGGAGTATGTCCTGAAGGACCTGCTTCATCAGCATCTACAGTTGGAGCAGCATCACCAATATCTCCAGCATTTGCAGCATCAGAACTTAAAGAATCAGTATCTTCTGATAAGACAATAGTGTGAGTAGCAATGGAGACTTCAGCATCCTCTAATTGCTGATCTGATACTAAGTTCTGATCAACAACCATATCCTGATGCTCACTTAAAGTCTGATCATCAGCATCTTGATGCAGAGAAGGTGTTGTTGATAACTCTGGAGTTTGAACAGCATCAGTAACAGGTGTTGTGGAAGGATTATTTGCTGTTGGAGCTTCTAAGAGAAATACTTCAGACACAACCAAGTGTTGAACATCAATATCAGCACTTGTGCCTGGATCAACAAGAGACACATATGGTGAGTTAGCCTTGTCAGATACAGCTTCCTGAGATGGAGTTGATGGAGAAGAAGTGACTGGAGCAAATTCCTTGTTTTGTGAGATCAGAGATTCCTGATCCTCTTCCTTAGCTGCTTCCTCTTCATCATCTGAAACTGGCCTTTGTGCCCTCTGTTTCTTGTACTTCCTTGTTGATTTGGATTCCTTGGGAGTTTCAGGAACTGTCATTCGTCTAAGCCTCTTGAGAAGCCTAGAACCCCCAATTTCAGAATCCTTCTGAGAAATCTCTTTCTCAGCTTCAGTTACAACAGGTTCTCTAGCAGGAACCGGTTCCTCAGAATCAGATTCATCTCTCAATGCAATCCTCCTTCTCTTTTGAGGTGTTTGAGGAACATTCTTTGTCCTCTTTGGCTTGGAAGATGAAGATAGGAGCAGTCTGTGAAGTGGAGAGATAGGATTTGAGATATGTTCTGAGGGTAGGTTGAGTAGAATGAGAGGTAGGTACTGAGGTTGATGGATTTTGGGTGTTTGGAGTTGGTTGGACATCAGAGTAAACAGATCTATAAGTATCAGGATCAACATTTACTAGGATCTGTTTTACAGACTGAGGAATTTGTAATGGTCTAACCACTTTTTTTTTGGTATCAGCATTTACCAGGCCATTAAAGTATCATTTTGCAACCTTAAAAGGTGGGGTTTGGGTGCTGACTAAATGAGGTTCATCAGTACAATAAGTGTAAATAAGTTGACAGAATCTAGCAAAATAAACAACATCTCGATCCTCTGTCATCCTATCCCCAATAAAACCAATTAAAGCAGTTGCAAAATCAAAATGAGTTTGATTGATAATTGCATACCCGATGTGCTGACTTATAATTGGAATAGCATCAAAATTCGAACATTTGTTCCCAAAAGCTTTGGTGATGCAATCAAAGAAGAAACTCTATTCTCTTCTGATATTAGCCCGTTTCAACTGTCCAAGTTTCGTCAGACTCTTTTCATATCCCAATTCAGCCATTAACTCCCGAAGGGCTGAGTCCTCTGGAATTGAGAAAGTACAATCTTCTGGAAGATGCAAAGCCCTGCGTACTGTACCAGGAGTGACTACAAAGGATGAATCACCCACTTGGAAGATAATACTGGGAGTTCCACGTTGACCACCATCATCAAAAAGTCCAGTCCTCCAAAACCTCAGAACTTGTTGGCTTGAAAAGAATTCAGGCTGTGTTAATGCATACCCAACCTCACTATGTGCAAGAAGATCTTGCACAAAGTGCAATTCAGATGGAGCTTCAGTGTGATCAAGAACTGCAGCATAGTTGTTGGGGACAAACTTAGCTCCATCAATGATTAAATCCTTTGGTGCCATGTGAAAAAAAAATTGAGATTCAAGTATGCCTGTTAGGTGTTTGATATAATGTCTGTATGAAAAACCAACGTGAGAAATAAAGAGAAAGAGAGTAAAAGTAAGGAGAGAGATAAAATATGAAGAAAATAAAAGATTAAAGAAATCTTCTCTTTGTTGTACTTATACTCTGAACAAAAATGGTACCGTTGGACACCTGTCAGACATGCAGTAATAATGGACAGTTACTGGGCTCGAGAAAACATGAATCATTACTTACCCATTTGCCTAGTTTCAAGGAAAAAACCGTTCCATTTATCAAGGAAAACAGTTTTAATTCAAAATTTAAACCGTTATCACTGATTGAATTATTTTTCACTGCATCATTAATATTCTGAAAATACATCACATGAAAATGACCAAGATAAATTAGATAAGTAAGTGCTGAAAACGAATCAGAACTTAATATAAAACAAAATTTATATGGTCATCAGAATATCAATCAGGATTTATCAACACAAGATAAAATAACTCAGAGACAAAATCTTGAAGTAAAAAAAAAACTTTCATTAATATATCAAGACAATACATTCATGAAATGGAAATTACATCAATATTTATACAAGATTTTCCCTAAGCTTCTAAACCTAACATCAACAGCCTTAGTCCTAGCTAAGAAGCCTGACAAAGCTGATGATGAAGAAAAATAGGAAGAAAACGAGATTAAGTCATCTTCTTCTTCCTACTCTCGACAAACAGAATGGCGAGTCGGATGATTCGCTCTTGCTGGCGGATAGCTTCCAGCCTTTCCTCCTCCAATCACTCCAGATGGCGATGGTAGTCCATATAGAAGAACATGAGGTGTGTCAGTACCTCCTGTGGGACAGAGTCCCATATCTCCTCAGGAATGGTTGTGACATGCCATTCCTGCTGCCAATCGGCACAGCTTAGCTCCATATTGAAGTTTTGGTAGTTCAAAAACATGTTGTATCTGACCATTGTGTTTTTGAAAGAAGAAGTAGGAAGATAAGTGTGTGAGAAGAATTTGATGGAAAGACTGATGTGAAGTGGCTGCTTATATAGGCAAGAGAATGCTAGGAGACGCAAAGAAATTGAATGCTGACAGGTAGAATTAATTCTACCTCGTCTCCCTAGACTTTGAAAAAGAATAACATTCATTGGAAAGAGGAAACATGGTTTAAAGCGCACAAGAAACAAGTAACATTGGACTGTTCAGGTACAAATACCATTAACCCTAACCATAGTGACTATTAATCTTCCACTTCAACATATTCAATTATTAACTGAGACTGTTATCAAATTTTATTCACAGATAAGTCAAGTAAAACATTAGACTGTAATATCAGAACTTAGACTTATATCAGAACTTAACAGTCATCAGAACATAATTTCTTAACTCGAAAAAGGAATGCCCATCTTAGTAAATCCTCATACAAGTTCTGAGTTATAGACTTCAGAACTTAATCATTAGAACGTGTAACTAGAACTTGTCCTCAGAATTTGTGCAAAGTGACACAGTGACTGTTTATCTAAAATAACATAGACCACCACAGTAATTTTCATCATTCATATGGAGTGATTAGTGTGTGCATTAAGCTAAATAACAGACAAAGATTAAAGTCTGAGTCACTTTAGTACATCTTAGAAATAAGGCATAACTAAAATTTTGCTAAAGAGCTGTCATTGTCCTGAAACCTACTGATGAATGAGTTCATGCTTGAGTCCACCTCAACTTTTTTGTGCTAATTTTATGCATCTTTTGAAATTCTATTTTACAGTGGCTTCTCAGTGTAAGTGAGTCACGACTGTTTATCAGAATTTATGCTAATATCAGAGTATTTCTCCAGTAATCATAGAGTGTGAAAAGTCACCAAGAAAATATTTTGCTTTTCTAATGCATATTTACTTAATACTAGCAATGCACTTGGGTCGTCCCTTCCACATTTTTACTCTAGATCTCAAAGGAGTACCTGATTTTATTCTTTGATCTTTTTGCTTTTTCTTTTGATAAGTGAGGGTTATCAGCACTTAGTACATTCAGCAGTTTTACTAGTATCAGAACTTAACAGATGAGTAACATTATTCTAATTTGTGACTTAGTAATAAGATATACAAAGTAAACTTAACTAAGCTCAATTATCAGAATTTGCTAGTGTCATAAGATTTCCACTGAAATAATTACTTCTGACATGGAATCATTTGTTTATTGAAGACTACTAGGTCAGTATCTAGCACAATTATCCTCATAGGATTGAATAGGTACTTGAACAGACATATCACTTATCAGAGTTTAGAAACATATATCAGACAACAGTCAGTACTTAAAGACATTTATCAATTAAGCACAGAATACACAATGAGATTAATTCTGTAAATACTGAGCATAAAGTCTGATAACATAGAACAAGACTAAGCAGATTTAGAGAAAGAACCTGAAACCATTCCAAGTTCATTTACCAATCTTGTAAAAGTAGCTTCACACAGTGGTTTTGTGAAAATATCTGCTAGTTGTTGATCTGTGGGAACAAAATGCAATTCCACTGTACCTTCATCCACATGTTCCCTGATGAAGTGGTACCTGATGCTGATGTGCTTTGTCATAGAGTGTTGAACGGGATTTCCTGTCAGAGCAATAGCACTTTGATTATCACAGTAAATAGGGATTTTGAAATATGTTAACCCATAATCCAGTAACTGATTCTTCATCCAAAGAATCTGTGCACAACAGCTTCCTGCAGCAATATACTCTGCTTCTGCAGTTGATGTGGAAATTGACTTTTGTTTCTTGCTGTACCAAGAAACCAATCTGCCTCCAAGAAATTGGCAGCTTCCACTTGTGCTTTTCCTGTCAATTTTGCAACCTGCAAAATCTGCATCTGAGTAACCTATTAGTTTAAAATCTGATTCTCTGGGATTATGCTGATTCTCTAGGATACCATAATCCCAGAGCAGCTGTTCCTTTAAGATACTTAAAGATTCTTTTTACAGCTGTTAAGTGAGGTTCTCTTGGATCTGCTTGAAATCTTGCACAAAGACAGGTAGCATACATGATATCAGGTCTACTAGCAGTTAGATAGAGTAGAGAGCCAATCATACCTCTGTAGTCAGTAATATCTACTGATTTACCGGTATCCTTATCCAGTTTTGTTGCAGTGGCCATTGTAGTGGATGCACTTGAACAATCTTGCATTCCAAATTTCTTCAGCAAGTTTCTGGTGTACTTGGTTTGACAAATAAAAGTGCCTTCATCATTCTGCTTGACTTGAAGGCCCAGAAAATAGCTAAGTTCCCCCATCATACTCATCTGATATCTTGACTGCATTAGTTTGGCAAACTTTTTGCAAAGTTTGTCATTTATAGATCCAAAAATGATATCATCAACATAAATCTGGACCAGAAGTAAGTCCTTTCCATGGTTGAGGTAGAACAGTGTTTTGTCTATTGTCCCTCTGTTGAATCCACTTTCCAGAAGAAACTGAGCTAAAGTCTCATACCATGCTCTAGGAGCTTGCTTAAGTCCATAAAGTGCTTTATCAAGCCTGTAGACATAATCTGGATGTTTGGTATCTACAAAACCTGGAGGTTGTTCAACATATACCTCCTCCTCCAATTCTCCATTGAGAAAAGCACTTTTTACATCCATTTGAAAGACAGTAAACTTTTTGTGAGCAGCATAAGCCAAGAATATCCTTATGGCTTCTAACCTAGCAACTAGTGCAAATGTTTCATCATAATCAATTCCCTCCTGTTGAGAATATCCTTTTGTAACCAGCCTTGCCTTATTCCTTGTAATTATGCCATCACTGTCAGTTTTGTTTCTGAATACCCACTTTGTACCAACAACAGATCTATTCTTTGGTCTTGGCACTAGGGTCCAGACTTTGTTTCTTTCAAATTCATTCAACTCTTCCTGTTCTAGTTCTGACACCTGCATCAGGATTTCCAATTATCAAATCAGGTGTATGTGATTTTGTCCACTTCCTTGCAGATGGAAGGTATTCTCTAGAACTGGATGCTCCCCCATGATCCATGCTATCTTCATTTTCATTTTCTGATGCTCCCCCTGAATCTATGCTCTCTAAGTTGGAGTCTTCAGTATTTAAATTTTTAGCACTATCAGAACTTGGCTTATCAGAACTTGACGAATCAGAATTTGAAGAGCCAGATGTATGTTCTGAGTGTTTCTTGAGCTGTGGTAGGATCTTGAGTATGCTTCCCCTGCATCGGTGCATCTTCCCTTGGCGTAGCCACCACAGTTTCAATAACATCAGAGTTTATTCCATCAGAGTTTACAGTATCAGGACTTAGACTTTCAGGATTTTCAGTATCAGAATTTGAGTCTTCATTTTCAAATCTCAGCTGATCATGGTCAATGAAATCTTCAAGACCAGTAATCTTCTTGTCATCAAAAGAGACATTGATAGATTCCATGACTACTTTTGTTCTCAAATTATAGACTCTGAAGGCTTTTGTGGAAAGTGGATATCCAACAAAGATTCCTTCATCAGCTTTTAGATCAAACTTTGATAGCTGTTCAGTATGAGTCTTGAGAACAAAACACTTGCATCCAAATATATGAAAGTATTTCTGATTTGGCTTCTTTTTCTTCACCATCTCATATGGTGTTTTTCCATGCTTGTTAATGAGTGTTGCATTTTGAGTAAAACAAGCAGTCTGCACAGCTTCAGCCCAGAAATAGGTTGGAAGCTTTGCTTCTTCAAGCATTGTACGTGCAGCTTCAATGAGAGTTCTATTCTTCCTTTCAGCAACTCCATTTTGCTGTGGAGTTCCAGGAGCAGAAAATTCCTGCTTTATTCCATGGCTTTTGCAGAACTCTTCCATTATCAAATTCTTGAACTCAGTGCCATTATCACTCCTTAAAACTTTCACAGAATCTTTGACCATTTTATCCAGATGTTTGACATGATCAATCAAGATTGATGCAGTTTCACTTTTTATATGCAAGAAATACACCCATGTGTATCTGGTGAACTCATCCATTATGACCAACGCATACTTCTTCTTTGCAATAGATATGACATTTACTGGACCAAATAGATCAATATGTAGTAGATGATAAGGCTCAAGAATTGATGATTCAGTCTTGCTCTTGAATGAAGATTTTCTTTGTTTGGCTTTCTGACATGAATCACAAAGACCATCAGGAGCAAATACTGTGTTTGGCAATCCTCTCACAAGATCTTTCTTGACCAGTTCATTTATATTGTTGAAATTTAAATGAGAGAGTTTCTTATGCCAATTCCAGCTTTCTTCAATTGATGCTCTACTCATCAGACAGATTGCAGAACCATCAGTACTTGTTGAAAGCTTAGCTTCATAAATGTTACCACGCCTGTATCCTTTCAGAACAACTTTGCCTTTAGATTTACTCACAATTTCACAGTGTTCTTCAAAGAAATCAACATGATAACCTCTGTCACAGATTTGACTTATACTCAGTAGGTTGTGTTTAAGTCCTGAGACCAGAGCTACTTGTTTAATTATGACATTTCCAAGATTGATATTGCCATATCCCAATGTTTTTCCAATGTTGCCATCTCCATAAGAAACACTTGGGCCAGCTTTCTCCACAAAGTCTGATAGCATGGCCTTATTTCTGGTCATATGTCCTGAACATCCACTGTCCAGAACTAGAATATTTTTCCTGTTGCCCTGCAATCACAAAGACCACTAATTATTAGTTTTAAGGACCCAGACTTGCTTGGATCCTTTGGCCTTATTAAGTTTGTTAACATTTGCAGCGGATTTAGCATCAGAGTTTATGTTAACATTTTTCTTATCAGAACTTACATTATCAGACTTTGAATCAGAATTTACACTAGAAGGAACAATGGAAACTTTCTTCAAAGAAGGTTTTATTTGATAATAATCATAGTACAAGCTATGATATTCCTTACAAGTATAAATGGAATGCCATAAACTACCACAATGAAAACAAGGATTTTGTGGTTTGTATCTAACAGACTGACTCTTAACTCCTGACTTTGAAGGTAAGGAGTTAATATTCTTATTCTTCCTGCAAAAAGAAGCCAGATGGTTAGAACTTCCACAGTTATGACATGTTTTCCTAGAAGCATCAGGAACAGGTTTATAATTATTGCTTTTATTCACACCTTCCTTTCCATTCCTATTTTTCCTAGGTGATTTTACCTTGTTTGCATTCTTAACATCTTTCAGCTTATGCTTAAGCTGCTTCTTTGTCATTAAGCCTATGTTCACTTCAGCTGTCTTTTCCTGTTTTAGTTTGTCAGAAGTTAATTTCTTTGTAACTTCTGATTTTTCATTTTCAGACTTTACAGTTACAAACTTAACAGGTTTTAACTTTGGCTTTTGCTTATCAACAGACTTAATTTCTTCAGTTCCTTTATCATTCTTATCTTCTCCATAACCTAAGCCCTCTTTCCAGTTTCCACTACTTAGCAAATTTTGAGTTGTTTTGCCAGAGTTAGTCCAAGTTCTGATAATCTCTCTTTCCTTTTCTAACTCAGTTTTTAGAGATTCATTTATTTTTAGCACTTCATTCCTAACATAAAAAGCATCATCTCTATCCTTCTGAGTTTGATGGAACATGACTAACTCTTTTTCTAAGAAATCATTTCTTTTCTTAAATGCAAGATTTTCAGAAGTTAATCTTTCACATGTTAAAGTTTGATCTCTATAACTAACAAACATGGTTTTAAGATATCTTCTCAACTCATTAATATCATCAGTATGAAAAGCATAAGTAGTCTGAGGTACCTTTGTTTCAGCAGCTTCAGAACTGCTCTCAGCACTTTCTTTATCAGCATTTGCCATCAATGCATATTTTTCCTCACTTTCAGAGTCTAAGGTGTCTGTCCAGCTTTTCAGCTTTGTGACAAGAGCCTTGCCTTTGTCACCCTTTACCTTCTTGCAATCAGGAGATATGTGGCCTTTCTCACCACAGTTATAACATTTAACATTGGTGTAATCTCCTCTGTCAGACTTTCCTCCTCTACCTTCAGATCTTCTGAAATTCTTCTTATCAGAACTTATGCCTTTCCTGGAAAACTTCTTTCCCTTCCTGAACTTCCTGTATGCAATCTTTGTGATTCCTTTCACCATAAGAGCACACAACTTCATCATCTCCTCATCAGCATCAGTCTCAGGCAATCTTTCAGAATCTGAGTCATCATCACTCTCAGAACTTGATGACTCAGTATCAGACTTTATGAAAAGAGCTTTACCCTTGTCTTTCTTTGAGGAAGCTGCTTTGGGGAATTCTTCTTCAGCCTTAAGAGCAACTGTCCTTGACTTTCCTCCTTTCCTCTTGCTTCTTTGTTCCATCTCCAGCTCATGAGTCTTGAGCATTCCATAGATTTCGTCAAGAGTTGTTTCATCAAGATTGTAGTTGTCTCTTATTGTCGTTGCCTTCAAATCCCAGCATTCAGGAAGAGCTAACAGGAACTTAAGGTTTGAATCTTCAAGATAATACTCTTTATCAACCAATGACAAATCATTCAAAAGTTTGACAAATCTATCATATAAATCATTCAATGACTCATTAGTCTTTGAGTCAAAGTGTTCATACTCTTGAGTGAGTATTGTCTTCCTGTTCTTCTTAATTGTGTCAGTTCCCTGACACCTCGTTTCCAGAGCATCCCATATCTCCTTAGCAGTCTTGCAGTTGATTACCCTGTTTGACATTACATTATCAATGGCACTATGCAGTAAGTGTCGTACCTTAGCATCCTTAGCAATTGATGCTATGTCTTCAGCAGTATAATCACTCTTCTCCTTTGGTACGGTCTTTGCTGCTTCACCTGCAACTGTAACAGCGAGCTTGGTTGGTTTGTGAGGGCCTTCCTTGATTCTATCAAGGTATTCTGGATCTGTTGCTTCCAGGAACATGGTCATCCTTACCTTCCATATGGGATATTCAGATGGTCTCAGTATGGGAACTCTGATGGTCTCATACCGACTCTGAATTTGTGTCTTTGGTGGTTCCTCAGTTTTGGTAGGCTTAGTTGGAGTTTCTGTGTCCGACATGATTGTGTTTGGATCTTTAACTGTATGTATGTTAACAGATAGGCTCTGATACCAATTGTTAGGTCACACACACACTGTAGAGGGGGTGAATACAGTGTATAGTACACTCAAATCGAACTTTAAGAACTTAAGTAACAGAAAACAAACTTTATTGAAACAATAAACTCTGTTACAGTATGGAACTGTTACCTCTCAGTGATGAACAAATATCACGAGAGCTGCTAGGGTTAAAATGAATTATCTTCTCTAATAATGATAACACTTATAGTGTAAACCCTATGTCTGTGTTTATGTACTACACAGTTACAAGATAATCGCTAATTGATATGGAATATAATTCTGCTTCCTAAAATATATCAATCAGATATCTTTTCTTCCAAGTATTCCATTCTTTACAGAATTCCTTCTTCATGCATATCTCTTCTTATGTTTATCTTGATCTTCTTTCCTTTAATCAGCTACTGTCCTTATTTGATCGTCCTTCAGCACTTAAGTTCTGATATCTATCTTCTGATGATTATCTCCTGATAACATAAGTTCTGATATCCTTAAGTCCTGACTTCCAGTATAAGTACTGATCAACAGTTAAGTACTGATTTATCCTGTTCAAGTAAGATCTGAAAGCTAAACATAAAACATATTAGCCATGACATTATCAAATATATCTAACAAACATTTTCACAGATTTTAACCAAGCATGTTCTTTAATAGATTATTATATACAAATTTATCACTTTAAGCAACCATTAAGATACAGTTCAGATTAATTAACGAAATTTCTTGACTGAACTTCATAATCAACAAGTAATCACCAATCTAACAGGCAATCACAAATCCAACAGTCACAAATCCAACACAGTCACAAATCCACTAGATAATCACAAATCCAATAAATAATCATAAATCCAACACAAACTCTATATCAATAATCCAAACTTTATAATGTTAATTCGATCAAACACAGAGTAGTATTAATTCATAGCTTCATCAAAACCATATCACAGAACACTCATATCATAGTTAAGGTGTGATTTAATCAAATAATGTTCGATTCAACTTCAGTTAAGTCCCTTAACCACAAAAATCAATCAAATGAGATTTAAAGGATTACAAAATTCTCACCTGAGCCTAGAGTCTGGCCTGACTTATAGGTCTTACCTGGTTAACTCAGTCGCGGACTGAGTCAACATCCAATCTGTTGATTCAAGCCGCATGCATCTTTGTATCTTCTTCTCCGAATCGATTTTGAATCGATTTGGTCTTCTCCTGTTGTGAAACTAAAAAAAACGTTAGGGCTTCATAAAATTGATCAACCAAAACTATAGATACATATATATATATTAATCAGTTTAATGTCCGATTTGATGATTCTCGTTCGATTTATATGCAAATCGTCAATTTTTATCACCAAAATCGATTTGATTTTACCAACCCAATCACGATTATACATTAATCGTATGTTCCTAACTACGAATAATGAAATATAAGTATAATATATGATGAATTTCATCGAGAATCATAGAGATAAATGAAGAAATCGATCTAGGGTTCTTCGAAAGAAGCGGGAAGAAGAAGAGAGACGAGAGAGTGTTTAGAGATTAGGGTTTCAACTGAACCGTGTCAAATGACACTGTAGACATAAAAATAGGTTTATATATTTTAGTAAATTAATGGCTGAGATTGACTTGATCTATGAATCAATGGCTATAATTTGTAGGGTTTTGTAGTTTGGGCTTAAAAATAAACATGGGCTGGGTTTTTGATTGGGCTGATTTGAACATAAATAGATAATCTTTTAAAATATATCTGGTCCAGATATATATTTGATTTGGGCCGGATAAAAGAAAATGAATATAGACGGATTATTATATATTTATCCTAATATAATTTTTTTCAAAATATTTAAATATATATAAATATCACAGAAGTATATATATACTTAAATAACATATATTTATAGATATATAAAAAAAATGAGACTAGATATATATATATATAATTAAGAACAAAATAAATATATATATAGGAATATATATATATAAATAACTAAAAATAACAATCAGTTTATATAGGAAATACTTCTAAATATTTATAAATCTCATGGAATAATAAATATTCACTCGATTAAGTTTATTTTCCCGGTTAATCTGGGCTATTTAAGTTATCTTAACCCGATCAATAAATTTCTTTATTGACAAATCTGAGTTTCAGATAAACTTAATAACTTGATCGGGAGAATATCCTTATCGTTGAGACTTCTTTATAATTCTCAACTGTTCTTTATATAAACCATTATTTCATAAATTCCAACATTCCTAAATCCAAGCGGAGTTTAGTGAATCTTTCAGAATTTAATGGTTTTGTGAATATATCAGCGAGATTGATCTCAGTATTAATATGAGTCATTTTTATATCGCCTTTATTGACATGATCACGTAAAAAATGATGTATCACATCTATATGTTTAGATCTAGAATGTAATACGGGATTCTTGCTAAGATCAATAGCACTTGTATTATCACATAAGATTGAGATCACATCAAATTTTATATTATAGTCAGCTAGTGTTTGCTTCATCCACAGAATTTGAGCACAACACTTCGCAGCTACTATATACTCAGCCTCGGTTGTTGAGATGGATACGGAATTTTATTTCTTTGAAAACCAAGAAACTAAACATCCACCGAGAAACTGACAAGTACCACTAGTACTTTTTCTGTCGACTAAATGCCCGGCATAGTCCGAATCAGAAAAACATACTAAGTCAAATGGTATTCCTTTTAGATACCAAAGACCAACATCAGTGGCTCCTTTAAGATATCTCAATATCCTTTTTTACCGCAGATAAATGAGATTCTTTCGGTGCTACTTGAAACCTAGCACACTTACAAACACTATATTGAATATCGGGACGACTTGCAGTTATATAAAGCAAGCTACCGATCATTCCTCGAAATTTTTTTGTGTCTACGGGAATTCCTTTTGGATCTTCCGTTAATTTATCAGATGTAGACATAGGAGTAGAGATGGGTTTGGCATTATCCATTTCGAATTTTTTTAACATCTCTTTACAATATTTGGATTGAGAGATATGGATGCCTTCATCAGATTTCCTTATTTGCAATCCCAAAAAGAAGTTTAATTCACCCATCATACTCATCTCGAATTCTTTACTCATATTTTCAGAGAATACTTTACATAGTGTATCATTTGTTGAGCCAAATATGATGTCATTTACGTATATGTGTACGAGCAATATATCATCTTTTTCTTTCTTCGTAAATAAGGTTTTATCGGCCGTTCCCATTTTAAAATTATTGTCTAGTAGGAACTTGCTCAACCTTTCATACCATGCTCTTGGGGCTTGTTTAAGCCATATAGAGCTTTATATAAGTTATAGACATAGTCGGGATGTGTTGTATCTTCAAACCCGGGAGGTTGTTTCACATATACTTCCTCTTCCAAAATCCCGTTTAAGAATGCAGATTTCACATCCATTTGATAGACTTAGAAATTTTTATGACAAGCATAAGCCAATAGCATTCGAATTGATTCAATTCTTACTACCGGTGCATATGTTTCATCAAAGTCTATGCCTTCCATTTGGGTATATCCTTGTGCAACTAATCTTGCTTGATTTCGAACTACCGTTCCATTTTCGTCTAATTTATTTCGAAATACCCATTTAGTACCAATTATGGAAGTATCATGAGGCTTAGGGACAAGTTCCCATACTTTACTACGAGTAAATTGGAGCAATTCATCTTGCATAACAGAAATCCAATCCTCGTCTAATAAAGCCTCTTTCGCGGTCTTAGGTTCTATTTGAGATAGAAAACTGAGATAATTCATAACATTTTGAACTTATGACCGCGTTTGAACTCCCTTCCTTAAGTCTCCAAGCACATTATCTAACGGATGACTTTTTATAGTGGGAATTGATTGAGGAAGTTCATCTTCCTTTTCGTCTAATTCTAATGGATTTTTATGTACGGGAGTCCCGAGATCCATATTTTCGAATTGTCGAATAACCTTTTCAATATCATCTTGTTCAACATTTTCTTGGTCAACAAGATCTTTATATTTCGTCGGTGGTTTACTTTCATCAAAAGTGACATTCATAGATTCTTCCACCACAAGCGATTTGAGGTTAAACACTCGGTAAGCTTTACTATTGTTCGAGTATCCAAGAAATATACCTTTGTTTGATTTAGGATCAAACTTCGTAAGGTACTCTTTTGAATTTAATATGAAGCACTTGCTTCTGAATACTCGAAAGTAGCTTAGTTTCGAAGTTTTGCCAAAATATAACTCGTAAGGAGTCTTTTATTTTATAGGTCGTAGCAAAACCCGATTAAGAATATGGCAAGCGGTTGACATAGCCTCGGCCCAAAATATTTAGGTCGACGATATTCATTTAGCATTGTGCTACCCATTTCTTAGAGTGTTCTATTTTTCCGTTCGACTACTCCGTTGGATTGGGGAGTGTTGGAGTCATATGAAGCTGAATTTGAGAAGGCATAGATAAATGTGGTTGTATATGTGCAGTGTGTGCACCCTGTGTTGAAACTAGGGTTTTAACCTTCTTTCTTCTTGTGAAGGCTTTTACAGGTGAGTGTGTGGCTTCAGTGTCCCTCCCTCTTTTGTTTTGTGTCCCTGGTTGGGGACTATTTTCAATAGATGCACCCTTTTGGGATAGGGATGAGTTTGAATCCTTTTCAACCACCACAGTCTTTTGAGAAACTGTGGATTGGCTAGCTTGGGTACCACTAGGGGTGAGCATCGGTCGGTTTGGGCAGTTTGGAGGGTCCAACCCGAACCAAACCGAAATTAGCAGTTTCCCTAAAATCCAAACCGAAACCAAACCGTTATGTGAAAAAACCAAACCAAACCAAACCAATCCGTTTAAAATGGTTCGGTTCGGTTTGGTTTCGGTTTAAACCGCTTTTCCTATAAAATAAAATTAGAAATTAAATTAAACTTGAAATTGTAAATAAGAATCGAAATTTTGTACCATATTATAAAATTATATTTTCTATTATAATCATATTCAAAAAGAATATATATAAAAATAATGACTTTGAAAAATAAAAAAGGCAAGAAGACGTACGAAAAAGATGCGACCAATTCTTATGCTTTTATTGAATAAAAATAAAAATAGTGAAAATATAACACATACATGAATATTTATATCTTAGAATAAAATATATTATGATTAGTTATTTTATATGTTTTAGTTTACACATATGTTGTACATAATAATTTTATTATTAATTGCACTTTACTAATACATTTAAATATTCGATTCGGTTCGGTTATATCGGTCGGTTTGGAGCTAAAAACCGAAACCAAACCGAACAAATTCAGTTTTTAAAATGTCAATCTGTAACCAAACCAAACCGTTAGTAAATCGTAAAATTCAGTTTGGTCGGTTTGGATTGGGCGGTTTCGGTCGGTTTGGGTAATTTATGCTCAGCCCTAGGTACCACTCACCTCTCCTACCTTATTCTGGGGGTTTTCTTGATGTTCACCCCTCCCCTCACCACTAACACCCTGTTCACTCCCCTCAGGGTTTATGGTAGTTGTTACAACTGTTGTCTTTTGAGAGACAACAGAGGTGGCTTTCTTTGACTTGGATTTTGAAACTTTAGGTTTGGTGGCCTTGGTAGGAATCTGTTGGGGCATTAACACAGATTTCATGGCCACACTTGAAGGCAAAGAAATGATGGGGTTGGAAGTAGTAGGAGTTGAAGAAGTATTTACCTCACTTACCTGAGGTGCATCCATGATTGGTAAGTATACCAATGACACTTTATTGTTGAGGTCAATCCTTACAAGGTCTGCAAGGACCCTCTTCTCTTGTGCCCAACATTTGAGTTTATTACTCTCATTATTTATGACCAAACCTTCAGCAACATGGGTAGCCAATAACATAAAGAATCTAGCATAGTAGATGTTATGAGGTCTATTAGCCTTGTTACCTAACCTAGTACCTAATTTTAGCATAACATAGTTGCTAAAATTATAGTACCTATCAGAAACCAGCATATAGAGCATATTAACAAGAGATGAAGTTATTGCATCAAAATTACTAATTTTCCCAGAGAAAACCTTGATAAAGGCATCACTGAGAAAACTCCATTCTTTCCTAAGGCCTTTTCTCTTAATAATGCCTAAACTAGTAGAATCAAGGGAATAGCCTATGGAATCTAACATGCTAGATACATCATTATCAGTGTGTGGTGTCATGGCATTGTTTTCAGGTAATTTAAAACAGGACTGTATATCATCACAGTTAATACAGTAATCCTTACCTTTGAGAGAGAAGGAGATGGTCATATCAGTGGGGTTGAACTCAGCAGTTGTCCAAATCTCCTCAACTACCTCACAGTAAATCATTGGGACTTCCAGCATTGCATAGCTCAGTTTGCAGTTTTTGATGAAATCCATCATCTTGTGATAATCTGATTGGCCTCATTCTTTTCCACCAAAGCTACGAAATTGTTTTTCTCATAGACAAGCCCAGATTGGGACATTATCTTTACTACTGGTACCATTGTTGTGGGTAGAAGTTGTAGAGAAAAGTTGAGAGTTTTGGCAGAGAAAGAGAGTAAAAGCTTTTGAAAATTGCAAGAAAGGTAAGTGAAAATAAGAATTCAAAGAGGCTTTTATACTTTCTCAAATTAAAACATAAAAAGAATGATTAAACAATATTTTTAAGTAAATTACAGCCGTTTGAGAGAAAAAAAACTGTATGTATTCTAAAAACTGCCTTTAATACAAATACATACAACTGTATATATATATATATATCAATGGTTAAGAAAATAGAATCAATGGTTGTGACTCACTCAAAACGACTGATGTGACAGTTCAACGGATGAGGTAAATGGTCATCCGTTGAAGACTAACACAGTTTTATCCATTGAAGGATAAAATTACCAGAAATGTATTTGTCTTTCAACGGATAATGGACATCCGCTGATAGAACAACTTTGACTTTCAACGGATAGGGAATATCCATTGATAGAATGCGCTTTACTTAAAGCCAACTTTGTTCTTGCAACAAATTCATTTCAGGCTACAAAACAAATTACAATTAGGACATGAATTTAGGAATAATTAAGCATACCTAGCTCACTTACCAATCTTGTGAATGTTGATTCATCAAGTGGCTTGGTAAATATGTCTGCAATTTGTTTTTCACTTGGAACAAAATGAAGTTCCACTGTACCATTCATCACATGTTCCCTTATAAAGTGGTACTTGATGTCATGTGCTTGGTTCTTGAATGATGCACTGGATTTTCAGTAATGGCAATGGCACTTGTGTTGTCACAGAATATTGGAATTTTGTCAACATTCAGCCCATAGTCAAATAGTTGATTTCTCATCCATAATATCTGTGCACAGCAACTACCAGCAGCAATGTACTCAACCTCAGCTGTTGATGTAGAAACATAATTTTGCTTCTTGCTGAACCATAAAACAAGCTTATTTCCTAGAAATTGGCAGGTGCCCGTTGTACTTTTCCTGTCTATTTTGCAACCTGCATAATCTGCATCTGAGTAGCCAATTAGATCAAAACCAGACTCTCTAGGGTACCAAATTCCTAGATTTGGAGTCCCTATGAGATATCTGAAAATTCTTGTAATAGCAATTAAGTGAGATTCTCTAGGATCAGCTTGAAATATAGCACAAAGACATGTAGAAAACATTTTATCAGGTCTACTGGTAGTTAAATATAGAAGTGAACTAACCATGCCTCTATAGTTTGTAATGTCCACAGACTTTTCAGCCTTGTTTAATTCAAGCTTAGTGGCATTGGCCATGGGAGTATTTGCAGATGAACATTCTATTAAGTCAAACTTCTTTAAAAGATCATAAATATATTTAGTTTGACTAATGAAAATTCCACCACTAACTTGTTTAACTTGTAAACCAAGAAAATAAGTTAGCTCTCCCATCATGCTCATTTCATATTTACTTTGCATTAACTTAACAAACTTTTTACAAAGTTTATCATCTGTAGAACCAAATATAATATCATCTACATAAATTTGAACAAGTATTGTAGAGCCGTTAATATTTCTAAAGAAAAGAGTTTTGTCAACAGTACCTCTTGTGAAGTAATTATCTAGGAGAAATTTTGACAAAGTCTCATACCAGGCTCTAAGTACTTGCTTTAGTCCATAGAGTGCTTTCAACAGATAATACACATGGTCTGGAAAATTTGGATCTTCAAACCTGGAGGTTGGCTCACATAGACTTCTTCCTCCAATTCTCCATTCAGAAATGCACTCTTGACATCCATTTGATAGACTTTGAAATTGGCATGGGCTGCATAGGCTAGAAAAATTCTGATGGCTTCAAGTCTTGCAACAGGAGCAAATGTCTCATCAAAATCTATTCCCTCTTGTTGAGAGTAGCCCTTGGCAACCAATCTAGCTTTATTCCTTATGACAATGCCATTTTCATCCATCTTGTTTCTGAATACCCACTTTGTGTCAATAGAACTCTTGTTCTTTGGTTTGGGTACCAGCTTCCATACTTTGTTCCTCTCAAATTGATTTAGCTCCTTTTGCATAGCTAAAATCCAATCTGGATCCAATAGAGCTTCTCCCACTCTCTTAGGCTCCTCCTGTGATAGAAAACTACTATATAGGCATTCATCTTGAGTAGCCCTTCTAGTTTGCACTTTAGATGTTGCATCACCAATGATCAGTTCAAAGGGATGATTCTTGGTCCATTTCCTTTGAGGTGGTAGATTAGCTCTAGATGAGGTGGCCTCAGTGTTGTCATGATGTGAGATAGAGTGTTGATTAGTTGAAACTCCCCCTGAGTTGTTGGTCCTTTACAAGGAACTGGGAGTTCTATCAACTGATGATGTAATGTGATTATCCGTTGATGAACTATGATCAACAGATGCTTCATTATGTACTTCAAAGGATGATGCACTTTGTCTTTCAACGGATACTGAGTTATGACTTTCAACTGATGCAGCATTTTGTGCATTATCCAAAGGCAAATTTTGAATCCTTTTTGAAGTGTCTTCTCCATCATTCTCATCTTCGCTATCATCAGAATATATCTCAATGTTGTCAAATTTGAGTCCTTCATGATGTCCCTCATCTGTTAGTCCATCAATCTTTTTATCATCAAACACAACATGCACCGATTCCATAACAATGTTGGTTCTTAGATTGTAGACTCTATATGATTTTCCAGCAGAATAACCAACAAATATCCCTTAATCAGCCTTTGCATCAAACTTGCCTTTGTGATCAGGTTGGTTCCTCAGAATATAGCATTTGCAACCAAAGACATGAAGAAAGTTTAAGGTTGGTTTTCTTCTCTTAACAATTGATAGGGAGTCATGCCTTTTGCCTGATTAATTAGAGAAATATTCTGAGTGTAACATGCACAGTTAACAGCCTCAGCCCAAAAATATGTTGGGAGTTTTGACTCTTCAAGCATTGTTCTTGCAGCTTCAATTAGTGATATGTTCTTCCTTTCCACCACACCATTTTGTTGTGGAGTCCTTAGAGCTAAGAACTCATGCATGATCCCATTTTCTTCACAGAACAACCTCATGGTAGAATTCCTGAACTCAGTTCCATTGTCACTCCTGATATTCCTTACTTTGAAATCTGGATGGTTGTTGACTTGCTTGATATGATTGATAATGATTTCACTAGCTTCATCCTTTGATCCAAGAAAATAGGTCCATGAAAACTTTGAGAAATCATCTACAATCACTAGGCAATATCTTTTACTTGAAATTGACAATACATTGACTGGTCCAAAAAGATCCATGTGCAGCAGTTGTAATGGTTCATCAATTGCTGATTCAAGCTTCTTACTGAATAATGCTTTCTTTTGCTTTCCTTTCTGGCAAGCATCACACAGTCCATCCCTTGAGAATTCCACTAGAGGCATTCCTCTAACTAAGTCCTTTTTGACTAGATCATTCATTGTCTTAAAATTCAAATGGGACAACTTCTTGTGCCATAGCCAACTTTCATCTTGACTTGCTTTGCTGAAAAGACAAGTGATTGATTCTGCATCTGTAGAGTTGAAGTCAGCCAAGTACACATTCCCTTTTCTAACTCCAGTTAGAACCACTTTGTTGTCCTTCTTACTGGTAACAACACATGCTTCAGAATTGAAGGAAACAGTATTCCCTCTGTCACATAGTTGACTGATGCTCAATAGATTGTGTTTGAGACCATCAACTAATGCAACTTCATCAATGATGACATTTTTCTTTGAAATCAAGCCATATCCCATAGTGAACCCTTTGTTGTCATCTCCAAAGGTTATGCTAGGGCCAGCTCTCTCCTTGAACTCTGTGAGCAGGGTGAAATCTCCTATCATGTGCCTTGAACAACCATTGTCCAAGTACCATAGATTCCTTCTTTTTCCCTGCACACAACAAAATCAAATCAAATTGATTTTCGTACCCAAGTTTCCTTGGATCCAGCCTTGTTAGTCTTTTTCCTAGACTTCACACTTCCTGCACCTTTTGACTTAGGTAACTTTGAGTCAACCTTGGTCTCAGATGTAGTTGGTTGAAGTGTAGGGTTAGCCACAGAATCATTTAGCACATTTGGTTGAATTTGATAAGGCATAGATTGTGCAAACATATTATTCCACATAGGCATGTTGTATGGCATTTGAGGCATACTAAATGCAGCAAAATAAGGATTATTAACATATGGCATATTTGCAAAATGTGCATGTGGATTCTGTTGAGATATAACAGGCATAGCATGCAGTGGTGACATAGACATGTTAGGCATGGAAGGAGTTAAAAGCATGGGAGCATTCTTAACAGATTTACAGTTAGCATATAGATGATTAACATTACTACAATGCACACAACTTTTTCTAGGAGCATACTTATCATGTGTGTAGTTGTTGTGTTTGTTAATCCCTACCTTCCCATTTCTATTAGATTTTCTTTTAGTTTCCTTTTTATCCTCAACCAACTTAAGCCTATCTTTCAACTGATCTAAAGTCATGTGTCCTATATTCACCTTACTGGCATCTTTGGATGTGCTAGCTTCTTCTTTGACAAAGTTCTTGGAAGTTGAACCAAACTTCTTACTGAGATTTTTTAAATTATCCCTTTTAGACTCATTTGCCTGTTTCAATTGATAAGCCTTCAACGGATGCTCCTTTTCTTCCTTCAACGGATGACTCTCATCATCCGTTGATTCCACATCTGTTGACAGTCCATCAATTAATTCCATTTCCTTTTTGTTTTTCTTCTAGGCATTCTCACAGAGTGATTCAATTCCTTGAACCTTGACAATTTGAGCACCAACATCACTAGATGTTTTCCAGGCCTTGATTACCTCTTGCTCACGTTCTAGTTGTTGAGAAAGAATTTCTACTTTCTTAACAGACTCTTCTAGTTCACTCTCAACAGATAAGCATTTGATTTTAATCTTTTCAAGCTCAATTACCTTACCCTCTAACACAGCATTCCTATCACTTAAAAACATATTATTCTCTTTAATTCTCATGTTCTCTTTAGCCAGTGATTTAAGGGAAACACGTAAATGATATAATTAATTGAACATATCATTTATAGCTTCATTGCATTCATTTTTAGAAAGCTGAGAGAGGTCAGTAGTGATTACCTGGTTGCTTGATGAACTAGTTTCATTTTCATCAGAATTAGCCATCAGGGCTAAGTTGACATATTCCATATCATCATCTTCATTGGCTCCATCAGCTGCCTAGTCATTTTCCTGAGTCAGAAAAGCCCTTTCCTTTTGTTTGAGCAATTCGAAATATTTCTTTTTGTAATCCACTTGCTCAAATTTCTTCTTTTCAGAAGTTGGCTTTCTGCACTCACTTGCAAAGTGTCCACTTGTGCCACAGTTATAACACTTGAACTTAGACTTGTCCACCATGTTCTTGTTTGGCTTAGTGGCTCTAGTGTTTTTCTTGAATTTCATCTTTGTAAACCTTCTGGACAGAAAAGCCAGATGTTCATCAACATCATCAGAGTCATCTTGACTGGAATTATCTTCAACCTCAGCTGTTTGCTCCTTTCCCTTGCTTGATTCTGATTTGCTTGTGCCAATTTTGAGACTTGGCATTGTCTTTTCTTCATTTCTGGATTTAGTTCTCTTATTTTCAGCTACAAGTGCAACTGATCCACCTTTTCTCTTTCCCTTATCCAACAGCTCATCTTGCTCCATCTCAAGTTCATAGGTCTTCAAAATTCCATATAATCTTTCAAGTGTGAAGTCCTTATAATCTTGAGAATTCCTTAGTGAAACAGTCATAGGCTTCCATTCCTTTGGTAGAGACCTCAGAAGTTTTAAGTTGGAATCCTTGACTTGGTACACTCTGCCATACAGCTTCAATCCATTCAATAGTTTCTGAAATCTATTAAAGGTATCATTCAATGATTCTCCTTCTTAAGAATGAAAATATTCATATTGTTGAATGAGAAGCTGCATTTTGTTTTCTCTAACTTGTTCAGTACCTTCACAGATAAGTTGTACAGTATCCCAAATTTACTTAGCAGTTTGGTTGTTAATGACATTATCAACCATATCTTTGTCTATGCCATTAAACATAATGTTCATGGCCTTCTTGTCCTTGTGAACCTCTTCAATATCCTCATCAGTCCATTCTGCTTTTGGCTTGGGAATAGACTGTCCAACAGCAACTGTGGCAGTGGCAGTTGTGGCCACTTTGTGAGGGATGTGAGGACCATTCTCAATGCAGTTTATGTAGCTTTCATCTTGAGAGAGAAGATGTAGATGCATCTTCACTTTCCAGTGATGATAATTATCTCTTTCCAGGATTGGAATCTTCACTCCAATATCCTTCTTACTCATGATGTTAGTAGAATAGATCTTTAAACTCTTTGTATGTTAAGAGCTTGCTCTGATACCAATTTTTATTCCCAAGGAACTAACAATGAGATTTACAGAAGGGGGTTTAATGTAAATCTCAAAACTTTTTCAAGTTTTGAGCAGTTTCAAAAGCTAAGTGTATGATGAACAGATGTGTATGAATTGCTTTGAGCAGGTGCAGACAGATGTATATTCAAGACACAAATGTAAAGAACACAAATGCTTTAAAAACTTTTCTGGTGGATTTTTTGTTCCACCAGAGATGTGTATTTCAGAAAATATGTGATATAAAGAATTATTCACAGCTGTTTCCTAGTACAAACTAGATGATTTTCTCTTTATGTTTTTCTAAACAGCTCTGGAAAAGTCACACCTAATTACTAGCTGCAACTTGGTTTATATATCACCAAGTTTACAAGTGAAGACAAAGATAAAATACAATCATAAAATAGTTCTTCACATATTTCTTCTTCATTTCTCTATCCAATGCAATCTAAGATAATTCTAGAATCTTTGAATACTTCCTTGTTTGCACCAGAATGGAAATGCTGCTTTTTCTTGATTCCTCCAAGAGGCTACCACATTCCAATTGTCTCTGTCAACCCATGTGCCTTTGTCAGCTTATGAATTGTCACTATCAACTGCTATGAAACTGAGCATCTGTTGAAGCTTTCATCCGTTGATGGATTTATCCGTTGATGCTTTAGTGACATCCGTTGATGCTTTAACAGTTAAAGCTTTATCCGTTGATGCACTCATCCGTTGATGGATGTTATCCGTTGATGCTTTAGAGACATCCGTTGAAACTTTAACAGTTGAAGCTTTATCCATTGATGCACTCATCCGTTGATGGATGTTATCCGTTGATGCTTTAGAGACATCCGTTGAAGCTTTGTTTCTCATCCGTTGAAGGCCTTTAATCTATCAGTTGATACTACTTCATTTATACAAAATTACAAGGCATGAAATATTTACAATTAGCCTCCTATTTGCATATCCACTAGTAGTCAACATAACTTATAATTTCCCACAACTTCTAAGAATTATAACTTAAATACAGAGACTGAAATGTGCTACATTACTAAACTTATTTCTAAGTAAAGCTACTCCATCAACGGATAGCCAAAGTGGTCTTATCCGTTGAGGATGCAAACACTAGATTTTTACTTAAGTGTTTTGTTTAACTTATCATCAAACTAATACATATATTCCTAACAAACTTCATGTTGGCATGTCCTAATCTTCGATGCCATGGCCATGGATCATCATTTATAGTGATTAGGCACACATTCACTTGCTTGCTCATGTCACATGTATAAATTTTTTTATTTCTAGGGAAAGTGAGAACCAACTTTCCAAATTTATCTAATATAGAACAATGAGTAGTGTAGAAAATTACCATGTAATCATTGTCGCATAATTGATTGATGGAGAGAAGATTGTACCTTAACCTGGTGACCAATTAAACGTCGGAAATTTTAACTTTCCCATTTCCGATATCTCCGATGCCGACAATGTTTCCTTTACTACTATCACCAAATGTTACGCTCCCCGCGGTAACCTTTTTAATGTTGTTCAAGAGTGACTTATTACCGGTCATATGTCTTGAACATCCACTATCAAGGTACCATATGTCTTGTTTCGCGGCAAGACAAACCTACATACATGATTCATTAAATTTATAGGTACCCATTTGTCTTGAGGTTCCTGGGGTTAGTACATCATATATAACATTTGATTTATGAAAGAATCTAGGCATGGTATAATCATCATTATGCATATAAATATTTCTAGATGCATAAGGCCTAGTTTGAGGTTGATAATACCTAGAGCTATCATGAAATCTTGATGGAGCATGATAAACATTATCTCTATTATTAGCATGGTAAGTAGCATAAGCATTTCTACTAAGAGGTTCTTGTCTTCTAAATGCATTATCATTTACATGATATTGTGTATTTCTATTTTGAAACATAGTTGGTTGATGAGACCATTGTTGCCTTGGATTCTTATATTCCATATTTTTATGAGGCACACATTTATCATCTTTCTTGTATGATTCCTTGCGAATCCATACATACTTTCCCTTAATTTCACCATTCTTGAATTTGCAATATTGAATGGTATGTCCCATTTTATTGCAATAAGAACATTTATAAGATGGTGATTCGGGTGAAGTCTTTATTGGTGATACAAATCTCCGAGTATTTCCTTTAGGAGGAGAATTCTTATTATATCCCAAACCTTCATGATTATATGAGGTTTTTGTATGCACCATTTGATCCAACATCTTATTGCCTTTTGTAAATTTTTGAATGACTTATTCAAGATTTTCATTTTCTTTCTTTAAGGCATCAATCTTGTTGTTAAGGATTCTTTCTTGATCCTTAATTTGAGCTATGAGTTTATAATTTTCTTCTTTTAACCTTAGAGCTTCACCTTTAAGCTCATTGGTTTCTAATAGCTCATTTTCTTTATCAAGATTATTTTTATAAGATGTTTCTATATCTTGAACATTTGATTCATTTAAAATCTTTAAGTTCAATAGATCAACGTGAAGTTTACAAATATTATCATTCAATTGTATATTTTCACGTTCCATCTCTTCGTCTTTGAAAATTAATGATATATTCTCTGTTTCAAGGTTGATTATATTTTCTTGAAATTTATTTACTTCAACCCTGATGAGATGGTTTTGATCTTTTAGAGATGTAATCTCTTTTTCATCTTGGACTCTTGAGTCCATCATCCGAGTATACTCTTTATTTTGAGTATGATGTATTTCTTCTATTTTCATTTTCTCGAACCATACTAAGTGAAGCCTTTGATCAACATCTTTGTATTTACTTTTATATTCTACCACAAGTCCAATTAAATCATGTTTATTCATGTCCATAAGTGATAAATTAGATTCATCCAATAATGATTTAATTGAGACGTAGTTAGATGTTACCTCTTCATTTGTAGAGGAGATTTCCCTAGATGTAGTTTCTTCTCCGAGAGCCATCAAGCATAGATTCACCACTTCTTCACTAGCTTCCGGAGCTTCTTCATCTTCACTTAGATCCCAACCATTTTCGGCCACGAGACTTCGTCCCTTTAAAAGTTTAGGACATTCTCTTTTATAATGACCGGGTTGTTTACACTCGAAACACACATCTTGTGTTTCCTCCGGAGATGGATCTTTAGGTTTTGGAGGAGTGTAAACAGGATGGTTTGTAGAGGCATTGGCATTACTATAGGTATTTATATTTTGATTGCCTTTGCCTTTATTGTAGCTCGTTGACGGATAATTACTCTTATAGTTGGAAGAATAATTTTGAGAGTAATTTGGCATTCCGTTAGAGTTAAAAACTCTTTGTTGATTATTTTATTTTAGGAAGCCTTTTTAGTATCTTTGAGCTTTGCTTTGAAGTACACGGCGAAGTTGTCTCGTGAGTAGAGCAATTTCACTCTCTTCGAGATTTTGGAGTTCCTCGTTTAACTCCTCGTCGTTTTCATCTTCATCAATTAATATGGCTTTTATAGCCATATTTTTCTTTTTATCCTCCACCTTTGGAGCAACCTTTTCCGGAACATTATCTTCTTCGTAAGCACGAAGATTTCCTAATAGGTTATCAATCTTATACTCATTTAAGTTGTGCATCTATTTTATAGTAGTGACTTTAACCTTCCAACTAGGAGGTAGATATTTGAGCACTCTTCTATTCTTTTCATTTTGAGTATAATTCTTTCCAAGTTGAGATAATTCATCGATAATACGAGTAAATCTTGTTTCCATATCGATAATATTTTCTCCTTCTTGGAGTTTAAAGTTCTCATATTCTTGGATCAATGTATCCATCCGAGAATCTTTTATATCAGTGGTTCCTTCATAGGTTACCACTAATTTGTTCCACATTTCTTGTGCCGAATTGCAATTATTTACTCTTTTATATTCTTTTTCCAGCAAGTGCACTTGTGAGAACCATTTCTGCCTTTGCAGCTATATTCATTGTGGCTTCTTCCTCTAAGTTGTATTCACTAACCTTCTTTTCCACGATGATGTCATCGATAGTTTTGGTAGGAATGCGAACACCATCTTCTATAGCCATCCAAACTTTGACTCCTTGAGATCTAGCATAAATATGAAACCTCGTTTTCCATGTTGCAAAGTTGGTGCCATCAAATAGAGGAGGTTGTGAGCTAGATAGACCTTCACCACATCCAACGGGATTAATATACGCCATTTCGGATCATTTTTTGTTATGCCTGTAAATCTGCAAATCAACTAACAAACACGTTAAAAAGCACCGCTCTGATACCAATTGTAAGGTTCCGTAAGAGGGCTATTTTAAGCTAGAAGGGGGGTTGAATAGCTTAATTACCAATTTAAAAATTGGTGTGGAATTTTAAAAATATTTTATCCCTTTTTAAAACTTTACCGAGTGGTTATGCAGTTTATATGTGCGGAAGATAAAGTGCAAGGAAAGAAAATACCACACGGTGATTTTATCCTGGTTCGCGATGGCGCAACCTCTAATAGATTCGCTCACCCCTACTCCAGTCCCCGAGCTCCTCTCCCGGACTCGGGATTTTCCCTTATAATAAACTCGCTCCTTTAGTAGGCGGAGAAGCCTTTACACCCTTTACAAGTATTTTTCTTGGTGCGTAACACAAGGGTCACCACCTCAAAATAAATGTAATACCTACACAACTTATCTTAGACAATAACTCCCCGCTATTTCTTCAAAGTTGTTGTAGAGCCTTTGTGTGGACTTGACTTCCTTAGCTTTTGTCGGTCTTGGATCTTAGTGATCCGGTCTTGGGTCTTTCCTCTTCTTCACGGTGCGAAGACTACTAACTCCCCATTAGTACGTCTAGGACTTGGGTCTTAGAACGAGAATCACCTCACGTCACTTCACCTCACTACAAAACACTTTTGAAAAACGGTTGGAAAAGTTCGCCGAAAAAATTTGCCGGAGATTCGGCCGGATTTTGGCACTTTGGTCGAACTTGGGCAGCCCTTCGGGAGGCCGGGAAGTGCTAGTGGATGAGCTCACTTGTTGGGATAAAGCTTGGTTGGGTGAAGCTAAGCTTGGGTTTCAAAAACTTTGTATATATGTAAGTATATTGAAGAGAGAGAAGGTTTTTGAAAAGAAGTGTGTGTATAGAATTTGAAAGAGATGAAGAGAAGCACTTCTTGAAAAAATCCCAGCAACTTTGTGGCTCTTTAGCTTGAAGAAAATGGGTGGGGTGGGGGTTTATTTATAGGAGAAGTTGGGTGCTATGAATGGTTGAGATGTGAGAAGGAATGAATGGTTGACGGAGTGTATCACATGGATTGATGACATGGCAAGTAGGTTGTGTTTCTTTGCAAGTGGGAAGGAAGCACAAGCTAGTATTCATTCAAATCTCAGCTGATATATATATTTATGTATATTAAATATATATTTTCCTTTTCTTTTAATCATTCTTTAATTACTTTAATTAAGGATTAAGCACCATTAATTATGACCACCCCAAAAACTCTTAAATAAATATCATAAAAAATATGATAATTACTTAAATATTATAAAATAATGTCCTGCAAGTTTTGGTCAATTTTGGTCAATCGTAACTAGGTCAAACGTGGTCAACTGTGGGACCGACTGCCTCGATTTTTGTGCCCGGACAAAAATTCTCTGAATACTATGAATTTTTTACCATACTTATAAAATACCATTTAAATGATCCATACCAAATTTCAAGCCATTATAGCATGTGGAAGTATTTTATATAAAAATGAAACTGTTATGTCAGCCTTTCTTCCGAATAAAAATATCGTTGGTCTTGAAATAAAGGAGATGGATCTTTTGACCAAAGTTTTGACTTGTATAAATACTTAAAATATATTTCCTAATATATAAAATATATTTGGATGATAGGAAATGTGTTTGAGTATTTTTGAAATATTTTCTTCGAGAAATGCTGATTTTACGAAACGAAAGAAAATTACTGTAAGTATTCATAAATGAGTTGCAGAACTGGATATTAATATTCCAACCTTGAATATTAATAATATTTGAATAAAAAATCTTTTAATATATGTAGAGATATATTTTGGAGTGAAGAGTTAAATATTTTTGATATAGCACGAGACCTCTAAAGAATATTTCTGCAATATTCCTTATTCGAGCTTGTTGTTATATTCCTGTTGCAACACAGATCTAAAAAACATCATATCTTGATGTTTATTCTTTGATCATATTGCCTTAGAGATATATTCCATAAAGATATAATTTTGATGTTTTGTAAAAATGGAATATCTCTTCTATCTGTTTAAAAGACATGATTTTGCTAGTTTGACTTTTTGACTCTGATTTGGATCAATTAAATTCATGTCATAATGGAAAGGATTTATGTGTACTTAATTTTATGTTTAATCGTACAAATACCAAAATAAATAATATATCGAAGATATCCTTTCACACCTGTTAGCTATAAAATCTAGTGGAAACCAAAAAATTAAAAATATATCTAACATGTAAAAAAGACGTCTCTCCAACATACACACCTATTAGCAAAAATTTTAAATAACGAGAAATCAACGTGCTACATATATTGCATAACAATCCATCATCTATATCACATCCACGTCATTTCTCTCCAAAATAAATGTATTCTCCAGCGATAACCCTAGTCATGTGTGTAGGTATACATGTATATATATTCATAATTTAATAGTTATAATATATATGTGTATTACTTTTAAATATTACATTTTAATTTTATTTATGTTAAGTGTAAAATTATTTTATTATAAAAATATAAAAAAAAATCATTGTTTGTTTCAAAAAAGTTATTGTTAACTAAATTTATTAATTTCTTTTATAACTATTTTAATGTAAATTATGTATTTATAAAAATTACTTATAAACGCTAATAATTAAAATTAGTAAATGTTTTATAATATATTGGTAATGTTTGTTAAGTAGTTATTATATCAAAAAAAGTTATTATTAATTGTATATTTTATTTTTGCTTGTATTAAATAAAAAATATTTATTAATAATTCATTTACAACATCTTTTTTTCAAAAAATAGATATAAAATATGAATAAAATCGTTAAAATTTAAAAATAACAATCAATATTATTTTTCAATTATGACTAACTATTATAGACTATATATTTTACACTGTTTTAACTAATAAAAAGAGTTACTACACTTGAAAATGCTTTTAATTAGTTAATTAATTTTTGTTAGTTGATTAAATTTAATTATGGCAGCAAGTTGGTTCAGTTTGTTAATTAATTTGTTAATCTGTGAACATGTTTTTCTGATTGAGAAAAGTATAATATATAGTAGTGCCTAACTTTCTTGAGACTTTAAAATGGTATTTTTGGGAACCATTGATAGCTTTATATGGAAAATATGTTTAAAAACCGAAAGTATTCCCGATGTATCAGTACATTATGTCATGATGATATTAAGTACGTACAATTATACATATGGGCCTGTTTGGCTACCGGCTTATAAGCCACTTATGACTTATAAGCCCTTAACAGCTTATCGACGAGTGTTTGTCGACCCAACTTATAAGCTGAATTTACAACTTATAAGCTGATAAGTTGAAAGTTGGCAGTGACGTACTTTTTTCCAACTTATTTTCATTTTTTCACTTTTTTCTAAAGTTTTGATTTTAAAATATAAATTTTTAAATATTTTATAATTTAAGATTCATGAACTAAGATAATTATATTTAATAATTATTTGTTTTAATTCATTTAAGTAAAAAAAATTCTGACTTATAAGTAAATTTATCCAAACACTTATAGAACTTATAAGTATTTATCAACTTATCACTTATTTCGCACTTAATCATTTTAAGTCATAAGTTACTTATTTTAAGATTTCCCAAACGGGCACATAGAGAACTCACCTAGCATTTACAGAATATTATTTATTTACGGTTCACTAAATGAAAGTTATATGCAAACTGATTTTTGTCGAATATAAATTTAGTTTAATGTGCAAATTTAACTAGTTATTTTATTAAGGTGTAAATCACGGTGAATCGTACCATATCGCACCGCATATTTGTATTGCGATTTATGCGGCTTTTTTGCGGTTGCCATTTGAGAATTTAAGAAAACCATACACGCGATTTGGTTGGTGGTTTCGATAAAAAAAACCGCACCGCCCCAACCGCAATAATCCCTAAAAGAAAGATTAGAATGGTTAACGAAAAGAACTTGAAAATAATTTGAATGATAATAATAGTATAATTTTTTTTTCGAAATCTTTTAAAGAAATCATGAATATCAGTAATTAATCTTTATAATATATAAATTATTCTTATGTCGCAACTATGATTGATAGTTAGTTGAGTAAAATTATATATAAATTGTTTGTTAGTGTTAGTGCGACTATAAATAAATAATTGCAATTCATTTATTAAATTGTTGTAAATTTTGAATAATAATAAATGCATATTTTTTGAGTAATCAATTAGCTCGCTAGATGTTAATAACCACTAAAATATATATTAATTTTATAATTTTTAGCTTATAAATAAACGATATTAATATAATTTACTCAAAAATATTACAGAGAATAATTTATATGCATACACACGCGCATATGACTTTATCTTTATTAATCGTAAAAAATTCAATGTTAATGTTGTATTCAGTTTTTTTTACTAATATGACTTATATTCTTACAATTGAGTATCTGTTCGAAAATATTTTCGCGATGAGACATAATCGAGTCCATAATCCGGGACGACATAGATTAAATACTTAATCACTTAAACTATTCAATCGTACTCGTATTCATTGATACACTTGAAAAGAACAATAACAGTCTTTATGGTGTGAAAATAAGAATGATCAATTTTTTAAATGTGTTAAAAATTCGGTAGACTGGGTCAACTTAAATTGATAAATTATTACATTGACAATTATCTCACATCGTATAAAATTAGTACTTTGTTCAAAGGATGAAAAACTAAAACATCAGGTCAATTTTAGTTAATCGATTATGACATTGACAATGTTATAATATCAGCCTAGACGTTGAATCTTAAAAAATAATATTTTTCATTTAAAATCAACTTTTTTAACCATCGTGTAAATTTTACTTTGTTAAATCTTACAATTAAGTCATTTACGAATTTAATTATGCATTTTAAATTCTCTTAAATGGAGCAATGTAGTTGTACATTAATGATGACTTTGAATTAAAAGGGCTCAATACTCGTAGTTTATTTAACCAAAACTCAAAAATTTTGCTCAACTTCAAGTTCAACACATATGTTAGTTTTTATATATCTCTCTATAAACATATGAACAGTATTCTATGGATTGAGTTTTAATTGTTTTCAATTTAAACGGACAGTGACTATTTCAAAGTATTCATTTAAATAATATAAATTACAAAATATAAACAAGAATACATATAATTTGGTTAATGAGCTATTTAAGAAACGTTGTACCCATAGATAATTTCTTACATAAAATCATACACATTGATAAAAAAATAACTTGTATTTAATATATATGAGACGTATCAAAATATTTACTATTAAGAAAATAATCAAAAAAATTATAATTGTGTGGTACACGGAAAAAATCTAGAAAATGACTCTTAAATCGCACGGGTTATTATACCAATTCGTTAGTAATAGTTAAATGGACATTATTTTTTTAAAATGCGAAACTGAAAATTATATTACAAGTATCTATTTAAAAATCATAAATTTGATATCGAAAGTCTTTATATTCAGACGGGGTGGGTGAATAGAGCTGTGAACGAGTTAAACCGTTGATGGGCTATTCGAACTACACTTGTAAAATATTTGAATTCAGATCTGTAATAATCGAGTTGTGCTCAAACTCGACTTTTTCAAATTATTTATCGAGCCGAATTCAAGTTTCAAATTACTCGACTCGTAAGGTTCTTGAGCCTTATCGAGTCTATATTATTTTTAATTTTTATTATAAATATATTTTTATATAAATATTTAATATTTTATTTATATATTATATATTAAATCGAATCGAAGTCGAGTCGAACCTATCGTATTTCAAGCTTTTGTTAATACTTGGTGAAATTTATTCGAGATTTCGAGGCAAATTTCAGCATATTTTTTTTATAAATATATTAAATATTGTGAATTTTATATTGTAAGATTGCTCATAAAATATTTAATATTTATACATGTATTCTCAAATAAAATGTTTATTCATGTATTCTGCAAAACAAAGTCAGTACAGTATGAAAATATATTAAAGCATGCGCTGTCATTGTATTCTCGAATCTAATAAAAAAGTAAAAAAAAAATTGCTTATTTTTCCTTCCCTTATGAGAACAAACTTAAAAGGAAACTTTCTTCAAATATTCAAATTTATTTTCTTCTAAAAAAATTATTCAGGAATAAACGGAATGAAATGAATTCTTGTAAGTGATCATGAAAATTTAAGAATATACATTTAGCAAAATATTAAAAGTAAATCCAACATACAGACTTTTCATTTAAATGGATGTTTCGTAATAAGGATTTACCAAAAATACTACTTTTTATGAAAATATTTGCAAAAAGACGAACACCGGTTGCATATGTGGTTGGATATGAGGTTGAAACGGTTGTATATGTGGTTCCAAGTGAGGTTGATACAAATTTTTATAAATATGTTCTGTAATTTGAATATTTATGCAAAAATCCAAAATATTAAATTTTGTTACTAGTATTCTATAATTATATAAATCGATATCTCTCGTATGTACAAACATCTTAAATATATGACCTTCGTATGGAAAATGGTATCATATTTAAATAAAAATATTTAATGAAACCATAGAAAAAATTAAGATTTGTAAATTTGAAAATCGGATCAATTCGGTTACGTCTCCAAAATTTCAATAATAGATCAATTTTTCGAGTACTCGTTTGTGGCCGAGTACTCGCTTAAATACGAATCGGCTCACTAGTCCCGAATACTCGTCCAAGTTGACCGATTTTTAGAATACCTGAAAAAATTAATATACAGCTACACAAACATTATTAAGATATCTCATATAATTTTATAATGTTCAACTAATATTTGAAATATTACATGATAATGGTATTAAATAAAAAAGTCAATGATAAAATATTATATTATCAGTACTAATATTCCTAAAAAATTTCAAACATCAAAACGTTTGATAAACAATTACCAACAAGCACAATTTTTTTAACTTTCAGGCAGAATCTTGAATAAAAAGAAGTGGTCGTTATGAATTTTCCATTTGGTAATTTATGTACATGAAAAAAGTTTCTTTACCGCATTTGCCATCCCGGAATTGAAATGTGATGTACCCAAAAAAGAGAGAGGAAGATACACTACATTTTTATCATTATCAATAACTTTATCATGTGTTTTTCTTTTCTTTGAATCATATCATTATCATTATCATCTCAGGTACTGATTTTGTAATGCAGTTGTATTCTCTCTAACAGAAAAAAAGTTAACATTGACCAGGGAAAGAGAAAAAAAATACAATTTCCCCGCCTACTAAAACCAAATGAAACTCTCCTCACCCTCTGTCATTCAGACAACAAAAGCTTAAAAACCAAGCCCATATTATATATATCTTAAACCCCTTGTAATACAATCCAAAAAAACAGCCATGAATCTTCATTTAAAACACATAAAAGTCTACCATGTTCTTGGCATATTCTCCCTTGTATCCATTCTGTACTATAACTTCCATGATCATATACAATTTCCAGTATATTATACATGGCAACCAAAGATGAGCTTTGTGGGAGTTAACTCAACAAGATTTATGATCAAGACTAGTTCGAAAACTTGTTTCGAAGACTTTTATGTAAATGGTTGGAATTCTTATTGGTTGATGCAAGATAGTTTGAATGGTCCATCAAAATCAAGAGTTTCTGAGATGATGAAGAGAGGAGCTCAAATGGGAATGACTGTTTGTAGAACTTGGGCTTTTAGTGATGGTGATTCTCCTAATGCTCTTCAGGTGTCACCTGGTGTTTTTAATGAAAGGGTCTTTAAGGTTTGTTATATTTCTTGATGTTTTTATTGATTTCAAGTTAATTTTATTGTTTGTGACTTAGTTTTGTTGTTTTTTTCTGGATAGTATCTTTTTTCTGTTGTTGCAAGAACAAAATTTATGTTTTGCAGTGCTTGATTTGTTAACAGTTAATATCCACCTCTCTGGTACTTGCTGTTAGAGATGGTTTTGTTAAGATTTTCTATCCAATTTTGGTTAGTTGTCATATATATAGGTGGTGAAATATTAACTGATTTAGCCTACGTTTTGTATTACTAGGCCTGTGATAATACTGTGATCGCGATTTCTAGTACTGTGACTCTTGATTTGTAGCTGGTTTGTGGAGTTTGTGCTAACATAAAGGGAAACATGACCTGATATGTGTGTAAAGTTCCTATAATTAGATTTGTAGTATTTAGTACTTGGCTCTTTCATGTTTTTCATCTGCTTTTCATTTAAAATATGAAGTCTATGCTGTTGGAAGCTTATTGTCATTTAAAGTTTAAAGTTTGTTCAGTGTGAAAATAGGATCTTAATTTATTATACAACTGTTCGGTCTCGATATAAACTTTCATTTGGTTAAAGTAGCCTGAACCATTGATGTTTTTCGACTAAAACTAGCTTAGCATTCTAACAAAATGAATGACTTGTTAATTTCTGGCAAGTGTTTAATCTCATATAAAGTTAAGTGTTTATATTGTCAAGTGACTTGTCTATACTTTTAGTTTATGGCACTATATGTAATGGCTCAACCGTTTCAGGGGTTAGACTATGTGATAGTTGAAGCAAGGAGACATCGAATTCGGTTGATTCTTAGTCTTGTAAACAATCTAAATGCGTTTGGCGGAAAAGCTCAGTATGTCAGGTGGGCAAAAGAAGCTGGAATTAATGTATCTTCATCAAGTGATTCATTTTTCTCCAACGCTGTCATCAAAAAGTATTACAAAGATTATGTCAAGGTAGGCGATGCTGAGTACTTATCAGTAAAGAAAAAGTGTGAGATGAGCTCTTAGAGAAAACACTTATCTTTTCTAACCACTGTACTGTATGTCTACAATCTAGGCTGTTGTGACACGAAGGAACTCTTTAACTGGAGTTAAATATTCCGAAGAACCAGCTATATTTGCTTGGGAACTGATTAATGAGCCCCGGTGTGAATCAAGTTCATCTGCTCCTGCTCTGGAGGTGAATAATCATAAAAGTTTTAGATGCATGTTCCTTTTAAGTTGCACCTTCTAAATGGATTGAAAGTACAGCCGAGGCTATTTAGGTTGTTTTGTAAAGAGGACCATCTTACTTGTATACTATCATTTTCTTGAAAATCTTTATCAGTTAGTTCTTCAGAATGGGTAACCATATTTGTTTTGTTTTCTTATTGTTGGAGTTTCGCTTTAAAATCATTATGCATTTATTATCTATGTTGTCCGTACTCCATACCTCGTATTATTATGTCATTCGTGTTAACTTGATGTTGTTCTACCTACAAACAGAATTGGATAACAGAGATGGCTGCATATGTCAAAAGTTTGGACCCCAAACATCTTCTGACTGTCGGGCTAGAAGGGTTTTACGGTTTCAAAACAACGGAGAAATCCACAGTAAATCCTGGGAAATGGGCAGCATCACTTGGATCAGACTTCATACAGAACTCAGCAATTGAAAACATAGATTTTGCTTCAGTCCATGCCTATCCACATAGCTGGTAAGTAAACTTGTATTCGTCAAATTTATTTTGCTTGACTAACTTCATTTCCCCACGCGTTAAGCTGAAGCATTAAAAACTCAACTATTTCTATTTCATAAACAATAAATAGCGTTCCAAAAAAAATAATCTATGTTATGATGCAGGATTCCACATTCCGACTTAGATGGAATGGTAGATTATCTTTCAAATTGGATGGATGCCCATATAAAAGATGGTCAGGAAGTTTTGAAAAAACCAGTTCTGTTCTCAGAATTTGGCTCTCCTTTAAGAAAGAAATTAGAAGGACCGTATGATAGAGATATATTACTGAAACAAGTTTACGACAAAATATACGAGTCCGCAAAGAAGAGAGAAGCTGGAGCAGGAGTTTTAATTTGGCAGTTACTGGTTGAAGGAATGAAGCAATACAGAGACGAATTTTCACTTGTAGCACGGGAGCATCCCTCGACCTATAATTTAATAGTTCAACAATCAAGTCGTTTAAAGAATATTTCTTCGCAAGGCAATGCAAACAGGAAATTTCACCACATCGGTCGCTGTTTAGCTTAGATCTTCTGAAGATGGCTGTATAGGAAGCGGAGATTCTGGACACGTAGTTGTGGATGGTACAAAACTCTAGTAAAGAATGTTGATCCAATGTCACTAGTTTTCAGCTTTGAGGACGGAGTTTTAGATTCCTCTGCGCTGTTTGTTAAATATACATTCTTGATTAATAATAAAAGATGAATTACTGTTTAAGATTTCTAGAAACAGCCAAGAGTCTGTTGCAAATGAATACTCTATTACAATGATGTTTCTATGTGAAATGATCTTACAACCAAAGACGCACCAACACGAATGCATAATCTTTGGTTTTTCTTAGTTCTAAAATAAAGTTGCAGAATTGTTTTTGTTGAGAATGCAGATGCAGTAGAGATCAGCTACCATCCAACAGATCCTGTTTTGCCGTTTTGTTGTCCAAAATTACCTGGAATTTCATTTTCTTTGTTAATTATGTGTTTCTTTTAATAAATATTATGTTAGACTTGAGTTATTTCTGATTAAAATCTTGCATACTTATTTCAAAAGAACAAAAGAATTTATCAATTTCATTCATTCTACATTTTCAATCAAGTAAGCTTTTTATTCTTTTTTAAAATAAACAAATCCAAACAACTATACTTGTTTTGTGCGGTTTTGGAACCGAATTCGAACTGTTTGTAACAGGACCCAGAATTTTGAAATCAAAACAAAATTGGCTGTTTGATTGGATTTTCAATTTTAAAATTCAAAGATACGCAGTTCCAGTTTCAATTTTATCATAAAACCACGTCAATCCGATCCTTATACTTCTTTACTTAAAATTGTCATCCGCAAACCAAACCGCAAACAAACCGCAAACAAAATTAGCTGTTTGATTGGATCGGATCGGTTTTGGGGTAAAATCGAACCAAACCGCGAAGAGCGGTTTTAAAAAATTGTCATCCGCAACCGCATTTGCGGTTAACCGCGTCATTTGCGGTTGCGAATTTGCGATTATTGCGGATCGGTTTGCGGTTCAACCACTTATTTCAAAATAATTAATAATTTGCAAAAAAATAAATTCGGAATATTAATAAATTGAAGTTTAAGTTACGTGATAAATTACATTCAAAAATAAAATATAAACTAATGCTCCATGTGGAGTAAAGATATTAAAAACATACAAAAATGTGGAGACGAGAGAAAAGAAAAAAAAAAGGATAAAAAAAATTATAGGTTAATTATATTTTCATTTGTTTGGTTATATATCTTATAATGATTGTGAATTTTATGAATGAAGTCTTAACATTAACCTAAGATATAGTTGATAAATGTGTATACTTATTAATTTATATGATATCAACTACATTTTTGGAAATATATTTTATTATAAATATATGTTGCGAGTTGCGGTTGCGATTTTGCGATTTTCAAAATTTAAAACCGCATCCAAACCGCGAATGAGCGGTTTTTAAAATTTAAATCCACAATCAACCCGCATTTCGCGATTATCCGCAAATGCGGTTCGGTTGCAAGCGGTTGGATGCGGTTGAGCGGTTTGTTTGTACAGCCCTACAATACAGCCCTACAATACAGTGCGTCTGAAATGCCTATTTTAAGGATAAAATCATATACTGTACTTTACTACACCGGACATCTGATCCGATCCGCTCCAGAAAAAATCCAAAAAACTCGATATGAAAAAAGTTGAAAAGCACGATACAAAAAAAGCCTGATTTAAAAAAGTTTGGATAAAATTCCGAATTTAAAAAACCTGAAAAAAATCCCGGTCCGACCGGAATAAAAGCCCAAACTTTTTAAAAAAACCTAGAAAAAAAATAATTTTTTTTTATATAAAACTTAAGAATATGCAATATTTTTATTATATTTTTAAATATTATTATACAGTTAAGGTACAAGTCTGTGTAATAGTGAAAGTGCCCCTGGTCCTCGGCTCTTTGGTACCGCTAATTTTAGTAGGAGTAGTAGTAATGTTGTAAAATAAATGATGTAGTTTAGTTGGTACAACTACCCTGTTCGTAGGGTTTGGTAGTAGTCCTCACCTGAGCTGTTGTTGCTGTATGATCTGTGGCCTGTGGGGAATAATTACCCGTATGTTCAATAATGGAACAGTTATTTAATTATAAATGAATAAAAACATGTAATTAACTAATAAATGACATAAAATATATTGATAGAAACTAGATATAACCGGAAATTGAATTAACAAAAAAAGGGGAGATAATCACTTAGTTCTAATAGAAGATTTAAAACAGTCTGAAAGAACAAAACAGTTCAGTCACCTATCTTTCGATAAGTCTAAACTTTTTTTAAAAATATTATGAGGATAAAACAGCACAGAATAATCCGTCCAAAATCATGTAATACTCAACAACAACCTATACCTCGATTTACCCAAAAACTTATGCACAAATACTCTATGTGTGTGGAGAGAGAATAGAGAGATAAGAAACAGTTAGTGTTTTCACAAGTATGTGAGATTTGTTTTTATTTTTCAAACGTTAAGTTATGTATATAAACAAAACTAAAACGTAACTAAAAGTTATTACATTAATCAAAATATAAATTCTGACTTAAATTGTCTTTAATAGAATATTTTCAGAATCAAAACTATAACGGTCAGTAATTAGAGTTTATCAGCAAAAGTTGATATGCCTCAGACTCACATCAGCATTTAACTGCATATATTGATATCATATCGGCATTTATTCAGCTATACAGAAAATGCTGATATCCACGTTAGTATTATTAGGTATTAAAATAATATTAAAAAATCAGAAAATATTTTAATCAAACTATTAGTAAAATTCTTGGTCAATGTCGGCTCGCGCGCGAGATGCTGAGACATTCGCCCAGATCGCCGTTAACAACATATATTGATACCATATCAGCATTTATTCAGCTATACAACAAATGCTAATATCCACGTCAGTAATTATTAGGTATTAAAATAATATAAAAAATCAAAAAATATTTTAATCAAACCATTAGTAAAATTTCTGGTCAATGTCGCCTCGCGTACGCGAGATGTCGAGACATTCGCCCAAATCACCGTTCGACCCGACCCGACCCGTAGCGTGGCCTGACGTGGCGAGGCGGTGGCGCGCGTGTGTGCGCGCGAGGCACACAATAACACCATACACACCCACATGCCTTAGTAATTGTATAATACACTTGCACACGGTATTATATAAAGTACCCAACCCCTTTTTACCTTATCAATGTGGGATAAATTTACACAACCATTTTCAAAACATCTCAATTTATATATGGATTACACTAAGAAAATGACTTAAATCCAAGCATGAAAGTTTAAATGCTCATTATAAGGAAGAATCTCCGATAATTAGTTTTAGAAAATTATTTAAGAAGATGTCTAATATCCCAAACATTCCATTTTCTAACATGATCTCTGCTTCGGAGAGTCATCTAGTGAATAAAGTTGCTTAGATAAAAAAATATATTAAATTATTCTTAGAGCTTAAAGTTAACAAATAGAAACCGTTTAATTTAAATATAAAAATGCTAATTGTTTTGAAATCTAAACTATCGTAAAACCTCTATATAGTAATACTCTATATAGTAATAACCTCTATATAGTAATAAAAATTTGCAGTCCCGACTCAGGACCAGTTATAATTGGGAATAACCTTTACATTGTAATATTATATATTTTTTTCAAGTCCATCCTTTATAAATTAACCTCTATATAGGAATAAAATCGCTTAAAATGTAATATATATATATATATATACAACAATAGTCTTGTTACATATATGGCAATTTAAGACCTCATAAAATATTTATCCAATGTTGCTTGTGATAATGATTTAATTGTTTGGGCTGACACGACATCCTTTAATCCGCGTGTCCATAGTAGCTCGTCAACACGACCAACTTCTTGTTGTTCCAAAATATTTCCAGTTTCTCTATCATCTTCGAAAATTCTTGACTTGAAATTTTTTCAATTTTTGTACTATCATCCTCTGGATGATCACCTTGCGTTTCTTGCCTGATTCCTGCAATGATCTCTTTTTTTCAGTTAAGGAATACACCACTTGTTGCTCTTCTGGATGTTCAAGAAATTTATTGATATCCATCTGGTTATTATAATGAAGTTCCTTGATCTGATGCTTCAAATATGCAACTACTTTTACATACTCTTTGTCTAATTCTTTTGTAACCTCTAAGTCATCAACCTCAACACTTCGAATTTTACAGTGCATAAAATAATTTGCAACTGTTTGTGGTATCACATCAAGCGACCATGAAGAAACTGCATGTAATAACCCCAATTTTTGGAAAATTTTTGAAACCCTTATGAATAGTGTTTTTGCTGAATGAGAAAACTTTTCATGCCACACTAGGTAGGGGTTCTTTTATGGATATTCTGAGATTTTATTGGCACTCTATATGACATATAAGTGTATGTAAAGATCGTCAGAATCCAATTCCGAACACTTTGATTTTTCCCGGAAATCCACTAGATACGGAAAGAATTGAGTATAAGGTAACAGGATAAAAAGGATTTAAATTAAAGGATTATAAGAGAGGATCATAAAAGGAATATAATGTATTGAGAAAGGTTAAGGAAACCCAAGTAATAAGATCCCGGGTATGATCCCTCAAACGATAAACGAAAACGAAAGTTAAGCGAACCGTATAACAGATCAGCGGTCATTAGGCAAATAACTAGGAAGTTAATTAAGGAGGTTAGGGATGATGATATCATCCAACCAATAAGAAGAGGGCAAGTAAGGGATGATGACATCACAAAGTGACATAAGCATGACATAGGAGGGAAGGAGGTGTGGATGAATGATAACACACAAAGTTCAAGGTTAATTAGGTAATTTACCAAAGTCAAAACAAAAACAACCAAGGCAAATCAAAACAAATCACAAAACACAAAACCCCCCATTTTCTTCATGAAGCTCTCGACTTCTTTTATAAAAAAATGAAGATCCAAGCTCCCCCACTTACTATTTGGCAAGGTTTTTATCTAAGCTTCCCCATGGATAGTTACATACTTCCTATAAGTTTAAGCTTCTAATTCAAAGCCAATCTTTTTTTATAAATCAAGGAAGAAGATGGTGAATAGTACTTCTTGAAATTAATTTTTGTGTTCTTGATTTCTTTGAAAGATCAAGCTTGTAGGAGGATAGATTAAGGCTTCCATGGGCATTCCAAGGATCTTTCATGGATTAAAAGCTTCAAGGAAGGTATAACTCTTCATGATCTTAGTCTTAAGTTTTGTTGTTTAGATTTCCTAATGTTTAGATGATGAGTTAGTGTAATGGGTGTGTAATCATGTTTAAAGCTTTTTATGAGTAGTTTAGTTGATGAGAGGCATGATTATTGTGTGTTTAGAGATTGGTTGGTTTTGTGATATTTTTGGAGTTGGAAGTCTTGGTTATTAGTTAATGAACTTAAGTAAACTCTTAGTTTATATTTGAGAAATAAGTATGAATTGGTAATGTTGAGTTGTTGGGGCTGTTATGGTGAGGTATGGATGGAGTTTTGATTGGGTTGTGATTGTGGGTTGAATTGTGGATTGATTTGGAATGGTATAAATTTGGGAAATCGCGTAAACATAGCCGTCGTAATGCCCGATTTACCGTAGACTGTTTTTGTTCTTAACATCAGAACCCTTGAACTCACTGTTAGGTTTTTACCATTGCCATGTTTAGATAGTTCATGTTACGAGTTTCGTTTTGATATGTAGTTCGTTTGATTCCGATGTACGGTTTAGGAGAAACAACTGTTTTAAGTAACGGCGTTTCGCGACCGAACCATTACCCCTCGCCTTACTTTGAAACCTTGGTTAAGGACCTTAAAGACTAATTGGGGTATGAAACAATTATGTTAAGTGGATTAGGCAGTTGGTAAGGTACTCGCGAAAGAATCGCCTTAAAACCCTTAATGGTTAATTTATTAAAAATGGTGGAACCGAGAGTACTCGAGTGACTTAAGTGAATCAGTAAGCGCAAAGCGAGCGTTAGAGTCTAAATTGGTTAAAGTATAGATTTATAAGTGACTTTGGTTTAATTCCAACTTATATGTTGTTTATAGGTTACTAGACTCGTCCCAAGCCATTTATAACCCCCAGTCGCTCAGGCAAGTTTTCTACCCGTATAACTGTTGTTGTGATGTATATGTGTATATGCATGATCTTGCGATAAATGCATAATTGTTGTTAGCAAATTCTTGCGATATATTGTAGCATGTGATATGGTATATATGCATGTCTGTTTCATATTCTTGAATTATATATCTGTTGGTTCAAATGCTTATTAGTTGCATAATACCTATGCTAGAGATGAGCGGTTTTTGCGTATACCCTTGGTATAGGGGACCCAAAGGTGAACATATTTTCTAAACCGGGAGACGATGTTCCCGAGTATAATATATATATATATATTTATATATATATAGATATAGTTTTCAACAATTAATCGAATAAGGTTTATTCGATAACTTTATTTTATTTATTGAATATTATTTCGAATATTCATTCGAGGGCTTATGACTCCGTTTATTTTATTAATGAATATTATTTCGAATATTCATTCGAGGGCTTATGACTCGGCTTATTTTATTTATTGAATATTATTTCGAATATTCATTCGAGGGCTTATGACTCGGCTTATTTTATTTATTGAATATTATTTCGAATATTCATTCGAGGGCTTATGACTCGGCTTATTTTATTTATTGAATATTATTTCGAATATTCATTCGAGGGCTTATGACTCAGCTTATTTATTTATTGAATATTATTTCGAATATTCATTCGAGGGCTTATGACTCAGCTTATTTTATTTATTGAATATTATTTGAATATTCATTTGAGGATCTATGACTCCGATTATTTGCCGAGATATATTCTTTATTTTATTAAAGTATAAGGTGTCGATAATCAAACTTATCTTTGATGATTCAAATAAAGATAATACTTTCGTATAAGTATATCTTTGGTTAATTAATACTCATTTCAAGTATAAGTTTTACAACTTCTACTTCGAATATTTTTATAAGGATTATCTTTATGAGAATATTATTTAAATAATAATATTCAGATATTTTCTAATATATCGGGACTGATTTACTTTATTAAATCAGCATTACTCCAAACACTCTTTAAAGTGTTTTCGAGTCTTCAAAATGATTTTTAAAGGTTAGAGCGGATCCCAAAACTTGTTTTCAAATTTAAGATCTTCCTTTTTGGAGGGGACTTGAATACTCGCTCAAAAATCTAAGGGATCCGGCTCTGTGGTATATTTTATATTCGCAACAAGGTTTCTGTTTTGATAAATAAATTGATTACTTACCCAACACTCGGGAAGTAAAATTCTTAGAACAAGTTAATCCATTAACAGGCATCGCCTGGGAAATATCGGTGAGTTCTCCTTTCCAACTAGATACGACTTCTTGGTGGAGCCGTATCAACAAGTTTCTACTTGGGGAAAGGGGGAACGAGCTTTACGTTTCAGAGTCATGGATTTCATCTGAACTAGGAGTGGCGTAAGTGGTCGAGTGGCGCCGGCCCAGCCTCATTATATTGGCCCAAAATGGCCTGGAAGTTCCGCTAAGACAGTCCATTCCTTAGGAGTCCAGTGTTCGGTTGACAAGTAAATCCGACAGGTTCTCCTCTACATGTAGAAAATGGTGGGGTTGTACTACTACGACTGATCATCGTAAGTGGTCTTCCTGGCGCGGTAAACTCCCGTAATGAGTTCATCATCCAATTGGATATTTCTGCAACACTACCCAGAGCACTTCGATAGAAAGGCTACGGTTGGGCGATTATTGAGTGTTGGCAGGGTCGAGTTTTCAAAATGATGTTTGCATCAAATGAAGTATCTCGTAACTTCATTTTATTTTGATGATATTTTAAAGATTGATTCTATACAAGTCTTGTCTTGTAGCTTAATCTATGGGATGAACTAGTTATACATTGAATGGTGGTAGTTCAAGTAGTATTCAGAAAAGATATAAGTATATTGGAGTATCTTGTAACTTCATCTTTTAAACTTATATCTAGTAAATGATTATCTTGTGCATGTCAAAGATTTTCAGAAAAACGTTGAGACAAGGTTAGATATATGAGATCACCTTGCAACGATATTTTTATACAGTTATAAACTGAAACTCTGTGTATATTATACATGTTAGAGGATTTCAAAGATTGTGAAAAGTATATATGTATATATATATATACTGAATATTTTGCGACTTGGTCGCGTTAAGATATCAACTTGGTTCAATTCTTCTTGACCAAGACTTTCATGAGTACTATGAGAAGGCTCATATATTGTTAATCATTATACATATTATTTTGGTGGGCTTGCTGCTCACCCTTGCTTTCTTCTTTCATCACACAACAACAGATAGAAAGGATGAACAGGACCAAGCTCCCGATTCGCGAGCGGATAGGAAACGTTCCGCAGTTTCCTATAGGCGTTGATGTCGTTGTAGCTGAGGTAGGAACTACCAATAGGCTAGGCTTTCAACTTTTGATGTACCGGATTATGTATATTTATGAATTGTAATAATGGCAAAGAAATGTAAATTTATTCATAAACCTTTTAAGGTGTATTCGCATATAATTGTGGAATAAAATGACTTGTGATTATTTTTTTTGGATATTCATCTCTGAAACTATAACTTGTGATGTGTGTGTTTATTGTGGGGTCATAGTACAGAGTAGTTGATTGTTTATTAAGATTGGGTGTTATTAAGGGAAATGGAACTCGTGACAACCCGGATCCCCGACCCCGGATTTGGGCGTGTTACAGAAGTGGTATCAGAGCTAAGCGTTATAAACCTCAGAGATGATGTGACGTTAAAATAATAAGTTCACTGAGATAATAAGAACTCTTGCCAAGTTCATAGTCGGGCTACCTAACGTAGTACTGACAGTTAAAACCCTTACGGGAACCCTTATAAATATAGTGATAGAAGCATAGTTCGTTATCGTATATGGTAGCGGGACTCCGAACCCTGAGGTTGAGGAGCAACAACTCGATGATGTTTTATTACTTATTGGAGATCAGATTATGGATCTGATAGAGCGTCCTAACGCGGGATCGGATGATGTTCATATTGAGGATGTAGCGGTTGAGGATGTTGTCCTAGAAGGGACATTTGCTGAGGAGAATCCCATGGAGGATCCTGACAAGAATGAATAAAGGACCACTGATGAATTGATGACCATGGTTAGGTCGACTACCAGAGGTAGGATTGGTCGGTCACTACCGGAGGTTCGTTCAAGTTTGTAAAGATAGTAGCCCCCTTTAACGCGGCTTACTCGTAAGACTGAGAAGTTCGAATTGACAGAGAAATGCGAGAACAGCTTTCAAGAACTGAAGCAAAGGTTAGTGACGGCTCCTATGTTGGCGTTGCCGGATGGAAAAGGAGATTTTATGATTTGTAGTGACGCTTCGCATAAGGAATTAGGGTACTTCTTATACAGCACAACAAGGTAATCGCGTACGCGTCAAGAAAATTAAGGGAATATAAAATTCGATATCCCCACCCATGAGCTTGGGCTTGTGGCAATAATTTTGCCCTAAAGATTGGAGGCACTACTTGTATGGAGAGAAGTGCGAGATTTACCTAAGCCATAAGTACTCTAGTACATTTTCCCGTAGAAAGAGCTCAACATACGCTAGAGGAGGCGGTTAGAACTAATCAAGAATTATGAGTGGGAGATTCTTTATCATTCGGGGAAAGCCAATGTGGTGGCTGATGCCCTTAGTAAAAAGGAGAGACTCAAGATGATAATGTCCTTGGGAGAGTTTATAAGAGATTTTGAGAAAATGGAAATAGAAGTGAAGGTAACCGGAGCCGGTACCGAAAAGCTGTTTGAGATTGCAATATAGTCTGAATTATCGGAAAAGAACATATTGCGCCAGAAAAAGTGATGAATGAAGGCAGAGAGCCAACAATTAGATAAAAGATTAATAACGAGAAAGATGATAAGGGAATAATGAGGTATTCCTACATAATTTGGGTTCCAAATGTTCAAGAGCTTAAAGATGAGATCTTAGATGAAAGCTAGTTTGAGGAATAAGATTTAGAGCAAACCCTGAACGTGATAGTCAGGGAGGTCGCCATCAAGATAGAAAGAACCCATAACATAATGAAGTGGAAAATGAGGATTTAAAACATGAAGGATGACCCCGATTACGGGGAGGAGGAGGAAACGTTTAGACTAAGGAAACAGAAGTCGAATAAGGAAAGGAGAACCGAGACGGTACTCCTATACGACAATTTATGGACCTTTCTAGACAGAACTTAGACTATTATCCCCAACCACCACCCTGAGGAAACAATGTGGTGAGAAATTCTTTCAGGACCTTTAAGTCGTTAAGCTCTCAGAGTTCCAAGGAACAAGCTGACCCAGTCGAGGCAAGAGCCTGGCTAGAGGAAATATAGAAATCATTTGAGATTCTAAATGATTGACGAATCACAAAAGACTGTTTTTGTCACTTACCCTCCTAAGAGAGAGGCCACCCGCTGGTGAAAGACCAAGAAAGGCACGGAGCCAGAGGTTAGAATAAACTGATTAAAGTTCAGTCAATTGTTTTCAGGAAAGTACTTCCCAAGGTTATGAAGATAGTGTAAAAGCTTTAGAGCTAGAACAAAGGCAGACGAGTATGATGAATTATGAATCTAAGTTGTAAAAGTTATCAAGATTCGTTCTGAGGACACGAATCCAGAATGACGGGATGTTTGAAATCAATGCTTATGTTGTGTTGGTTCATGAAATAATGATAAGAGAAAGGAAAATAAAAAGAAACTGAAGTGTAAAGGAATATAAAGGCAATAGAGTTTGAGGAATGATAAGGGAGTTGGGTATGAGGAAACCTTAAAGACTCGTAGCAATAGAAATAGAAAAGTATGTAATCGTCGGGATGAGGGTGATTCACCATGAGTTAAAGTTAATGATTGAAGGAATAAGAGATACATATATTTTATCCCCTGTAAGTTGGGAGAATTCAATGAAACCTTGAGATAATTCGAAGGGTAAATAATGAGACGCGGATAGACTAAGGAGACAAGGAAGTAAGAAATTAGGAAAATTGGATGAAGGAAGTGACCTTCAAGAATGTGAAGTGTAAGACCGGTGGCTTGATACCCAGAAAGGGAGACGCCATGTATGAAAGATATCCCAACATTGAGATGACTGTTGAGATAAACAACAAAAGTAAATGAGGAATTATTAAGAAGAAGTTCACGTTGAACACGACCAATATCTTCCAGAACATCCCTGTTGTCATTACCAAATTAGGAAAGGAAAGCGGGTAAACATTGTTATCTTTTGGAGGCCATATGGGTTGACCTCAGTTTGAATAAGGATGCTATTGTGAAATTGGTATAGACTATCGAGGTGGGAATGATTGAATAAGATAATCTATCAAGGATATATGACTTGATTTATCCATGAAAGGATGCAAGTATTTTTTTTTAAGGTGGAATTAAGGATATAACTTCGATAACTTGAGATGAATCCTAGGGGAATGCATAAAGGTTGGCATCCACCCTTAATAGGGACAGGATGAGTTTTGACAGTATGAATTGGAAAGGATCAAGGTAACAACAACCTTTAAAGATCAGTAAAGAAATTTTTCAGAAGTACATAGACAATGTTCTGGTATTAGTAAATGGTATTTTGATATGCCCTATATCTAGGGAATACGGGAGGAACGATTTATGGATAACCTTAGAGGTTTTACATGGAGAAAGGTAATATTCAAAATTCTCAAGAATAGAAATGTTGATAAAGGAAATATGACGTAATTATAATGATGCCAAGTGGGGCACGTGTTAAACCACGAGAAAGTATGGATCGAACCAGTAAAGGTCGAAATTGTTCAGGGCAATTAGGACTTAAGATAAAAGATGTTCTAAGTATGATTGAGAGTCAGTCGTGGCAGTGATTAACCTCTAAAGACTGAGGCAATAACTTATGGAAAAATGGTGATATTTTTTATCTCATCAGATTTTAAGGAAAACATCTTCACATAAGCAGTGATTGAAATGAGGTAGACAAGTTATTTGGAGGTGGTTAAAATGACATTGACTGTAAGGAAATTTTACTATCAGGAAAGGCCAAAGAGGTGGCCGACACTTTAAAGGTAAGAGGATAATTATAGGCGCTTGTGCCAAAGGAATACAGTGATGATGGTTAAAGCTATGAAGGTTGTATTATGGTTTGGAAGATTGACATTCCTTCTGATGACTGTGCAATACCCAACCGTAATAGTAGTTGGTAAAGGTTTAATTCGTGTAATCGCCATGAGCGGGCTATCTATCTCAGAAGATACTATCGTGAGATAAGCCAGGACCATGTTTCAAAAAGGACTAGACGAACCCTTGAGTTAAGTCTTCTATTTAAGGCATACGATTAAGAATGGTATTAACCTGCTATCGTTGCTTTAACTGAAACTCTTCTGCAATTTTATCTACTTCATGTCATGAAAGTACGTCAGAGTTTGGAGTGTTCTTCATGAATTATGATTGGTGGTTATGTTAACTCCTTAGAAGTATTCTATACGACATGTATGGACTCCATATGGTTAGATATTAAAATTTCATGGAAAGTGAATGACGACAGTAGGTCGATGGTGGACCATAGTAATGCAGCAATGATTCTGCGAGTAATGAGCTGATTACAACCGTGAGAGTTGTATTGAAATGGATGTTGAGATTGAGTACCACTAATCGGGTCGTGGTAGTGTATAAGTTATCTTTGATAGACTAATTAAGTAGAGTATCTACCTATTGAATATTTATTCCCTCTTATGAAAAGAGAGTCGTATTACTATATGAGGAAGGTTGCGGTGCAAGCATAGAATTCTAGTAACGATGATGTCTAGAACGAGATCCCAGATTCGATTTTCGATATCGAGGGAGTTTCAAAGGTGATTGTGTATAAGCTCGAGCAAGAGCATGGGTCCATAGAATGATGGATGGAATAGTAAATATTTAAGCATGTGAAATACGATGCGATAATACTTGATATATATACACATATGTTTTGTTCTCCTATGACAAACCTCTATAGTTCAGAGGTAGGTTCCAAGCCAGATATTTTATGGCAATATATTTTTTTTTCATATATACAATTCTCTTCAATTCGTTCTTTTCTCTTCTTTTCATTTCATGTAAGCTGAGAAGAACAACCCTTCCAGAAGGGGAGGTATTGCCGAATGACTATCTATCTGTGTGATAGAAGCCTAGTAGGATACCACATGTTGTTTAATTGCTTGTCAAGTACTAAAGGCTGGACACCTTCTGTACTAACTATGTGATATAACAAGTGTTCATGATCATAGTGATCTCTCAACAAATTCCTTTACTTCTATATGATTGATCAAGCTTCCAAAGATAGAAGCAGCTGAAAAAGGAGTAGTAAAGTTATGGTGGTATTCGGAATGGAAACACATTCATGATACTAAGGTTGACGTGGTTACTAAAAGGTTATAGAATGCTAACGAGCAAAGGTATAACCAGTATAATATTAGGAACGGAAGGTAGTAGCGATTACGAACTGGAAAAGAATGGGTATTAAAAAGCAAAAGCTCTAATGCTAAAAGCTATAATGAGAGTCTGTGCAATAGACTTATAATAATTTAGAATGATCAGTTAACACGGATTGAGTTTTCTTACGACAATCGATCATATGTCAGTACTGAGATATCGCCTTATGGGATCCTTGAGGGAAGACAATGTCGATCTCCCTTATGTTAGGATGAAGTTGTAGAGCGCAAGATGCTCGGACCAGCAGTGGTCCAAAGGACCAAGGATATGATAGATCTAATCAGAGGACGACTGGTAGTAGCCCAAGATGGACATGATAAGTATGTTGATTTGACACGAAAGGACAAAGAATAGGAAATAGGGGACCTAGTAATGTTTTAGGTATCCCTTGGAAGGGATTAATGGGATTTGGAAAGAAAGGAAAGTTTAAGTCCACGAATTGTTGGACCCTTGGATATTAAGACATATTGGGAAGTTAGCATACGAGCTAGCCCTACCCCCGAACCTGTAGCAAGTTCATAACGTGTTCCACGTATCAATGTTAAGGAAGTGTAATTCGGATGCCAGATAAAGAGGGGCATATGAGCGCATAGACATGCAACCCGACGTAACCTATATAGAGCAACCAGGAAGGGTTATAGAGTGAAAAGAAACAAGTGCTTAGGAGAAGGTTTATTAAACTAGGCAGAGTTTGGTGGTAGGACCACAATGTGGGAAAATTTACTCGAAAGTTAGAAAGTGCAATGCTAAGAGAGTATCCCTGTTCATTTTCTATCTGATTCCGGGACGAAATCCTTTTAAGGAGGGGAGACTGTAATAACCCCAATTTTTGGAAAATTTTTGAAACCCTTATGAATAGTGTTTTTGCTGAATGAGAAAACTTTTCATGCCACACTAGGTAGGGGTTCTTTTATGGATATTCTGAGATTTTATTGGCACTCTATATGACATATAAGTGTCTGTAAAGATCGTCAGAATCCAATTCCGAACACTTTAATTTTTCCCGGAAATCCACTAGATACGGAAAGAATTGAGTATAAGGTAAAAGGATAAAAAGGATTTAAATTAAAGGATTATAAGAGAGGATCATAAAAGGAATATAGTGTATTGAGAAAGGTTAAGGAAACCCAAGTAATAAGATCCCGGGTATAATCCCTCAAACAATAAACGAAAACGAAAGTTAAGCGAACCGTATAACAGATCAGCGGTCATTAGGCAAACAATTAGGAAGTTAATCAAGGAGGTTAGGGATGATGAGGTCATCCAACCAATAAGAAGAGGGCAAGTAAGGGATGCTGACATCACAAAGTGACATAAGCATGACATAGGAGGGAAGGAGGTGTGGATGAATGATAACCACACAAAGTTTAAGGTTAATAAGGTAATTAACCAAAATCAAAACAAAAACAACCAAGGCAAATCAAAACAAATCACAAAACACAAAACCCCCCATTTTCTTCATGAAGCTCTCAGCTTCTTTTATAAAAAAATGAAGATCCAAGCTCCACCACTTACTATTTGGCAAGGTATTTATCTAAGCTTCCCCATGGATAGTTACATACTTCCTATAAGTTTAAGCTTCTAATTCCAAGCCAATCTTTTTTTATAAATCAAGGAAGAAGATGGTGAATAGTACTTCTTGAAATTAATTTTTGTGTTCTTGATTTCTTTGAAAGATCAAGCTTGTAGGAGGATAGATTAAGGCTTCCATGGGCATTCCAAGGATCTTTCATGGATTAAAAGCTTCAAGGAAGGTATAACTCTTCATGATCTTAGTCTTAAGTTTTGTTGTTTAGATTTCCTAATGTTTAGATGATGGGTTAGTGTAATGGGTGTGTAATCATGTTTAAAGCTTGTTATGAGTAGTTTAGTTGATGAGAGTCATGATTATTGTGTGTTTAGAGATTGGTTGGTTTTGTGATATTTTTGGAGTTGGAAGTCTTGGTTATTAGTTAATGAACTTAAGTAAACTCTTAGTTTATAATTGAGAAATAAGTATGAATTGGTAATGTTGAGTTGTTGGGGCTGTTATGGTGAGGTATGGATGGAGTTTTTATTGGGTTGTGATTGTGGGTTGAATTGTGGATTGATTTGGAATGGTATAAATTTGGGAAATCGCGTAAATATAGCCGTCATAATGCCTGATTTACCGTAGACTGTTTTTGTTCTTAACATCAGAACCCTTGAACTCACTGTTAGGTTTTTACCATTGCCATGTTTAGATAGTTCATGTTACGAGCTTCGTTTTGATATGTAGTTCGTTTGATTCCGATGTACGGTTTAGGAGAAATGACCGTTTTAAGTAACGGCGTTTCGCGACCGAACCATTACCCCTCGCCTTACTTTGAAACCTTGGTTAAGGACCTTAAAGGACTAATTGGGGTATGAAACAATTATGTTAAGTGGATTAGGCAGTTGGTAAGGTACTCGAGAAAGAATCTCCTTAAAACCCTTAATGGTTAATTTATTAAAAATGGTGGAACCGAGAGTACTCGAGCGACTTAAGTAAATCAGTAAGCGTAAAGCGAGCGTTAGAGTCTAAATTGATTAAAGTATAGATTTATAAGTGGCTTTGGTTTAATTCTAACTTATATGTTGTTTATAGGTTACCAGACTCGTCCCAAGCCATTTATAACCCCCAGTCGCTCAGGCAAGTTTTCTACCCGTATAACTGTTGTTGTGATGTATACGTGTATATGCATGATCTTGCGATAAATGCATAATTGTTATTAGCAAATTCTTGCGATATATTGTAGCATGTGATATGGTATATATGCATGCCTGTTTCATATTCTTGAATTATATATCTGTTGGTTCAAATGCTTATTAGTTGCATAATACCTATGCTAGAGATGAGCGGTTTTTGCGTATACCCTTGGTATAGGGGACCCAAAGTTGAACATATTTTCTAAACCGGGAGACGATGTTCCCGAGTATAATATATATATATATATATTTATATATATATATAGTTTTCAAAACTATTAATCGAATAAGGTTTATTCGATAACTTTATTTTATTTATTGAATATTATTTCGAATATTCATTCGAGGGCTTATGACTCCGTTTATTTTATTAATGAATATTATTTCGAATATTCATTCGAGGGCTTATGACTCGGCTTATTTTATTTATTGAATATTATTTCGAATATTCATTCGAGGGCTTATGACTCGGCTTATTTTATTTATTGAATATTATTTCGAATATTCATTCGAGGGCTTATGACTCGGCTTATTTTATTTATTGAATATTATTTCGAATATTCATTCGAGGGCTTATGACTCAGCTTATTTATTTATTGAATATTATTTCGAATATTCATTCGAGGGCTTATGACTCAGCTTATTTTATTTATTGAATATTATTTGAATATTCATTTGAGGATCTATGACTCCGATTATTTGCCGAGATATATTCTTTATTTTATTAAAGAATAAGGTGTCGATAATGAAACTTATCTTTGATGATTCAAATAAAGATAGTACTTTCGTATAAGTATATCTTTGGTTAATTAATACTCATTTCAAGTATAAGTTTTACAACTTCTACTTCGAATATTTTTATAAGGATTATTTTTATGAGAATATTATTTAAATAATAATATTCAGATATTTTCTAATATATCGGGACTGATTTACTTTATTAAATCAGTATTACTCCAAACACTCTTTAAAGTATTTTCGAGTCTTCAAAATGATTTTTAAAGGTTAGAGCGAATCCCAAAACTTATTTTCAAATTTAAGATCTTCCTTTTTGGAGGGGACTTGAATACTCGCTCAAAAATCTAAGGGATCCGGCTCTGTGGTATATTTTATATTCGCAATAAGGTTGTTGTTTTGATAAATGAATTGATTACTTACCCAACACTCGGGAAGTAAAATTCTTGGAACAAGTTAATCCATTAACAGGCATCGCCTGGGAAATATCGGTGAGTTCTCCTTTCCAACTAGATACGACTTCTTGGTGGAGCCTTATCAACAAGTTTCTACTTGGGGAAAGGGGGAACGAGCTTTACGTTTCAGAGTCATGGATTTCATCTGAACTAGGAGTGGCGTAAGTGGTCGAGTGGCGCCGGCCCAGCCTTATTATATTGGCCCAAAATGGCCTGGAAGTTCCGCTAAGACGGTCCATTCCTTAGGAGTCCAGTGTTCGGTTGACAAGTAAATCCGACAGGTTCTCCTCTACATGTAGAAAATGGTGGGGTTGTACTACTACGACTGATCATCGTAAGTGGTCTTCCTGGCGCGGCAAACTCCCGTAATGAGTTCATCATCCAATTGGATATTTCTGCAACACTACCCAGAGCACTTTGATAGAAAGGCTACGGTTGGGCGATTGTTGAGTGTTGGCAGGGTCGAGTTTTCAAAATGATGTTTGCATCAAATAAAGTATCTCGTAACTTCATTTTATTTTGATGATATTTTAAAGATTGATTCTATACAAGTCTTGTCTTGTAGCTTAATCTATGGGATGAACTAGTTATACATTGAACGGTGGTAGTTCAAGTAGTATTCAGAAAAGATATAAGTATATTGGAGTATCTTGTAACTTCATCTTTTAAACTTATATCTAGTAAATGATTATCTTGTGCATGTTAAAGATTTTTAGAAAAACGTTGAGACAAGGTTAGATATATGAGATCACCTTGCAACGATATTTTTATACAGTTATAAACTGAAACTCTGTGTATATTATACATGTTAGAGGATTTCAAAGATTGTGAAAAGTATATATGTATATATATACTGAATATTTTGCGACTTGGTCGCGTTAAGATATCAACTTGGTTCAATTCTTCTTGACCAAGACTTTCATGAGTACTATGAGAAGGCTCATATATTGTTAATCATTATACATATTATTTTGGTGGGCTTGCTGCTCACCCTTGCTTTCTTCTTTCATCACACAACAACAGATAGAAAGGATGAACAGGACCAAGCTCCCGATTCGCGAGCGGATAGGAAATGTTCCGCAGTTTCCTATAGGCGTTGATGTCGCTGTAGCTGAGGTAGGAACTACCAATAGGCTAGGCTTTCAACTTTTGATGTACCAGATTATGTATATTTATGAATTGTAATAATGGCAAAGAAATGTAAATTTATTCATAAACCTTTTAAGATGTATTCACATATAATTGTGGAATAAAATGACTTGTGATTATTTTTTTTGGATATTTATCTTTGAGACTATAACTTGTGATGTGTGTGTTTATTGTGGGGTCACAGTACAGAGTAGTTGATTATTTATTAGGATTGGGTGTTATTAAGGGAAATGGAACTCGTGACAACCCGGATCCCCGACCCCGGATTTGGGGGTGTTACACTGTATTTATAATTCCATCTAGGAGATATATTTTTGATGGTTCCAGGATATGATCCTCAATTCTCTTCAAAAGTAAACGATTAAATCGACGACGGTAATAGCCTTTAAAATTTCTAATAATGTCAGCATCACATGGCTGAATTTTGGAAGTGTTATTTGGTGGTAAAAATATAACAATTGTGTGACGAAGAGGGGGTGGGTTATCTTTTTTACCATGTGCTGTACAATTATCCAAAATAAGCAACACATTTTTGTTCAAACGATTATCAAACCATTTTAGCCATTCCTCAATGATTAAAGATGTCATCCAGGCATTTGAGCTTGCTCGATAAGTACAACCAAGATTTCCACGATTGATGTTTTTAAAGCATCTGGGATTAAGAAACTTACCAATGATCCAAAGAGGAAGTTTGTCAGTGCCATCACCATTGCAACAAATAATCACCGTAATTCTTTCTCGATTTTATTTTCTCCCTTCTAGCTGCTTTGTTGCAAGAGAGTTATCTGCTTGCATGGGATAAAATAAACCAGTTTCATCCATGTTGTAAATGTCTTTCCAGGCCCATTTGTCTAGTTCTTCTCTTATAGATGGCAAAATAGATTCAATTTTCTCCATGTCAACTGAGCCACTCTCCCCAAAATGACGAAATGACTTGATTGCATGTCGTTGCTTGAATTTTTCCAACCAACCATTTAAAAATTCAAATGAGTTAGCTTCTGGATACAATTCTTTTAAAAATATGCTCCCTTTTTTTTCAATAATTCACCAGAAATATTGACATGCTCTTAATTGCACATAAACCATTCGTAAAGAGCAAACTCCATTAAAGGATACTTCACATGCTTTTGACATATTACATTTGGATTTGAAACTGGGTCCCCTAGCTGTTCAGGCACATTTTTTACTATCTTTGATATTGCTGGTTGTGACAACTTAAGCTTATGGGTGTCTTCTAACCATTTTGCAAGATCTTTTTGCTTCCAATCAGGGTTGGTTTCTTTCATTTTACGTAACTCAGCACGAATACTTTCAGTAATTTGGGTTCGCTTGCTCTTAGGTGCCATGGCTAGTTAGAAAAGGTTGACTTCGAATGATATAAAATCTATCTAATGGTGTATATATGTTTAGTAAAACACCAAAAGACATTGTACATGTATGCATAGGGCTGTAAACGAACTGAGCTGATCTTTAGGCTCAACTCGACTCGACTCGTTTAACTCGACTCGACTCGTTAAGTAATCGAGCTCGTTTTCGAACAAGAAAATATGCTCGTTTATCTTATCAAGTCGATCCGAGTTTTACAAGTGGTCGACTCGAACTCGACTCGAGATTGACTCGAGATCGACTCGACTCGTTAAACTCGACTCGAACTTGACTCGATAAGCAATATGCATAAAAATATCTAAATATATACATGAACATGCTCTATTCTCTACCCGTGTCTTCCTAATTGGACTGAGCTTAAATTTTATTTTATTTGGTTTGGGCCTTGTTTGGACTCTAATTGTGAAAAAAGACTAAAAAAGTTTAAAAAAATAATGACAAACTCAAACTCGACTCCAGTTTGACTCGACTCGAAAAGTTCATGAACAACTCGAACTCGACTCGATTGTTAACGAACTCGAGTTCGAACATGAAAATCTGATCGGTAAACTTTTCGAACTCGACTGGTTAAGAAAAAACTAGAACTCGAACTCGTTAAGGAAAAACTCGAATTGACTCGGTTCGTTTACATCCCTATATATGCATAATGTATCTATATTGTGCATGCATAATGTATCTACATTTTAAATAAATGCATTTTCATGAATCTTAAAGTATTAAAGTATGTTAGAAATTCTAGTATTAAGATACAATATATATATATATGCCTAGTAAAAATCAAAATATATATTATATATATTTAAATTATGATTTTTAATTAAAAATTTATAAATTTATATGTAAACCTCTATTAAGGAATAACCTCCATATAGTAATATTTTTTCTCAGTCCTAAGGATATTACTGTATAGAGGTTTTACTGTATACCCCTCATAGTTCAACAAGAAGATATGTTAGGTCACACAACAATGTAGAAGGAGGTTGAATATAGTGTAGAATACAATCAAATCGATTTAGAACACAAGTAACTGAAAACAGATGTATTCGATATAATAAACTCTGTTACAATGGAACTGTCCTCTCTCAGTGATGAACAAATATCACGAGAGCTGCTAGGTCATAATGTATGATCTTCTCGATAATGATAACACATATAGTGTAAACCTATGTCTGTGTTTATATAGTACACAATTACAAGATAACTTCTAATTGAAATGAAATATAATTCTGTCTCCTAAAATATATCAATCAGATATCTTATATAATTCTTCTAGTCCTCTAACTCTTTCCTTGCATATCTTCTGAAAGGAATATGTCCTAAGTCTAATCATGTATTAGGATTTAGGAATAACTTTTTATGTAATCTATTTTGATTTCATTGATATTAATAAAAGACTTGTTTTGTTTTTATTACGGGCTCTATCTATTTAAGTATTTAAATAAGATATACCATAGTTTAGAGTAAAACTTTTTATGGATTATGATGAGATCATAATAGTGAGACCTAAAAGATGATAACTCTAAACTTAAATAGTTCCTGGTCGTAGGATTACTAACTGGTAATTAATAATCCGCAGAGATCGGTACATACTATGCTTGCTTCATTATAAAGGATGTCTGTTCTTATAGACATTTGTGTGGTGACACTATAGCTAGTATGTAGGTGCTTATTATATAATAAGTTAACTGAACATGACTCGCACAGCTGAACAACTGATGGAGTTCACTCACGTGTCAGCAGTTGTTCACATAGTGATAGTTGTACAAGTATCCTTAGACTTGAGGTCATCATAGTCATCTTGTGTACACTGAACTATGCTTTGGTTTAGTTCTTAGTCTCCAGGGACAATTATTAGGGCTCTACTGGGTATAGGAATTTGTACACGAAGATAGTGTATGATCAATAAAGGATCTACCCCTTCCAGTGAAGGAAGCGAATGTTCAAGGCTGATCCACTTATGCTAGTTCAGGAATCTCTGGCCAGAGTGAATGAAATTAGAAAGGAGTTTCTAATTTGCATAGAACTACGCATAGTAAATGGTAAGCAAGTGATTAAATTAGATAGGCTTGACACGAGATCCATGCCTTGTATTTAATCGGGACATTGTAGGGTAGAAGGAGTTTATTGTACGGTAACTATTCACTGAATAGGTTCTTGGTATTCTAAGCAGTAAATTCATATTATCCGGATAGTCGCGATATGCTTAGAAGTATCCCTCACGATGTAGAATAAATATGATTAATTAGTTAATCATATTTAATAAATTAGAGAATTTTTATAAATAATGATAAAATAGTTTTATTATTATTTATTTCTACTACCGGCTTAATATTGAACCTACAGGGTCACACCATAAAAAGAGAATGATTTAATGGTGGAGGAATTAATTAATAATGGCTGATAAATATTTATTTATGAAATAAATAATTAATTGGCAAATTTAATAATTAATTAAATGAGATTTAATTGATTATAAATTAATTAAGAAAAGTTCTTAATATTATTAATTAAGGATTTAATTTTTGGAAATTAAATCAAGAGAGAGAATTATTTCTAAAGTGTTTAGAAAAAGGATTAATAATTAAAATGTGTTTTAATTATTAATGAGAATAATAAATGGGATAATAATAATAATATTTATGGGAAAATTTCAGCTGAAAATTTTGCCTATAAATATACTACTATAGACCCTATTTTTATTCGAACCCAAAAACCCAAAAGTTTTAGAAAACCAAATTCTCTCCACCTCCTCCTCCTCCTTAACGTCGTTTTCTTGGTGGATACCGGTGGAGTGCTTCACGTTTGAGGAGCAGCTGCTAAGGACTCCGAACGTTGCTTTTGGATCGCATATTAAAGGTTAGTAATCGATCCCTATGTTTTTACCACGATTTATATGCTTTTATTTGGATTTAGTATGTGTAAAAGTGTTTTGCCATGCCTCCGTTGCGATTAAAATCCAACAATGGTATCAGAGCATAGGTTGTATGCATATAGATCTGTGGTAAAAATTTCAGAATTTTATGTGCTTGTATGAATTAATTATGATTTTTACAAGTTATATCATGGATTAATTTTGTCTGATGAGAAATCGTTTCTCAGAATAATTTTGAATGTTGATCTGGGTTCTACAAGTGTTGTAGATCGTCTGGGTATTTTTTTTCATAATTTTATGATGTATAGATTTTTTATTATGAATTTTTGAAGTTCTTTTAATTAAATTCGTAATAAAATATATGTATATATATAATCTGTTGTATATATATATATTGTGTGTGCTGTTTGTTTGCCTCTGTGATGTCTGACTGATTACACGGAAGAGAAGACACAAAAGTCTGTTGATGCACGGAGTTCGAGGAAAGCAACGGCGGCTGCTGCAAAAGAAAAAAAATAGGGGTGTCGCGCATTCCGGGAATACGTTACACCCTGTGGCGCATTCACGGAATGCGTTACACCTTTTAATTGGTTAAAAGGGTTGTAACGCATCACCGGAATGCGTTACAGGGCTTGTAATGCGTTCCTGTAATGCGTTACAGCCCGACTGTCCAGATTAAAATTGATTTTCTGGGAGTTTCGTAACTCCGTTTTGGGCGTGCAATATACCGTTGGATTCGTTTTTCCGAGACGGATCTAATGGAGTGATCAATTTTAGTTTATATAAAAGTTTTGAACTGTTTATATTTCTGAAAGTGTTTTAAAGCTGTTTTTAACTGCTTTTAAATGCTTCATGTGATACATAGAGATGTATAATGCTTAGACTAATGTGCTAGATGATATAACATACCTACCTTGATGTTTATTCATGTTGATATATGTGATATATGCTTAGTTTATCATGCGATGATAGATTTAGGTGAACTTAAATGAACATAAGGCGTTTGTTAGACAACCTAGTATAGTGAAATTGTTTCATAACCTTAAGAATAATATTATGAATACAATCATGAGATTCTTGTGTTTATGAAACACGTAATTGAATATGAATTTTCGATATGAGAGAAAGGATGATTATGTCAACAACAAATTTCTATCTGTAAGAAAGGGTTATTAAGTGACGCCTCTTGACAATGCTCCACCCGATCTGGGAATCATCTGATTGTTAATTATTGATTTGAAATATTTAATTTAAAAGGAAGAATTTCTTTATAATATGATTATGATTGTAACGTAATATAATCCCTCTAAAATTAAATAATATCAAGTAGTAATTGGCCAATGACACAACGGGCTTGTGTCGGTCATAGCCTTCGAACATGATAGAAAGTAGTTCTTATTTTTTAAATCATTGTCGTTTCGTACCACAGCCGAGGGCTTTGATTTCAAAATAAGAAATACTTGTCTATTACATAGAGATGTGTACATTGAATAAGAATCTAAAGGTCGTTACGTGCCACAGCCGTGGGCCTTTGGGGACTGATTCAATTGTACGGAATGTTGGGTTAGACTTGACTTAGAATATTGAGTTTGTCGTGTCACAGCCGTGAATCAATTATTCAAGAGGCTAAAGTTTAATTAGGGAATAACATTAGATGTAATTGACAAGAGTTGTCTGCCTATTGAACATTACATGGCGTTTCGTGCCACAGCCGGGGTTGTGTAATGGAATGTAGGATCCCTATTCCCACTAGCATTATGAATGCTTAATTTTTCACGTAGGGGGTTGAATAAATTAGATAAACTAGTGGGAGCCACTTATGAATAAAGACCCGATTCATATAGTGTTTTGAAATGAAATCGAATATTTGCCAAGTGTTATTATGTGTTTATCATTTACAGATTTACTTTGTACGTTATGTCTTCTGCACTATCACTCAGGAGCTTACTAGATGCTCACAAATTGACTGGTCCTAATTATGCTGACTGGCTTCGAAACTTGAGAATTGTTCTCAGGATTGAGAAGCTGGAATACATGATTGACTCACCTAAGCCTACTGAACCTGCTAGTGATGCACATAATGATGAACATGTTGTGTATCGTAAGTGGATAGATGATGCAAATGTTGCTCAATGCATCATGCTAGCTTCTATGAACATTGAGCTACAGAAGCAACATGAGCATATGGATGCTCACACTATCCTCATGCATCTACAAGAGTTGTATGATGTGGCGGGGAGGACAGCTCGATATGAGAAATTGAAGGAGTTGTTCGGTTGTAGGATGTTTGAGGGATCATCTGTGAATGACCATGTACTTAAGATGATCAATTTAATTGAACGTCTTGGACAACTTGGTTTTGCCATGGATGGGGAGCTGAGCCAAAACTTGGTCTTGCAATCGCTTCCGAGTTTGTTCTCGCAGTTTATTGTGAACTTTCACATGAATAAGTTGGATGTCAGCCTGCCTGAACTCCACAACATGTTGAAGACTGCGGAATCGAATTTTCCCCCTAAGAAGAGTTCTGTTCTTCTAATTGGTGAAGGTTCCAATCCTAAGAAAAGGAAGAGGAACTCTTCCAAGAAGAAGAAAGTAGGTGAGAAAATGCCGGTTCCACCAAAAGCTGAAGACCCCAAGAGCAAAGTTGTTTGCTTTCACTGTAATAAGGTGGGGCACTGGAAGAGGAACTGCAAGGTTTACCTTGAAGAATTGAAGAAGAAGAAGGGTAGTGAGACTACCGCTTCTGATTCAGGTATGTTCATGATAGAAGTGAATATGTCATTAAATCAAATTTCTACTTGGGTATTAGATACCGCCTGTGGTTCTCATATCTGCAATTTGTTGCAGGGACCAAGGAGAAGTAGGACTCTTGAGGAAGAGGAGGTGATTCTACTGATGGGAAATGGAGCAAGAGTTGCTGCTAAAGATGTAGAATCATTTCATAAGCCTACGGGCAAGACTATTGTTTTAAATAATTGTTATTTTGTTCCCTCGATTGTGAGGAATATTATTCCCATGTTAGACTTGGCTGGATTTTCATTTATTATTGAGAATAATGAATGTTCTATTCTTAGAGATAATATTCTTTATGGACGTGGTGCTTTAAATAATGGTCTGTATATATGTGACATAATTTACTTCAGATTGAACAAACTAATAAAAGAAAAGGGATGATGAAAATCTCACTTTATAGTGGCATTGCAGTCTCCATTTAGTAGACATGGAGAGAGGACTGCAAATTTGCTAGGAATGGTACACACAGATGTATGTGGACCAATGTCTACGCAAGCCATGGGTGGATTTTCATACTTCATTACTTTCATAGATGATAGATCTAGATTCGGATATGTGTTTGATGAAACACAAGTCTGAGGCCTTTGAAAAGTTCAAAGAATATAAGTATGAAGTGGAGAAACAAACCAAACATAGTATTATAATTCTTTGATTAGATCGAGGTGGTGAATACTTGAATGGAGAGTTTCTGGATTATCTCAAAGTAAATGGTATAGTCTCCCAGTGGACTCCTCCAGATTAGTATCTGAAAGGAGAAATCGAACTTTGTTAGACATAGTTCGGTCCATGATGAGCTATGCAAATTTTCCAGTATTCCTATGGGGTTATGCATTGGAAACCTCAGCATATTTACTGAATATGGTGCCTTCCAAAATCTGTTCCTCAAACTTCGTATGAGATATGGAAAGAAAGGAAACCGAGTCTTAAACACGTTAAGATTTGGGGATGTCCAGCTTATGTCAAGAAAGTTGACCTAGATAAGCTGGAATATCGATCCGTAAAATGTAGTTTTGTGGAATATCCTAAAGAAATTTTAGGATATTACTTTTACACCGATCATCGGGTGTTTGTCTCTAGACATGCTACCTTCTTGGAAAAGGAGTTTATCCTTGAAGGAAACAGTGGGAGCAAAATTGAACTTGATGAAGTTCAAGAAGCACAAACTACTACGGATCAAGTGAAAACACCTGTTCTGACTGAACAACCTTTTGTGGAACAGCCCATTCATAGATCAGGGAGAGTGTCTCGCCAACCTGAGAGGTAATATGGCCTTGTCATTAAGAATGACAATGAGTTGTCGATCATTGATGATGACGACCCTGTGACCTATAATGAGGCTATGAGTAGTGTTGACTCAGAGAAATGGCATAGTGCCATGAAATCCGAAAAGGAATCTATGTATACGGTATACTAAAGAATGATTGGAGAAGATGGCCAGGTGAAGACCTATAAGGCCAGGCTTGTGGCAAAAGGATTCAAACAAAGGCAATGGATTGACTTTGATGAAACTTTTTACCTGTAGCCCTGTTAAAATCAGAAGAGATTTTGCTTGCGATTGCTGCTTACTACGACTATGAGATCTGGCATATAGCCAGACTTTTTTCTTTCCAAGGGAAATGAAAGCCTAGTATGTAAGCTACTGCGAACCATATGTGGTTTAAAGCAAGCTTCTCGAAAGATGGAACATTTGTTTTGATGAGAAAATCAAAGAGTTTGATTTTATCAAAAAACGTAGATGAACCATGCGTTTACAAAAGGGTTAGTGGGAGCGCGGTAACATTTCTTGTATTGTATTGAAATAGAGTTGACACACATAACAACATAGCAGACCCACTCACAAAGCTACTTTCTGAAAGTCACTTTGATCATCGTAAAGACTAGATGGGTATTAGATACCAGAGTGATTGGTTTTAGTACAAGTGGGAGATTGAAAGGAATATGTCCTAAGTCCAATCATGTATTAGGATTTAGGAATAACTTTTTATGTAATCTGTTTTGATTTCATTGATATTAATAAAAGACTTGTTTTGTTTTTATTACGGGCTCTATCTATTTAAGTGTTTAAATAAGATATACCATAGTTTAGAGTAAAGCTTTTTATGGATTATGATGAGATCATAATAGTGAGACCAAAAAGATGATAACTCTAAACTTAAATAGTTCCTGGTCATAGGATTACTAACTGGTAATTAATAATCCACAGAGATCGGTACATACTATGCTTGCTTCATTATGAAGGATGTCTGTTCTCATAGACATTTGTGTGGTGACACTATAGCTAGTATGTAGGTGCTTATTATAGAATAAGTTAACTGAACATGACTCGCACAGCTGAACAACTGATGGAGTTCACTCACGTGTCAGCAGTTGTTCACATAGTGATAGTTGTACAAGTATCCTTAGACTTGAGGTCATCATAGTCATCTTGTGTACACTGAACTATGCTTTGGTTTAGTTCTTAGTCTCCAGGGACAATTATTAGGGCTCTACTGGGTATAGGAATTTGTACACGAAGATAGTGTATGATCAATAAAGGATCTACCCCTTCCAGTGAAGGAAGCGAATGTTCAAGGCTGATCCACTTATGCTAGTTCAGGAATCTCTGGCCAGAGTGAATGAAATTAGAAAGGAGTTTCTAATTTGCATAGAACTACGCATAGTAAATGGTAAGCAAGTGATTAAATTAGATAGGCTTGACACGAGATCCATGCCTTGTATTTAATCGGGACATTGTAGGGTAGAAGGAGTTTATTGTACAGTAACTATTCACTGAATAGGTTCTTGGTATTCTAAGCAGTGAATTCATATTATCCGGATAGTCACGATATGCTGAGAAGTATCCCTCACGATGTAGAATAAATATGATTAATTAATTAATCATATTTAATAAATTAGAGAATTTTTATAAATAATGATAAAATAGTTTTATTATTATTTATTTCTACTACCGGCTTAATATTGAACCTACAGGGTCACACCATAAAAAGAGAATGATTTAATGGTGGAGGAATTAATTAATAATGGCTGATAATTATTTATTTATGAAATAAATAATTAATTGGCAAATTTAATAATTAATTAAATGAGATTTAATTGATTATAAATTAATTAAGAAAAGTTCTTAATATTATTAATTAAGGATTTAATTTTTGGAAATTAAATCAAGAGAGAGAATTATTTCTAAAGGGTTTAGAAAAAGGATTAATAATTAAAAGGTGTTTTAATTATTAATGAGAATAATAAATGGGATAATAATAATAATATTTATGGGAAAATTTCAGTTGAAAATTTTGCCTATAAAATATACTATTATAGACCCTATTTTTATTCGAACCCAAAACCCCAAAAGTTTTAGAAAACCAAATTCTCTCCACCTCCTCCTCCTCCTTAACGTCATTTTCTTGGTGGATACCGGTAGAGTGCTTCACGTTTGAGGAGCAGCTGCTAAGGATCTCCGAACATTGCTTTTGGATCGCATATTAAAGGTTAGTAATCGATCCCTATGTTTTTACCACGATTTATATGCTTTTATTTGGATTTAGTATGTGTAAAAGTGTTTTGCCATGCCTCTGCTGTGATTAAAATCCAACATCTTCTTCTTGTATTAGTCTCGATCTTCTACTGTTAATCAGCTTCCTTTCTTAACTGTAAGTCCACCCTTACTTAAGTTCTGATATGACCTTAAGTCTTGATATGACATTAAGTCCTGACTTCCGGTAAGTACCGATTCCAGTAAGAAATGATATTTTCTGTTTGTTAAGATCTGAAAACTAAACATGAAACATATTAGACATGACATCTCAAATATATCCAACAATCTCCCCCAACTTGTAAATTATGCAAGAATATACAAGTTAATAGATTTGATGATGTCAAAAACACTTAAGTTCAAATACAATAAGAGTTTAATAAGACTATCAATTACAACTTACAGAACATCTAGCTTTACCAACATTACTAGATCAATCTAAATCCATAATGATTCTTAACAAAAAATTTCACCAGCTTATCTTCAGCTTTCCTCAGAACTTCAACTAACTATGCTTTGACCTGCATCAGTTCTTCTTCTTTGCTATCACCAATTTGATAAATGGTTGTTCTGAGAGCTTGAATGGATGTTCTTTCAAGTCCATCACCAAGTCTGATAACTTTAGAATGTGAAGAGTTTTCATTATAACATAAGCATTTTCCTTTCAGAATTACTTCAATCTTAGCAGAATTCTTCAGCATAGGAATTTCTCTTCCATCATCTTCAGTAATCATTGGACTGTAATGAGAAGTCTTTATAACAGAGATTCTGAGTAGATCTTTTATAGCCTTCAAAATGTATTCTGACCATCTTCTTGTAACATCAGATTTTACTTCCAGAAGATAGTGAATATGTTAAAGTTCTCTGACAGACTTCTTTAGTACATCAGTATCAGCTAGTCTATAAGTCCTTCCATCATTGAGAAATAAGATCAATTTCTCTTTTAGATTCTCCTTATCATGAGCATCTATCACAACTTGAGCAGACAACACCTTGTCAAGGTGCTTTTGTTTGATTTGTTCATATGGTTTGTCTGTCAACATGAAAGGATCTCTTAGAGTAACTTTTACTCCTGTTTGAATTTTCTCTTCGTCAGAACCTAATCCAGCTCTATCTCTAGGTTGCTTGGCTCTCAACCCAAATTTAGCGAGTTGATTAATCGTGAGATTGGATTTTGGTTCAACTGGAGTAGCTTTCTTCCATAACAGCTTCTTCTTATCAGCAATTGTCATTTTATTCAAATCAACTTGATCAGAATTTATTGTTTCTTCTATAGCTTGTTGTCCTTCATTCTGAACAAATTGAGCAATGTCAGAGTTGTTTTAGATTCTTCAATAATCTTTCTTCTTTTCAGAATTTGAACAGTTTCATCTTCAATAAGATTATCATCAGTTACTTGAACCATTTTGCATATTGGTTTCATCAGAACTTGAGAAATTTTCATCTACAGTGACTTGATTGGTTCAACAACTTTTCCTTTCCCTTTGTCTTTGGGATTACTCTCAGTCTGTGATCTAGTCTTGAACTTTGAAATTTTAGAATTTGACTTTTCCTTGATCACAATGCCTTTTTCCTGATCATAATCATGAAATACAAGTGTTTCATTCCTTCATTATGATGTTCCATGTCCGTTTCTATCTTTAGAAATCTGGAGGAGTCTAGTGCATGATTCATTTCAACCAGGTCTTCAAGAGAAGTCATTCTTGTATGTAGAGAGCAGAAGTTAGAAATGTCATCAGCTGATAAAGTTGGAGTTTCCTGAATGGAATTGAGCTTTGGTATGACAGTGGTCTTGAGATCTGAGATATCATTCCTGATGAGTGCCAGCTGATTGTTGACAGAGGTGGAAGAAGAAGACCGTTCTACCACTTGTGGTTTGAATGATTTAGCTTCAGCTTGGCTTTTAGCAAGTTCTTCTTTTAAAGCAGCAATTTGAGCTAACAGGTTTTCAGTGTCTGTGTCTGTGTGTGCTCTCACCTGAATTTCACTCGTGTTTGGTTCACTCACCTCACGTGCTTGTGTTTCTCTCAATATAATTGCTCGTGAGGAGTCTTCCTGTTGCTGTTCTTCTGTACCTGCAATTAAAATCACCCTAGCCTCTTCAAGAGAGGTCAGTGGTGGTGCAATGGGAATTCGCGAGTCCCTATCCTCAGTCAATACTATCAGTTCATTTGAAATAGATGTCAGAATTGCTTCAGGGATAGATTGACCGAGTTGCCCTCCACTTTCTCCAGATAAATCTGCGAGTGGAGAATCCCGTGAGGGAGCCAGAGGTGTTGGATCTGGGAGGGGAGAAAATGACTCTATTAAAGATGGCGGAGAGTCAGATTTTCCCTCAGAAGCATGTGACTGCTCTTCTGCCGTAACTATGGCAGGCACTGTAACAGACTCTATGTGCACTCCTTGCTCCGTGTCCTGAGTATCATCTACTAGTATGTATGGTTCCATTGTGAGTAATGGAATTGTGCTTGACTCAGTACAGGATGCCATGGCCCTATGGCGAATTTCAATAGATTTATCCTGTTGAGAGAATGCCTCTAGTAACTGTTCATTGGCCATTTCAAAGTCCATGTCCTGTTGGGAGGACAAGGATGGGCTTTCAGATGCCTCAGTATATGTTCTTCTTTTCTTGGGAGGAGGCAGAGCTGAGGGTTCACTCACATTCAACAATACACTACTTCCTATTAACCTTCTGGGTAACATTTTAGACAGTGGGGGAGAGGTTGAGATAGGTTGTGACTCTGTGTTTGGCTCTATGACCTGGGATTGAAGCTGTGGTTCTACAACTTCATGGTCAGTCCTATCGACCACTGGGGGTCTTTCAACAGAAGTAGGAATGGAGTGAGAGTGAGGAATTACTACCTGTAATGGAAGAGCATCTGATGTTGGAGGAGCATGGGTGGCTTGAACCACTGGAGGTTGAGGTTGCTGTTCATGGCCGGGAAGATTGAAAATAGGTAAGGGAATATAAGTGGCCATGAAAGCAGATACAAGTACTGGAACTTGCATGAATTTGAAGGTTGTGTCTTGGCGGGTGTAAATCTTTTTGCTTACTGGAGGGGGTTCGGTTACTGCAGAGTTAGCAAAAAGGGCTTTGTGCTCAGGTGTGAGAAGATGGTCTTCTATAAGCATGAGAAAACGAGCATAGTAACACGAGACCCTACGATTTGTAGAATGATCACGTAAAGCAGTAGTGAGACGTCTCAAGAGAATGGGTAAAAGTAGTTTGCCAAAATTGATCCTTTGATTGAAAACAACCGCAAGACCAATATACTGCAGAGTGGAAGTGATGTTGTGAAAGTTGGATTTAGTGCAGTTGGCAAACACTTTAGAAAGAGTATCGAAGAAAATGTCCCATTCAGACACCAAATTGGATTTTGAAAGTTTGGTCAAATTGATCACCCTCTGATAGTGAATAGCATGGAAAAAGTTTGAAATATCATTTTCAGAGGGCAAATTACAGAAATTGTCCATAGGAAAATTTAAAGCTCGATTGACGACTGTTTCATCAACCACATACTGTGTGTTTGCCACGGTGAATGAAAAAGATTTTGAATCATCGGCCACAGTAGAGGTTGTGCAAATCAGTCTAAGCAGATCGACATTTAAAATCACATTTGATTTAATAGCAGAGCTAACAATCGAATGGTCATTTAAAAATCTAATCCATGGCTTAAATTTTTCCACATCACATTTTTCTGGATTAAAATAACCAACAAGATTATGCGAAACAATTTGGAAATTGAGAGCCATTTAAAAATAATAATAAGACACACACTTTCAGAATTTTAAGAATAATATTAAGAAAATTCGAATTAATTAAATTAATTTAATAATTCGAATTAAATTAATTATAATCGAAAAATTTAGACAGAAATGTATCTCGTTAAAATTCTTAACTCACACACACAGATTTGAAAAGCCAAAAGACACAAAACAGAAATTAAAATTAAAATTAAAAATACCTAAAATCAACAAACACAAACTGAATTTGAAGGAAAAAAAATGATTCATAAAAAGTTTTGAAAAAATTTTGGCAGCACTCCTGTATGTATATATATGTAAGTATATATAACAGGAGTAAGATTGCTGAGTAAGAACTCGAGCAAAGGAGATAATGGCGATGGAATTGGTGTTTGCTGTTCGAAGAGAGAGAGAGAGAGATAACTGACAAAAAAAAACTGAACTGATGAAAATTAAAACACACACAAAAACGATTAAGTAGTATAACTGGTATGACAATCGGATTGTCATACCGATTGTCATACTGATTGTCACACCAGCTTAAAGACAAAAAAAACAAAAAAACAAAACAAATAATAATATATAACTGGTATGACAATCTGATAGTCGTACCGATTGTCATACCAGTACAAAATAAAACATAAAAAGTCTGATATTAATTTTATTACTGGCATGACAATCAATAGTCATACCGATTGTCTTTCCAGTTATAAAATTAATCTGATTTAAAAATAAACAAGTATTAGTACTGGAATGACTTTCAGCAAGACAATTTCAATTGTCTTGCCGATTGTCATTCTAGTATAACATAAATTAAGTATTTAAATATACTGAATAATTAACATAAAAACTGTTAAAAACACATAATAAAAAAAACAGAATATATAAAATATTTCAATTTCAGAAAACTGAAATGAATATTGCAGAAAATATTTACATAATTAAAATAATTAAAATATTTCAGAGATAATAATATTTTCAGTCCAAAAATAGATTTCTTTTGAATTTTAACAAATTAAATTCATAGAAAAAAAATATTTTTAGAGAAAATAAAATATTCTGAGACATTAAAATTAACAAGTTGAGTAAATAAATAAGATAAGATAATAGAAATTACATAGAATAAGCAAGAAATATGATAAAATGATAAAATAAATTTGCAAATGAATTTTTCACTTATGAAAAATTCATTTGTAAATTCATTCAAGAACAGATCTCAGATATTAACTAGATTAATCACTAAAACTATTCAACATACCCAATTTACCAACTAATCTGGTAAATGTGGATTCATCAAGTGGTTTAGTGAAAATATCTGCTATTTGTTCTTCTGTTGGAACAAAAAATAGTTCAACAGTACCATTCATGACGTGCTCTCTAATAAAATGATACCTGATGTCAATGTGCTTTGTCCTCGAGTGTTGCACAGGGTTGTTGGTGATGGCTATTGCACTTGTATTGTCACATAAAATAGGAATTTTGTTCAATACAGAGCCATAGTCTCGTAGCTGGTTCCTAATCCACAAGATCTGAGCACAGCAGCTTCCAGCAGTAATATATTCAGCCTCGGTCGTTGAGTTGGAAACTATTTGCTATTTCTTGCTGTACAACGAGACTAGTCTGCTACCTAGGAATTGACAACTCCCTGAGGTGCTTTTCCTATCAACAACACTTCCTGCATAATCTGAATCTGTATATCCAACAAGGTTAAAACCAGATTCTTTAGGGTACCAAATACCTAGATTTGGTGTTCCCTTAAGATATCTTAAGATTCGTTTAACAGCAACGAGATGAATATCTCTAGGATCCGCTTGGAACCTTGCACATAAGCATGTAGCATACATAATATCTGGTCTACTTGCAGTAAGATAGAGTAACGAGCCAATCATACCTCTGTAGCTTGTGACATCTACCTTAATGGAGTTTTCACATGGTCCAAGCTTGACAGTTGTAGTTGATGGAGTCCTTGCTGATGCAGAATCCTCTAGATTGTACTTTTTGAGGAGTTCCTTGAGATACTTGGATTGACAAATAAATGTTCCATCTAACCTTTGATTTACTTGTAATCCAAGAAAGAACTTCAGCTCTCCCATCATGCTCATTTCAAACTTGTTGTGCATTAACTTAGCAAATCTCTTACAGAGATTATCATTAGTAGACCCAAATATTATATCATCCACATAGAATTGGACTAATATAGTATCATTCTTATGTTTTTTAGAAAAGAGAATTTTGTCTATGACACCTCTAATAAAGATATTTTCAATAAGAAATTCAGAGAGAGTGTCATACCATTTTCTCGGAGACTGTTTGAGCCCATAGATAGCCTTGAAAAGAAAGAAGACAAAATCCAAATGATCTGGATCTTCAAAACCAGGAGGTTGCTCTACATATACCTCTTCATCAAGCTTTCCATTCAGAAAGGCGCTCTTGACATCCATTTGATAAACTTTAAAGTTTGAGAATGCTGCGAATGCCAGAAATATCCTGATGGCCTCAAGTCTAGCCACTGGAGCATAGGTTTCATCATAATCAATGCCTTCAGCTTGTGAATACCCTTTTGCTACCAGTCTTGCCTTGTTTCTTGTAACCACACCATCTTCATCTAGTTTATTCCTGAATACCCACCTAGTACCAACAGCTTTCTTGTGTGTAGGTCTAGGTACCAGTTTCCAGACTTGTTGACTTTCAAACTGATTGAGTTCATCTTGCATAGCAATCACCCAATCTGGATCAGTCAGTGCTTCCTCAATCTTCTTAGGTTCCATCTCAGAAAGAAATCCTGAGAACAGACACTCATTTTGAGTAGCACGTCTAGTTCTGACTCCAACATCTGGATCACCAATAATCAACTCAAAAGGATGAGCTTTATTCCAGATAGTCTGTCTTGGAAGATTTGATCTTGATGATTCGCCTTGAAATTCATTAGGATGTTGTGTCCTACTAGATGATCCTTCAGCATCTCCCCCTGAGTTGTTGCTATGTTGACTTGAAGATTCTCCGTCAGTAGCAGTGGTATCTCCATTGTTGCCAAAGTTTCCATCACTATTACCTTGAGTATCATCATGATTAACAGGTTCTTCACCAGCAACAACCTCGGGTTCTTGACCATGTTCTGATTCTGAATCTGACATATCATCAAACTTCAGTTTCTCAGAAGGATCTTCAGTTTGGATACTAGGGAGTTTAGTGTCATCAAATGTAACATTGACACTTTCAGTTACTTTGTGTTGATCAATGATATACACTCTGTATGATCTTCTTTCATATCCAACAAAAATACCCTCATATGCCTTTGCCTCGAATTTACCACGACGATCATCTCCATCCTTGAGCACGAAGCATCTGGCACCAAATACATGAAAGTATTTGATAGAAGGTTTCTGTTCATTCAAAATCTCATAAGGAGTTTTCATGAAGTCTTTGTTGATTAGAGTTCGATTCTGAGTATAACATGCAGTATTGACAGCTTCAGCCCAAAAGTACATTGGAAGACCTGATTCACTTAACATCGTTCTTACAGCTTCAATCAATGTACGATTCTTCCTTTCTACCACTCCATTTTGCTGAGGGGTTCTAGGAGCTGAAAATTGTCTGGTAATCCCTTTGTCTGTTGTTAGGTCCCAATTTGTTTGTAGAAGGGGGGTTGAATGCAAATAATACCGTTTAATCGAATAAAATGCGGAATAAAATTATGAAACAAAATTCAAGTTAAATAAATCTTTTATTAAACTTGAAAGGTGTTACAACTACGGCATCGGTTACAAGGGATTAATCTTAAATCAATTATTACAAATCTAGAATAAATTCGACATGAACTTTTTCTATTTTTGTAATTAAAAGATCAAATGCTAAATGCGATTTGAGATTAAGTTCTAGGGATTTTAATCCGCTAGATTGATACACAAGAACAAGATAAATATTTCTAGTTGATTGGATTTAACTTTACAATCTAGAAATTTAATCTTGAAGAAAAGCTGATGAAAAATAAAATGTTATGCCTTTGTTTTCTGCTTCTTTTTCTCTTGTGTGTTCTGTTTTCTGTTAGATTGGATTCTGTAAGAGTGTTGATCAATAAAAGTCTTCTGCTTCTTTTATCAAACACCGAACTGAAAAATGTACTGGCATGACAATCTCTTTGGCCAGCAAGACTTTCGGTATGACAATATTTACAACTAGCAAGACAATCAAAATGAACTAGCAAGACTTTCGGTATGACTATTGATTGTCATACCGATTGTCATATTAGTTCAAATAAATTGTCTTGCTGAATTAATAACAGATTTTAATCTAAACAGAAATTCTAATAAGACAATTAAATGTATTGGCATGACTTTCGGTATGACTAGCAATTGTCATACCGATTGTCATACTAGTTCAAATGAATTGTCTTGTTTTGAATTTAAGCAGATTTTAAACCAATTAAAATCTTGTAAATCCTCAATATTAATTCTAAATTAATTAATCAATTTAATTCAATTAATCAATAAATTAATCTTTGCAGATATAATTTATTTTCTTAATTAAATTATATGACTTAATTAGTTAATAGAGAATTAATACTAACCCTGAGCAGCATCCATTCTTCTGACAATCTTCTGAAAATCACTGAGACTTATGAATCAATTCCGCCACTTCAATACTGACACTCGATGTACTGTCTGGTTCATGAGTGACTAACTTCCGTGACGTTTCTTCATGTCTTGACTTTGATACTCTGATTTTCTTCAGATTAAATCCTTGTAATAAATGATACCCTGACGAGATCTCTGTCACTTGATTAAATCCACGATCTTGATTTATATCACTGAGGCATGATCAAATTTTTGAACTTCTTCCAGTGAATCTTCAAGTCTGCAGATGAACAATGTTTCTTTATCCTTTGACAGATGTAACTTTGTGAGATCTCTCTGATGATAGATCCACTATTTACTTATTACATTCTTATTTGAGTTGAGTTAAATCTTCGAATAAACGAATAGGCTATGACATATGCTTTTCAATCTCCCCCTATTTGCTTGTTAGACAATAACAACAAATACCTAGAGGATAACTCAACTAACAAATAAGAAAAAGATATAAACAGTAATGCAAAGTAAATAGCAGAAAAGTTCTGGATTATATTTAACATTTTCCAGATTCCAAATGAAATTTACAAGTGAATACAAGATAGATGTTCCTCTAGCCTGAACATATAACTACATTAGACTATCTTGATTCATAAAGCTCTAATCATATTACATTGAGTTTTGAGCTAATTGACTTCAGTTGTCTTCTCTTCAGACTTCACCTTCTTCTAAATCTTGAAGCAATTCCTTGTCAAAGACACGATCCTTTTCTGAAGTGAAGCTTGCTGGTCTGACTGGTTGAACTCCAACTGACTTCAGCTTATTCTTGATCTGATTATACCTTTTAATATTCTTTTCACAATAAGCTTGAATCAAATCAGCAGCTTGAGTCTTCAACATGGATGAATATCCAACAGTTCTTAAATGATGTTCCATCCAGACCAGATGCTTAGCTGAGTAGTCTTTAAGAGATTGTACATCTAGCTGACAGATTTGAAGACAATCAGACTTAAAGAATCTCACCTGATGAGGATTGTTGACCACTTGAGGACTAGCCCTGCTGGCAAACTCTTTAAGCCTTTCTTGAAGAACTTCATTCAATTCTGAGCTTCTTTTAACCTTGTTGAGAAGAACCCAACTCTTTGACAAAGAACGATTCTCGAACAGATAAAGTGACACCTTGAAAGATCCTTCACTCTGACAATATATAAAAATGCTCATCTCATTTAGGGATCTATCAAAAGCAGCTGTGATCCTTGAGACTTCAGTCTTGATAGCATTCATGTACATGTCATTGTTAGGATTTGAGATTTCCAGCTTGTCAAGAAGATGTAGGAACTGCCTATCATTGTTAGTGCTCAGCTGAGGCATATCAAGTACTCTCCTAGCTTCATCCCATTTTTCACCAATCTTCAGTCTGACATCTCTTCTCCTTTATTGAGCCTTAATGTCATGAAGACGTTACTTTGAATGTCTTTCCTCATGTCAATGATCTGAGAGACCTTCTTGAGTTCAGCTTCTTTTCTTTTCATCTCTGACTGCTCCTTCTGAAATTCTTTCTCAAACAGAGGATCCACTTGAGCTTCTTCTTCCCATTCTCCAAAATCACTTTCCTCTTCAGCTTCAAATAAACCATCTTTATCTTCCTGAACTGGTTCAGTGGGAATGTCAAAAATATCAAAGTCATCCTGTTCTCCACTGTAGTAGACATCATCAGCCTTTCCTTTGTCTCCAGCAGAGGTATCTTTTTCCTTCCCTTTGGCACTACTCCCTTTCTTCTCCCCCTTAGTTGAGGGATCCTCTTCTGACCTTCCTTTGGAACCTCCATCACCTCCAGAGCCTGAACCTCCACCAGACGGTCCTTCAAAATAAGCTCTTTGTTCTTCATTAGGGCAATGAGAATTCTTGATCATGAAATATAGGTGCTTCATCCCTTCATTGAGATGTTCCATGCCCGTCTCTATCTTTAGAAATCTTGAGGAGTCCAGTGAATGATTCATCTCAACGAGGTCTTCAAGAGAAGTCATTCTTGTATGTAGAGAGCAGAAGTTGGATATGTCATCAGCTGATAAAGTTGGAGTGTCCTAAATGGAATTGAGCTTTGGTATTACAGTGGTCTTGAGATCTGAGATGTCATTCCTGATGATTGCCAGCTGATTGTTGACAGAGGTGGAAGAAGAAGACCGTTCAACCACTTGTTCTTTGAATGCTTGAGCTTCAGCTTGGCTTTTAGCAAGTTCTTCTTTTAGAGCAGCAATTTGAGCTAACAGGTTTTGAGTATCTGTGTCTGTGTGTGCTCTCACCTGAATTTCACTCGTGTTTGGTTCACTCACCTCACGTGCTTGTGTTTCTCTCAATATAATTGCTCGTGAGGAGTCTTCCTGTTGCTGTTCTTCTGTACCTGCAGTTAAAATCACCCTAGCCTCTTCAAGAGAGGTCAGTGGTGGTGCAATGGGAATTCGCGAGTCCCGATCCTCAGTCAATACCATCAAATCTTTTGAAATAGATGTCTGAATTTCTTCAGGGATAGATTGACTGAGTTGCCCTCCACTTTCTCCAGATAAATCTGTGAGTGGAGAATCCCATAAGGGAGCCAGAGGTGTTGGATCTGGGAGGGGAGAAAATGACTCTATTAAAGATGGCGGAGAGTCAGATTTTCCCTCTGAAGCATGTGACTGCTCTTCTGCCGTAACTATGGCAGGCACTGTAACCGACTCTACGTGCACTCCTCGTTCTGTGTCCTGAGTATGATCTGGGGAAGTGTATAGTTCCATTGTGAGTAATGGAATTGTGCTTGACTCAGTACAAGATGCCATGGCCCTATGGCGAATTTCAATAGATGCATCTTGTTGAGAGAATGCCTCTAGTAACTGTTCATTGGCCATTTCAAAGTCCATGTCCTGTTGGGAGGACAAGGATGGGCTTTCAGATGCCTCAGTATATGTTCTTCTTTTCTTAGGAGGAGGCAGAGCTGAGGGTTCACTCATATTTAACAATGCACTACTTCCTAGTAATCTTCTGGGTAACATTTTAGACAGTGGGGGAGAGGTTGAGATATAATGTGACTCTGTGTTTGGCTCTATGACCTGGGATTGAAGCTGTGGTTCTACAACTTCATGGTCAGCCCTATCAACCACTGGGGGTCTTTCAACAGAAGTAGGAAGGGAGTGAGAGTGAGGAATTACTACCTGTAATGGAAGAGCATCTGATGTTGGAGGAGCATGGGTGGCTTGAACCACTGGAGGTTGAGGTTGCTGTTCATGACCGGGAAGATTGAAAATAGGTAAAGGAATATAAGTGGCCATGAAAGCAGATACAAGTACTGGAACTTGCATGAATTTGAAGGTTGTGTCTTGGCGAGTGTAAATCTTTTTGCTAACTGGAGGGGGTTCGGTTACTGCAGAGTTAGCAAAAAGGGCTTTGTGTTCAGGTGTGAGAAGATGATCTGCTATAAGCATGAGAAAACGAGCATAGTAACATGATACCCTACGATTTGTAGAATGATCACGTAAAGCAGAAGTTAGACGTCTCAAGAGAATGGGAAAAAGTAGTTTGCCAAAATTGATCCTTTGATTGAAAACAACCGCAAGACCAATATACTGCAGAGTGGAAGTGATGTTATGAAAATTGGATTTTGTGCAGTTGGCAAACACTTTGGAAAGTGTATCGAAGAAAATATCCCATTCAGACACCAAATTGGATTTAGAAAGTTTGGTTAAATTGATCACCCCCTGATAGTGAATAGCATGGAAAAAGTTTGTGATTTCATTTTCAGAGGGTAAATTACAGAAATTGTCCAATGGAAAATTTAACGCCTGATTAATGACTGATTCATCAACTACATATTGTGTGTTTGCCACGGTGAATGAAAAAGATTTTGAATCATCGGCCACAGTAGATGTTGTGCAAATCAGTCTAAGAAGATCGACATTTAAAATCACATTTGATTTTATAGCAGAGCTAACAATCGAATGGTCATTTAAAAATCTAATCCAAGGCTTAAATTTTTCAACATCACATTTTTCCGGATTAAAATAACCAACCTGATTATGCGCGACAATTTGGAAATTGAGAGCCATTTAAAATAATAATAAGACACACACTTTCAGAATTTTAAGAATAATATTAAGAAAATTCGAATTAATTAAATTAATTCAATAATTCGAATTAAATTAATTATAATCGAAAATTTAGACAGGAATGTATCTCGTTAAAATCCTTAACTCACAAACCCAGATTAAACAAGCCAAAAGACACAAATCAGAAATTAAAATAAAAATAAAAATGTTCAAAATCAACAAACACAAATTGAATTTGAAGGGGCAAACTGATTAAAAAAAACAAATTTTGAAAATTTTGACAGCACTCCTGTATGTATATATATGTAAGTATATATCACAGGAGTGAAGATTCAGTTTGCTGAGTAAAAACTCGAGCAAGGAAAGAAGCAGTTCGTTTGTTTTAGTTCGAAGAGAGAGAAGAGAGAAAATGAAGAAAACTGTTCGACTTATGAAAAGAAATGAACTGTTGAAATGGTTTTTAAAAAAAAACAAACAAACGCCTTTATATTACAGCTGGTATGACAATCCGGGATTGTCATACCGATTGTCATACCAGGCAAAAGAAAGAAAATAACCGAAAACAATAAGAATAAAACAAGTGATAATATATAACTGGTATGACAATCTGATAGTCATACCGATTGTCATACCAGTATAAAATAAAATAATATATATATATAATGTTTATAACTGGAAAGACAATTGATAGTCATACCGATTGTCTTGCCAGTATAAACTATACTGAAAAACACTAATATGACAAATATATACTGAAATGACTTTCAGCAAGACAATTTCAATTGTCTTGCCGATTGTCATTTCAGTAGAAATACAGTCAAAATGTACAGACTTCTATATATGTACTGAAATTATATTACAAAATAGTAAAACTGAAATACAGACCTATAATATTTACAGAATTAAAATAATTAAAATATTTCAGAGATAATAATATTTTCAGTCCAAAAATAGATTTCTTTTGAATTTTAACAAATTAAATTCATAGAAAAATATTTTTAGAGAAAATAAAATATTCTGAGACATTAAAATTAACAAGTTGAGTAAATAAATAAGATAAGATAATAGAAATTACATAGAAATGAGCAAGAAATATGATAAAATGATAAAATAAATTTGCAAATGAATTTTTCATTTATGAAAAATTCATTTGTAAATTCATTCAAGAACAGATCCCAGATATTAACTAAATTAATCACTAAAACTATTCAACATGCCCAATTTACCAACTAATCTGGTAAATGTGGATTCGTCAAGTGGTTTAGTGAAAATATCTGCTATTTGTTCTTCTGTTGGAATAAAAAATAGTTCAACAGTACCATTCATGACGTGCTCTCTAATAAAATGATACCTGATGTCAATGTGCTTTGTCGTCGAGTGCTGCACAGGGTTGTTGGTGATGGCTATTGCACTTGTATTGTCACATAAAATAGGAATTTTGTTCAATACAGAGTCATAGTCTCGTAGTTGGTTCCTAATCCACAAGATCTGAGCACAGCAGCTTCCAGCAGCAATATATTCAGCCTCGGCCGTTGAGTTGGAAACTGTTTGTTGTTTCTTGCTGTACCATGAGACTAGTCTGCTACCTAGGAATTGACAACTCCCTGAGGTGCTTTTCCTATCAACAACACTTCCTGCATAATCTGAATCTGTATATCCGACAAGGTTAAAACCAGATTCTTTAGGGTACCAAATACCTAGATTTGGTGTTCCCTTAAGATATCTTAAGATTCGTTTAACAGCAACAAGATGAATATCTCTAGGATCCGCTTGGAACCTTGCACATAAACATGTAGCATACATAATATGTGGTCTACTTGCAGTAAGATAGAGTAACGAGCCAATCATACCTCTGTAGCTTGTGACATCTACCTTAATGGAGTTTTCACATGGTCCAAGCTTGACAGCTGTAGTTGATGGAGTCCTTGCTGATGCAGAATCCTCTAGATTGTACTTTTTGAGGAGTTCCTTGAGATACTTGGATTGACAAATAAATGTTCCATCTAACCTTTGATTTACTTGTAATCCAAGAAAGAACTTTAGCTCTCCCATCATGCTCATTTCAAACTTGCTGTGCATTAACTTAGCAAATCTCTTACAGAGATTAATATTAGTAGACCCAAATATTATATCATCCACATAGACTTGGACTAATATAGTATCATTCTTATGTTTTTTAGAAAAGAGAGTTTTGTCTAAGACACCTCTAATAAAGCTATTTTCAATAAGAAATTCAGAGAGTGTGTCATACCATTTTCTTGGAGACTGTTTTAGCCCATAAATAGCCTTGAAAAGAAAGAAGACAAAATCCAAATGATCTGGATCTTCAAAACCAGAAGGTTGCTCTACATATACCTCTTCATCCAGCTTTCCATTCAGAAAGGCGCTCTTGACATCCATTTGATAAACTTTAAAGTTTGAGAATGCTGCGAATGCCAGAAATATCCTGATGGCCTCAAGTCTAGCCACTGGAGCATAGGTTTTATCATAATCAATGCCTTCAGCTTGAGAATACCCTTTTGCTACCAGTCTTGCCTTGTTTCTCGTAACCACACCATCTTCATCTAGTTTATTCTTGAATACCCACCTAGTACCAACAGCTTTCTTGTGTGTAGGTCTAGGTACTAGTTTCCAGACTTGTCGACTTTCAAAATGATTGAGCTCATCTTGCATAGCAATCACCCAATCTGGATCAGTTAGTGCTTCTTCAATCTTCTTAGGTTCCATCTCAGAAAGAAATCCTGAGAACAGACACTCATTTTGAGTAGCACGTCTAGTTCTGACTCCAACATCTGGATCACCAATAATCAACTCAAAAGGGTGAGCTTTATTCCAGACAGTCTGTCTTGGAAGATTTGATCTTGATGATTCGCCTTGAAATTCATTGTGATGTTGTGTCCTACTAGATGATCCTTCAGCATCTGTAAATTTTACCTCTTTTCTTGATGATGAGGTGCTTGCATTACTAGCCATGAGAGCAAGATTCCCAACTTCTTCATTTTCACTGTCAGTATCATCCCAGCTTCTTCCCTTTGCCAGGTAAGCCCTTTCAGATTTACTATTCTGATTAGAATTATAAGAGTTCTTCCTAGCTTGTTTTGGCTTCCTGCATTCTGTGGCAAAGTGTCCCAACTCATTACAGTTGAAGCATCGAATGGTGCTTCGATCAACCATCCCTGTTTTATACCCACCACTGCTGGTGTTAGAGGATGAAGATCCACCTTTCTGGAATCTGTTGTAGTTGGACTTGTACTTGAACTTGGGATTCCTTTTGAATCTGACATTTGAGAATCTCTTGACAATCAGGGCCATTGACTCATCCTCCAATTGCTCCAGTTCTTCCAAGGAATGATAATCATCTCCTGATTGATTTGTAGTAGGAGAATCAAATTCTGCTACTATCACATTATCTTCAACCTTGGAAGACTGTACCATTCTTTCTGACTTTTTAGATTGTTGTTGATATTGTGGTTGTTGTTGTTGTTCATCAGCTACTAGAGCAGTAGACGTGCTGACCACTCCTCCTTTCCCGTAAACTTCCTTTTGCTGAATCTGCTCCAACTCATAAGTCTTTAACACACCATAGAGCCTTTCCAAAGAAATCTCACTCAGATCTCTTGCTTCTCTTATGGCAGTGATTCTATGTTCGAGATGAGTTGACAGTGTTAAAAGGAACTTTTTGTTGACCTCCCTGATGGAATAGTATTTACCATTAATGTTCAGGTTGTTGATCAATGCATTGTACCTCTCAAACACTTCAGTGATTCCTTCCCCTGGATTGGATTTAAAGTATTCATACTCAGAGGTTAGGATTTCTAGTTTGTTCTCCCTAACTTCCTCTGTGCCTTCATTAATAATCTCAATAGTTTCCCAGATATGTTTGGAATCTTTACAATTCATCACATGTCTATTCATCAGGGGATTAAGGGAATCTACTAAGATTAATTGAAGGCTAGCATCCAGGGAGGCTTCTTCTATTTCAGCAGGAGAGAAGTCCTCAGGATCCTTCACATAAGTTCTCGCTTTGGTGATCACCACATCATTTTCTATTACCTCTGGTTCAATAACCATAGGAATTTTTGGACCCTTCTTCAACACTTGCAAATATTTGGGATTAGCAACCTGTAAAAACAGTAGCATCTTCTTCTTCCACATAACATAATTTTCTTTATCGAAAAGTGGAATTTTAACGGTTCCAACTTTTTGTGTAGTCATTATGAATTTTTTTGAGTGAATAAAAAAAATTCAAGAAGTGAAAGAAACACAAAAGTCTAGGATCTAGATTTGTACGTTAATCAGAAGGCTCTGATACCAATTCTTAGGTCCCAATTTGTTTGTAGAAGGGGGGTTGAATGCAAACAATACCGTTTAATCGAATAAAATGCGGAATAAAATTGTGAAACAAAATTCAAGTTAAATAAAACTTTTATTAAACTTGAAAGGTGTTACAGCTACGGTATCGGTTACAAGGGATTAATCTCAAATCAATTATTACAAATCTAGAATAAATTTGACATGAACTTTTTCTATTTTTGTAATTAAAAGATCAAATGCTAAATGCGATTTGAGATTAAGTTCTAGGGATTTTAATCCGCTAGATTGATACACAAGAACAAGATAAATATTTCTAGTTGATTGGATTTAACTTTACAATCTAGAAATTTAATCTTGAAGAAAAGCAGATGAAAAATAAAATGTTGTGCCTTTGTTTTCTGCTTCTTTTTCTCTTGTGTGTTCTGTTTTCTGTTAGATTGGATTCTGTAAGAGTGTTGATCAATAAAAGTCTTCTGCTTCTTTTATCAAACACCGAACTGAAAAATGTACTGGCATGACAATCTCTTTGGCCAGCAAGACTTTCTGTATGACAATATTTACAACTAGCAAGACAATCAAAATGAACTAGCAAGACTTTCGGTATGACTATTGATTGTCATACCGATTGTCATATTAGTTTAAATAAATTGTCTTGCTGAATTAATAACAGATTTTAATCTAAATAGAAATTTTAATAAGACAATTAAATGTATTGGCATGACTTTCGGTATGACTAGCAATTGTCATACCGATTGTCATACTAGTTCAAATGAATTGTCTTGTTTTGAATTTAAGCAGATTTTAAACCAATTAAAATCTTGTAAATCCTCAATATTAATTCTAAATTAATTAATCAATTTAATTCAATTAATCAATAAATTAATCTTTGCAGATATAATTTATTTTCTTAATTAAATTATATGACTTAATTAGTTAATAGAGAATTAATACTAACCCTGAGCAGCATCCATTCTTCTGACAATCTTCTGAAAATCACTGAGACTTATGAATCAATTCCGCCACTTCAATGCTGACACTCGATGTACTGTCTGGTTCATGAGTGACTAACTTCCGTGACGTTTCTTCATGTCTTGACTTTGATACTCTGATTTTCTTCAGATTAAATCCTTGTAATAAATGATACCCTGACGAGATCTCTGTCACTTGATTAAATCCACGATCTTGATTTATATCACTGAGGCATGATCAAATTCTTGAACTTCTTCCAGTGAATCTTCAAGTCTGCAGATGAACAATGTTTCTTTATCCTTTGACAGATGTTACTTTGTGAGATCTCTCTGATGATAGATCCACTATTTACTTATTACATTCTTATTTGAGTTGAGTTAAAACGAATAGGCTATGATATATGCCTTTCATCTGTACATAATCCATTGAGAAGTGAATTCTTGAATTATGTTCCATTATCTGACCTTATTGTTCTAACAGGGACATTAGAATCTAACTCAATCATCTTGATATGATCAATCACAACTTGTGGTGTTTCATCCTTAGAGTGAAGAAATAAAACCCACGTATACTTGGAATAGTCATCAACTAACACAAGACAGTAACACTTCTTTGACATCGAAAGGACATTAACTGGTCCAAATAAATCCATGTGCAATAATTGCAGAACACCAGTTATGGAAGATGTGTCAGTGCCTCTGTGACTTGCTTTCTTTGACTTTCTTTTCTGGCAAGCCTCACATAGTCCTTCTGGGGAGAATTCCAGCTGAGGCAGACCTCTGACCAATTCTCTTTTGACAAGAGAATTCATTGTTTTGAAATTGAGATGAGAAAGTCTCTTGTGCCATAGCCAACTCTCATCTGACGATGCCTTTGCATAGAAACAATTGACTTCAGGATTGCTTCCAAAGTTCATGTCAGCTACGAACAGATTTCCTTTCCGGATTCCCATCAAGGAGGGTTTTTCACTTTTCTTGTGCAGAATCTGACACTTCAGCTTGTCGAATAAAACATTGTAGCCGTTGTCACAGAACTGACTAATGCTAAGCAGATTGTGTTCAAGTCCTTGCACAATATACACATTTTCAATGATAACATTTCCAGCTAGCAAATAGCCATATCCCTCCGTTAAACCTTTGCTGTTATTTCCAAAGGTAACCACTGGGCCAGCTTTCTCAACCACATTTGATAGCAGGGCTCTATCTCCGGTCATATGTCTTGACGATCCGCTACCAAGAATCCACACTACCGGTTGTACCTGTTTAATGCCCTGCAATACAAATGGATTAGACCTTCTTCGGAACCCAAGCTTGGTTGGGTCCGGCATATTTGTAAAATTGGCCTTTATCAGGTAAAACAACATTCTTAATTTTAATATTCTCAACTTTCTCAATGACTGGACATTTGACCTTGTGAACACCCTTGACAAATTTCTGTTTAGGCTTAGGCACAAATGTCTCCTTTCTAGATTTAGGAGGACTAGCAGTCTTAGACCTATCATGCTTTCTATTATTCACATGCTGACGAGGAGTAGTCTTATCAGTAGAAACATGCTTACCATTTATTATAAGCATACATCAGATTAAAAGCACAAGACATACAATCAGGAACACCACATGCTTTATGAGAGGGATTAACAATAGGCAACTTATGCATGGTAGACATGGCATTTGTGTTATCCAACTCATGTGTGTCTGAGTTAGTCTCAATTGCTTTCACAACCTTGACTGGAACTTTTGACACACTTGACTTGGAGACAGCTTTCTCATTAGCATTATCTTCAGCACGGATTTCTTCTAGAATAATAAAAGAGGTCTCATCAAATGGTTCAGCAATTGATTCTTTATAGAGGGGTTCATCAACACCCTTAAGCACATGTGGTACTTCCCTGCCTTTAGCACAGACATGAGGAGGGGAGTTTATGCCTAATTTTCCAATAGCAACATTGTAATCATAACCTATTCCAGATGTTTGATTAACAGCTTGCTTATTGTAAAACTCTTTGGACTTCGAACAAGAATTAAAGTAAGCTTTAACCTTAGCCTCAAGACCGGTGATCTTGTCTTTGAGAATAGTTTCAAGTTGTCTATAACAGTCAACTCTATTCTCTAGAAAAGATACCTGTTCTTTTAATTTATCTTGATTAATGTGCATAAGTCTTAATTCATTGACCTCTTTCTCAAGGTCTTTGATTTGTTGATTTAACAATTCATTATCACGACGAGCACAATCTAAGGAACCTCCTAGATGATAAACTAATTCAGCATCAGTAAATTTTACCTCTTTTCTTGACGATGAGGTGTTTGCATCACTAGCCATGAGAGCAAGATTCCCAACTTCTTCATCTTCACTGTCAGTATCATCCCAGCTTCTTCCCTTTGCCAGGTAAGCCCTTTCAGATTTACTCTTCTGATTAGAATCGTAAGAGTTCTTCCTAACTTGTTTTGGCTTCCTGCATTCTGTGGCAAAGTGTCCCAACTCATTACAGTTGAAGCATCGAATGGTGCTTCGATCAACCATCCCTGTTTTATACCCACCACTGCTGGTGTTAGAGGATGAAGATCCACCTTTCTGGAATCTGTTGTAGTTGGACTTGTACTTGAACTTGGGATTCCTTTTGAATCTGACATTTGAGAATCTCTTGACAATCAGGGCCATTGACTCATCCTCCAATTGCTCCAGTTCTTCCAAGGAATAAAAATCATCTCCTGATTGATTTGTAGTAGGAGGATCAAATTCTGCTACTATCACATTTTCTTCAACCTTGGAAGACTGTACCATTCTTTCTGACTGTTGAGATTGTTGTTGATATTGTGGTTGTTGTTGTTGTTCATCAGCTACTAGAGCAGTAGACGTGCTGACCACTCTTCCTTTCCCGTAAACTTCCTTCTGCTGAATCTGCTCCAACTCATAAGTCTTTAACACACCATAGAGCCTTTCCAAGGAAATCTCACTCAGATCTCTTGCTTCTCTTATGGCAGTGATTCTATGTTCGAGATGAGTTGGCAGTGTTAGAAGGAACTTTTTATTGACCTCCCTGATGGAATAGTATTTACCATTAATGTTCAGGTTGTTGATCAATGCATTGTACCTCTCAAACACTTCAGTGATTCCTTCTCCTGGATTGAATTTAAAGTATTCATACTCAGAGGTTAGGATTTCTAACTTGTTCTCCCTAACTTCCTCTGTGCCTTCATTAATAACCTCAATAGTTTCCCAAATATGTTTGGAATCTTTATAATTCATCACATGTCTATTCATCAAGGGATCAAGGGAATCTACTAAAATTAATTGAAGGCTAGCATCTAGGGAGGCTTCTTCTATTTCAGCAGGAGAGAAATCCTCAGGATCTTTCACATAAGTTCTAGCTTTGGTGATCACCACATCATTTTCTATTACCTCTGGTTCAATAACCATTGGAATTTTTGGACCCTTCTTTAACACTTCCAGATATTTGGGATTAGCAACTTGTAAAAATAATATCATCTTCTTCTTCCACATGATATAATTTTCTTTATCGAATAGTGGAATTTTAACGGTTCCAACTTTTTGTGTAGTCATTATGAATTTTTGAGTGAATAAAAAATTCAAGGAGTGAAAGAAACACAAAAGTCTAGGATCTTGATTTGTACGTTAATCAGAAGGCTCTGATACCAATTGTTAGGTCCCAATTTGTTTGTAGAAGGGGGGTTGAATGCAAACAATACCGTTTAATCGAATAAAATGCGGAATAAAAAGGTGAAACAAAATTCAAGTTAAATAAAACTTTTATTAAACTTGAAAGGTGTTACAACAACGGTATCTGTTACAAGGGATTAATCTCAAATCAATTATTACAAATCTAGAATAAATTCGACATGAACTTTTTCTATTTTTGCAATGAAAAGATCAAATGCTAAATGCGATTTGAGATTAAGTTCTAGGGATTTTAATCCGCTAGATTGTTACACAAGAACAAGATAAATAATTCTAGTGGTTTGGATTTAACTTTACAATCTAGAATTTTGATCTTGAATAAAGCAGATGAAAAATGAAATAATTTGCTTTTGTTTCTGCTGTGTTCTTGACTTGTGTGTTCTGTTTGAACAATTGCATGAATGTCTTCTACTTTCTGTTGTTTAAGTAAACAAAACAATCCAGTTGAATCAGCAAGACTTTCGGCAAGACAATCAAATGAACTGGCATGACAATCCATTTGAACTGGTAGGACTTTCGGTGAGACTATCCTTTTGAACTAGCAAGACAATCCCAATAGCTAGCAAGACAATCAGAATGAACTAGCAAGACTTTCGGTATGACTATCAATTGTCATACCGATTGTCATAGTAGTTCAAATCATATTGTCTTACTGAATTATTAATAGATTTTAATCTAATAACAATTCTGAAAATCCTTAATATTAATTCTGAATTAATTAATCAATTAATTCAATTAATTCAATTAATCAATAAATTAATCTTTGCAGATATAATTTATTTTCTTAATTAAATTATTTGACTTAATTAATTAATAGAGAATTAATACTAATCTTGAGCAGCAACCATTCTTCTGAAAATCTTCTGAAAATTACTGTCAATTATGAATCAATTCCACCACTTCAATGTTGACACTCGATGTACTGTCTGGTTCATGAGTGACTAACTTCCGTGACGTTTCTTCAAGCCTTGACCTTGATACTCTTGATTTTCTTCAGACTAAATCCTTGTAATTAATTGATACCCTGACGAGATCTCTGTCACTTGAATAAATCCACAATCTTGATTTATATCACTGAGGCTTGATCAATTTCTTGAGCTTCTTCCAGTGAATTAAGTCTTCAAGTCTGTAGATGAATAATGTTTCTTAACCCTTTGACAGATGTTACTCTGTGAGATCTCTCTGACGATAGATCCACTATTTACTTATTACATTCTTATTTGAGTTGAGTTAAATCCTCGAATAAACAAATAGGCTATGACATATGCCTTTCAACTTCTTATAATTTTAACAGAATATTTGACCAACTTATCCAGCTGTCTGACATGATCAGTAAGAGTAAATACAATTTCATTCTTCTTGTGCAAGAAGTACACCCAAGTGTACCTTGTGAACTCATCCACTATAACCATACCATATTTCTTCTTTGCAATAGACATGACATTGACTGGACCAAATAGATCAACATACAGTAGGTGATACCACAATCCTAGATCAGCTATACCCTTAAGGTACTTGAAAATTCTTTTCACAGCTATTAAGTGAGGTTCTCTTGGATCAGCCTGAAATCTTGCACAAAGATATGTAGCATACATGATATTAGGTCTACTTGTAGTTAAATAGAGTAAAGAGCCAATCATACCTTTGTAGTTAGTAATTTCTACTGATTTACCAGTATCCTTATCTAACTTGGTTACAATGGCCATGGGAGTGGATGCAGTTGAACAATCTTGCATTCCAAATTTCTTCAGTAAATTTCTGGTGTACTTGGATTGACAGATAAAAGTGCCTTCTTCATTTTTCTTGACTTGAAGTCCCAGAAAATAGCTAAGTTCTCCCATCATACTCATTTGATATCTTGACTGCATTAGCTTTGAAAATCTTTCACAAAGTTTTGTATTTGTAGAGCCAAAGATGATATCATCAACATATATTTGTACCAAAAGTAAGTCTTGTTGTGCATATGTTGTGTACTTGATGATTTCATAAACAAAACACCAAAGTAGATTTTACTTAGTGAAATAATGTAGCACTCGACGGATAAGAATTATAGTCCCGACGGATAACTCATTATAGTCCCGACGGATGATGACTTATTATCCATCGAGTGAGTAGCTTATGTAATAATGAGTTTGTAGCACATTTCTGCATACACCTTTGTATAGATTCTGTAGTAACATTTAAGTCATGTTGACTTTAACTAGATATGCAGAATAGGTTGATTAATTGTACATAAATGATGTCATGTAATTCTGTATAAGTGAAATGAAGTCAAGTGCCAAAATAGCTACCGACGGATGATTAACAAAGCCATCGACGGATGATCAAATGGCTATCAACGGATGTTTAATATAACAGTAGACGGATGATCAATGAAGCCATCAACGGATGATCATAAAGTCGACGGATGATCATGTACCCAACGAATAAAGAATTCAAACATCAGTTGACAGTGACAACTGGTCACATGCGTCGGGATGTATGCAAATGGAATGAGGAAGCCTATTAACTGGGTAATAGAGAACAAAGTAACAAAGAATTAAAACTGATAGTTTTTATAATGATTCTATCTTTTGACTTTGTAATCTTGGTAATATATAAACCAAGAAGTAGCAAATAGAAACTAAGATCTGAGATACAAAAAGTGAGAAACATTTGTAAGCAGAATTATTAGCATTTCTCTGTATTCTTAGTAGTTCAAATTTGTAAGCAGCTGTGAACATTCTTGCACACAGAGTTCTCTCGATATAATATATATATCTAGTGGAATTGTTTAAATCCACCAGAAAGTTTTTAAAGACTCTTGTTTTTAATTACTTATGTTTTGATTCACGTAAGTTTTTATTCCGTATTGTGCTAATCAAAATACTCATATTTGTATTCGAGTTTGAACATTTTTATTTTAAGAAAAAGGTTCAAGAATTCCATTCAACCCCCCTTGTAATATCCGGGATATATCGTGTAATTATTTTTGATATTAAATAGTTATTATGTGTGTTCAGTATCTATTCTATGAGTTAATTGTTAAGTGTATATGTACTTGGATACAAAAATAATATTAATTGAGTATTTTAATTTTTATATGTCCAAAATAAAATATAAATAATTGTCATATCTTCCTTATTATTTTTATGTTGATTTATGGATTTATAAGAATCATATGAAATTTCTAAAATCTTTTTTCCCGGTAATTAAAATCTATTTTATAAAAACGGGAACCAACCGACGTCACCCGTTGTTACGTTTTTGGAACCCAAAACTCTTCCGAGAACTCCTTCCTAACCTAATTATAATATTCCGAGCATATTCCATATTTCGACTTTTTCGATCCGGCGTACGGTTTGTTCTGCGCGGGTCCCGGCGCAATATTTTCGATATAGTATTCGTTTCGGTAAATCAATAAAAACCCGTATTTTCGATAAACGGGAGCTTTTTATTAAACTATCCCAATTATCACTTCGTAGTACGCGTAACCAGGCGCTGAGACCAAGACCGCAGTACAAATTGTACTGATTTGGATAATATCCCGAAAACCGATACCGTTTGGATTAGTTTTTACAAATAAACGTACCGTTTTTATATCCAGAATGATCCAACGGGATACTAATTTTCCGTAAATATAAATAGCCTTTTACCGTATTTTATTTGGTATCAAAATCATTTGCAGACAGATAAATATATAATTTTACAGAGAAAAATCATATATTCATAAACTGTTCCAAGAATCAAATCAACTTTTGAGGTGTTATTGATCTTTGTTTGAAAAGCTCGAGTACTGGATTTGAAGGTCTTGAAAAGCTCTATCAGAATCTGTAATCCATATACCTGCAGAATCAAAGGTTTATTTTCTGAAAATTTATTTATTTTCGAATTTATTTTATTAAAAATATGAATTTTTGTTCGAATGATTGTTTGTATGATTTGATGATTGCATGTTGTAGAGCTTGTTTTCCTGATGATTTTCATATGTCATATGTCTGATTTGGAGTTCAATAACATGCTCAAAAGTGGGTTTAATTTTTGAATTTCAAAATTAGGGTTTATAACCCGTATGAATGTTTTCAATTGAAATTTGGGGGTTTTTGATTCAGGGGTTATTAGCTGTTGATTTATAGTGGGTTGTGTTCCTTATGAAATTTGCAATCGATTGATATATAGCTCGTTAACAGAGGATGCTTGAATCGAAGGGAGTTGTATTTTAAAGATTTACGATGTTCGCCGGAAACCGGCGATGTTCTTGGCCAATTTTCGGCCAGAACAGAGATGAATAGAATGTTTTGATTGCATGAACAAGTTCCTGGTGTTGTGTAGTGTTGATCTGGAGGTGTTGGTGGGGTTAGGACGCCGGGATCGTCTTCTCCGGCCACCCCGGATTTTCCGGCGACTGGAACTGCAAAATTGCAGTTTAGTCCCTGTAGTTTTGAAGATGGTGAAGTTTAGTCACTGTAGTTTGCAAAGTTTTCAAAAATAGGATTCCTGTTTATAAAATGTTTAAAAATCATATTTCCTATTTATTTTTATTATAAAAATTCATTTTTAATTTCTGAAAATTCTAAAAAAAAAATAGTATTTTAATTCCGAAAATTATTTTTAATTCAAAAATAAATCGGAATTAATTAGTTAATTAATTTCAGTTAATTTTAATTGATTAATTGGTCAATTAATTCAAAAATTTATTTGATTAATTGATTTAATTAATTATTAATTGATTTTAATCAATTATTTAATTAGATTTAATTATTTAAAAATGATTTAAAAATTCCGAAAAATAGTTTCGAGCTTTAAAATATTATTCTAAATTATTATCAAGGCTCGATAATTATTCTAAAATTATTTCGGAGCCAGAATTGGCCAACCGAACCCTGTTATTTTAACCCGAAATTGATCCAATGACCCGTTTTAGTTCCGAAAAATGTTTTAAAAATCATTTTAAATACCCGAAAGCCTATTTATAACCCGAGACTTCTTCATAAATGATTTGTCATTGATTATGTGATGTATTATGTGTTATATGTGACTTGTTGATTGACTATCGGTCTATACATTCAGTGTTTACTTGATTATTGCATAACTTTTAATCCGTTAATCGGATTTGGGTAAAACGAAGGGTAGATAGAAGTATATGTTGAATAGAATCCTATGAGTTGATGATTGATAGATGCTTATAATATGTGAGCAGAAGAGGCAAGACGTAGGAAAGGGAAACAGGTAGTTGAGGAGTAAGACGATTGTGATTGGAAGCGAGTGATGTGCAGTAAGCTAACACCAGGCAAGTGTTCTGAACTTTCTCGAGATATTGTAGTACTTGATAGTCTTGTTGATATTGCAAGTGCTTTGAAGCACTGAAACCCAACCCTGATTCCAGTTATTGTTCTTGAGCCATAAACCTTATTCTTTCTAGACCATTGATTGTTGTGTACCCAAACACGAATCTCAAGCATACGATACTACTCTACAATTACATGCAAACAAAATCCCAAACACTGAACTGAATTACTTGTATACTCAACCATTGTATCCTATGCGTTGAAAGCCCAAAACTTTGGAAACCCTGAAATGTTGATTTCTTTGTTATCCAATTCTTTCATTACCCAACATCCAAGCCTTGAAAGTACCTTGTTGATCCACACAAGGGTTGATACCCTTTCATTGTTAAACACTCACTGTTGTTAATGATTCTGATTATTGTTTAATATTGCTTAATTTTGTTATTATGTTAGAATTGGATTATTTTTATAAAATTGTGGACCAGATTCTTGGCCAGACCATATAATGGTCAAGTTAGACCAATGTGTGCCTTGGATCCAGTAGTTAGAGCAATGATGTGTGCTTTGCTCGGGGTTAGTGCTTGACTGATCAACAGCCTAACCTTGGTTTTTAAATTAAAAGTATAATATCCAATTCTAAATCATAATCCATTGTTCACTTGATATCATAACCATATTCACTTGATGATCATTATTCTCAGTTTTGTCATTGTGACTTGCTGAGCTAGTTAGCTCATTTGTGCGATGTTGTTTATACTCTTTCCAGTTAAAAAGGAACCAGTTGGTAGCAAGGATCCCCAGTCCAGTGCGAGAGCTAGGGATTAAGGCTGTTAAAGCTGAACTAGTAGGCTTCTTTTGAAATAATGTAAATTTGTAAAAGTTTGTAATATGTTTAATATTCAGTTTGAGTTTGGAATAGTTGGGATTTGAACGGTTTATAATATATTAGTGTGTTTGGCTTGTGTGCATACTTTAACCTGTTGCGATTCGTGATAGTTGGTAAATAGGGTCATTATATATATATTATTATTATCTTCATTATTATTATAAGCAGGTTGTAAACAGTGTGTGTGTGGACCCCAAACTTCTGACCCGGGTTTGGAGGGCGCCACAGGTTTGGTATTAGAGCTGCAGGTTATAAGTCACTAACACAAGCCTAGGTTGACGGGAATGGGTAGAGGGTTAGGATTAGAAGTAAGGAATGGAAAGATAGAACGTCGAGAGGTTGAGTGCTTCGGTATATCAGGTATTAGTGTAATTCGCGTCGTGGTTCAAGATTCTTATATTGTGATATAATTTCAGATAGCAGCGATGGCCGACTCTTTTATCCCCGTATCAGCTGATCACTCAGAGCCTTCAGTTGGAGTGCCGTCTTCGAATCCACGTCCTGTTGTTCCACCAGTGTTAGCTATATTACCTCCACCTGTGTTGCAGCCCGTACCATTGCAGGCTATTCCACCTCCAGACATGAGGCCACCTGTCAGAGGACCCCCACCTGCTGATTCAGGTTTTACCGGTCATTCAGTCACAGGAGTACCTTTCCAGTTCTCTTCCTATCCTGTCCCATATCATCAATTTGAGGCTTGCCTTATGGAGCAGCGATTCCTTCAGGGTCAGATTCAGGAATTATTACATATTATGCGTACCAGAGAGGTGGGGAGTGGTGAGAGGCGACTTAGAGAAAGGCTCCAGGCATTTCGTAGAGCAGCTGCTGTGAGGATTGTTGAGGCTACACATGAGGACATCACCCCTGATTTCCTAGTGGAATGGGCTAAGTGGATTCTAGAGGAGCTTGAGGAGATAGGAGGTCCAGATTTGCCATGAGCCAGAGATTCAGAGATGGAGATGCTAAGCAGTGTTGTTATAGTTATGTAGTATGTACAGTAGTGTGTAATGTGTATCAGTAGACTTTTGAGTTGTATTTATAGACTAGTTATGCTGACTAGTGAGTAGGTTGTTGTACCCTTTTTGCTTTTACTTCTGAAGCATCTTTACGCTTGTACTACCTAAAACTTTTGATCTATATATATCAGTACCTTTTTCCTTTCCAGCACTGTCATTTACTTTATTGCACCTGTTTTACCTTACCTTATTTATTATACCAGTTATACCCCTGTGATACCATGTACCCTGTTTTCCATAACTGTTTATATTCTGTAAAGAAGCATGCAATTTATTTAGTTACAACTGTTTTCAAAAAGAAATATTATTGTTTTGCAAAACTCTTCTTTTATGCTAAAGATTGATTCAAAAGCTAAATAAGTTGATTGATTCTTTACAGAAAATGCCTCCCAGAAGAAATACCCGCACCAACACCCAGAATGAAGAAACCAACAACAATAACAACTAAGATGATACAAACCCGAATGTGAACCCAGGACCCATGGACCCAGCAATAGCCCAGATTCTTCAAATCTTGGCCCAACAAACTGTTCACCTGACACAACAACAACAAAGACAGACCAACCCCCAGGTAACTTTTAAAACTTTTCAGGCAGTAAACCCACCAGAATTCAAGGGTTCCTTAGAGCCAATTGAAGCAAATGTTTGGTTAAAGGAAATAGAGAAGACATTTGTCTTAGTGAAAGTAAAGCAAGAACAGAAGGTTGAGTTTGCAAGTTACTATCTGAAGAATGAGGCCACCTATTGGTGGGAGATGGTGAAGACATTGGAAGGTACAGATGTTATTACTTGGGAAAGGTTTAAGAATTTGTTTTTAGAAAAGTATTTTCCTCAGTTTGTTCAGGATTAAATGGAGCTGAAGTTTTTAGAGTTAAAGCAAGGGAACATGTCGGTAACAGATTATGAGGGTAAGTTTGAGGAATTGTCAAGGTATGTACCGTCGTATGTGGATACTGACAGGAAGAAAGCTAAAAGATTTCAGCAAGGTTTGAAACCATGGATCAGAGGGAAGGTAGCCATTTTTGAATTGGATACCTATGCAGGAGTAGTACAGAAGGCTATGATCGCAGAGACAGAGAGTGAGATGTTCCAGAAGGAAAAGGAAAGCAAGAAAAGGAAAGTTGAGGGAAGTGAGGTCAGCCACAAACAGGGAAGTTTCCAAATTTTAAGAAGGGTAAGTTTCAGCCAGGGAGAAATTTTAATTTCAGAAGACAGAATGCAGGAGACAGAGGCCAGAGCAACCGTCCAGTTAATACAAATCAGTCAAGTCAGTTGAGACTAACTTTTCCGGATTGTCAAGTATGTGGGAAGAAGCATGGAGGAGTTTGTAATAAGTTGAATGTGGTATGTTTCAAATGCAATCAGAAAGGGCACTATTCGAGGGAGTGCCAAAATCAGCCAGCAAGAGAGCCAGCAAATAAGGATCAGCCTATCCGGAATCTAGCAGTGAAGGTTCCAGCCATTGGATTTACATGTTTTAAATATGGGAAGCCAGGACATATGGCTAGGGATTGCAAGACACCAGCCCCAGTCAGTAATGCATTGAGGATTATGGAATCTACCCCAACAGTGAATGAGACTCCAAGGGCTAGAGTTTTTGACATGTCGGTGAAGGATGCGATCCAGGATATAGATGTCGTGGCAGGTACGCTTAATGTGAATTCTTTATGTGCCAAAGTGTTAATAGATTCGGGAGCAACTCGATCGTTTATTTCACAAGATTTTGTTAGTAAGTTAAATTGTCCAGTTGAGTGTTTAAATGAAATAATGACTGTGGAATTAGCAAACCAAGAACGTGTAACTATTAATCAAGTTTATGGAAATTATGAGATTGAGATCTCTGGTAGTAAATTTTGTGTAGATTTGATACCATTTAAGTTAGGAGAATTTGATGTTATATTAGGGATGGATTGGTTATCTAAGCATGATGCTCAGATAGATTGTCGAAATAAGAAAGTAATGGTGAAAATGCCAGACGAAAGAATAGTAACGTTCAAAGGTCAGAAACAAGTAAAGAAGTTCTTAACGATGTTTTAAGCCAAGAAGTTACTACGACAAGGATGTGAGCATTTCATGGCATATGTGATCGACAGAAGTCAGGAGCCAGCAAAACTTGAAAATATTCCAGTTGTAAATGAATTTCCAGACGTATTTCCCAACGAATTACCAGGACTTCCTCCAGATAGAGAAATTGAATTTGCGATCGACTTAGCACATGGAACAGAACCAGTAACCAAGGCCCCGTATAGAATGGCGCCCGTCGAAATGAAAGAATTAGCGAAGCAATTACAAGAGCTGTTAGAGAAAGGAGTAATCAGACCCAGTGTGTCCCCGTGGGGAGCCCCGGTATTATTTGTTAAGAAGAAAGATGGAAGCATGAGACTATGTATCGATTACAGGGAGCTCAACAAGATTACAATCAAGAATAAGTATCCGTTACCCAGAATCGATGATCTGTTCGACCAGTTGAAGGGAGCCAAGTATTTCTCCAAGATCGATTTAAGATCGGGATATCATCAACTGAAGATCAAGCCAGAAGATATACCAAAGACAGCTTTTCGAACAAGGTATGGACATTATGAATTTCTAGTAATGTCTTTTGGATTAACCAATGCCCCGGCAGCATTTATGGACCTGATGAACAGAATTTTCAAGGAATACTGGGACAAGTTCATTATTGTGTTTATAGACGATATTTTGATCTATTCAAAGACAGAAGAGGATCAAAATATTGTGTTTATAGCTTTGGAGATTTTAAGGAAAAAGAAGTTATATGCTAAATTCTCGAAGTGTGAGTTTTGGCTACAGGAAGTTCAATTCTTAGGACACATAGTCAGTAACGAAGGAATCAAAGTGGACCCGGCAAAGATTGAGGCAATTACAAATTGGGAGAGACCGAGAACACCTACTGAGGTAAGAAGTTTCTTGGGATTGGCGGGATATTATCGACGATTCATTCAGAATTTCTCAAGGATTGTAACACCATTGACAAAGCTTACACGAAAGAATGAAAAGTTTATATGGAACGACAAGTGCGAATAAAGTTTTCAGGAGTTGAAGCGGAGATTAATCACGGCACCTGTTTTGCCACTTCTAGATGATCAAGGGAATTTCGTAATTTATAGCGATGCTTCTCACAAAGGATTAGGATGTGTTTTAATGCAGCACGAAAAGGTGATTGCGTATGCGTCAAGGCAATTGAAACCACACGAACAAAAGTATCCTACTCATGATTTGGAACTAGCAACCATAGTGTTTGCTTTAAAGATTTGGAGACATTATTTGTATGGAGAAAAGTGTGAGATTTTCACGGATCACAAAAGCTTAAAGTACATATTCACACAAAAGGAACTTAATATGAGGCAAAGGAGATGGTTAGAGTTGATCAAGGATTATGATTGCTCGATTAATTATCATCCCGGTAAGGCGAACGTGGTGGCAGACGCGTTAAGTCGGAAGGAAAGGTTAAATGTGTTGTCCGTACCTGAAGAGATATATAAGGAATTTCAGAAATTGGAATTGGAAATTAGAGTTTGCAAGCCTGAGGAAGTAAAAGTGTACAGTATGATTTTCCAACCGGAATTATTAGAGAAAATAAAGAAATGTCAGGAAGATGTAATGGATCAAGATATAAATCGTTTGGTAGGGGAAGAGTTATGTACGCAGAAAGATGACCAAGGTATTCTGAGATTTTCATCTAGAATCTGGATTCCACCGGTGACGGAGTTAAAGAATGAAATTTTACAAGAAGCACATAGTTCAAGATATTCCATCCATCCAGGGAGTACCAAAATATACAGAGATTTAAAGAAGAATTATTGGTGGCCAGACATGAAGAGGGAAATTGCGGAATGAATTAGCAAATGTTATACCTTTCAGAAAGTTAAAGCAGAGCATCAGAGACCAAGTGGATTGTTACAGCCATTGGAGATTCCAGAGTGGAAGTGGGAACATATTACCATGGATTTCATAGTTGGATTACCAAGGACAAGGGCTAATCATGATGCCATTTGGGTTTTAGTGGATAGACTTACCAAGTCAGCTCATTTTCTGCCTATAAACGAAAGATTTTCACTCGACAAATTAGTCCATATGTACCTGAAGGAAATCGTAGTTCGTCATGGAGTTCCTGTGTCTATTGTATCTGATCGAGATCCAAGGTTTAATTCAAGATTTTGGAAGAGTTTTCAAGAATGTTTGGGAACAAGACTGAATATGAGTACGGCCTATCACCCCCAGACGGATGGCCAAAGTGAAAGAACGATCCAGACAATCGAGGACATGTTACGTGTTTGTGCTATTGATTTCAAAGGAAGTTGGGACGAACATTTACCTCTGGTAGAGTTTGCTTACAACAACAGTTATCATGCCAGCATTGGGATGCCACCCTATGAAGCCCTTTATGGACGTAAATGTAGATCTCCATTATATTGGGACGAAGTAGGAGAATGCAAGATACTTGGACCTGAACTGGTACAGCAGACAAAGGAAGTTGTTGAACTTATCCAGAAAAGATTAATATCCGCACAAGATCGTTAGAGAAAATATGCAGACCAGTCAAGGAAAAGCATGGAATTTGAAGAAGGAAGCTTGGTATTATTGAAAGTATCACCGTGGATAGGACTAATGAGGTTTGGGAAGAAAGGAAAGTTAAGCCCGAGATATGTCGGACCTTTTGAGATTTTAAAGCGCGTTGGCAAAGTAGCTTATGAGTTGGCGTTACCACCGCACATGGAGCACATTCACAATGTCTTTCACATATCAATGATTAAGAAATACAATCCAGACTCCAGGCATGTAATTGAATAAGAGCCAATAGAGCTTCAGGTAGATTTGTCATATGTAGAGAGTCCGATAGAGATTCTAGAGGAGAGAGGGAGAGTATTGAGAAATAAAGTGGTAAAGTTAGTAAGAGTATTATGGAGAAACCCAAAGGTTGAAGAGTCAACCTGTGAATTAGAAAGTGATATGAGATAAAAGTACCCTCATTTGATTTCTTAGGAGATTCTGAAGACATAATCCTTTTAAGGGGGGAAGGATGTAATATCCGGGATATATCGTGTAATTATATTTGATATTAAATAGTTATTATGTGTGTTCAGTATCTATTCTATGAGTTAATTGTTAAGTGTTATCTGTACTTGGATATTCAAAAATAATATTAATTGAGTATTTTAATTTTTATATGTCCAAAATAAAATATAAATAATTGTCATATCTTCCTAATTATTTTTATGTTGATTTATGGATTTATAAGAATCATATGAAATTTCTAAAATCTTTTTTTCCGGGTAATTAAAATCTATTTTATAAAAACGGGAACCAACCGACGTCACCCGTTGTTACGTTTTTGGAATCCGAAACTCTTCCGAGAACTCCTTCCTAACCTAATTGTAATATTTCGAGCATATTTCATATTTCGACTTTTTCGATCCGGCGTACGGTTTGTTCTGCGCGGGTCCCGGCGCAATATTTTCGATATAGTATTCGTTTCGGTAAATCAATAAAAACCCGTATTTTCGATAAACGGGAGCTTTTTATTATACTATCCCAATTATCACTTCGTAGTACGCGTAATCAGGCGCTGAGACCAAGACCGCAGTACAAATTGTACTGATTTGGATAATTATCCCGAAAACCGATACCGTTTGGATCAGTTTTTATAAATAAACGTACCGTTTTATATCCGGAATGATCCAACGGGATACTAATTTTCCGTAAATATAAATAGCCTTTTACCGTATTTTATTTGGTATCAAAATCATTTGCAGACAGATAAATATATAATTTTACAGAGAAAAATCATATATTCATAAACTGTTCCAAGAATTAAATCAACTTTTGAAGGTGTTATTGATCTTTGTTTGAAAAGCTCGAGTACTGGATTTGAAGGTCTTGAAAAACTCTATCAGAATCTGTAATCCATATACCTGCAGAATCAAAGGTTTATTTTCTGAAAATTTATTTATTTTCGAATTTATTTTATTAAAAATATGAATTTTTGTTCGGATGATTGTTTGTATGATTTGATGATTGCATGTTGTAGAGCTTGTTTTCCTGATGATTTTCATATGTCATATGTCTGATTTGGAGTTCAATAACATGCTCAAAAGTGGGTTTAATTTTCGAATTTCAAAATTAGGGTTATAACCCGTATGAATGTTTTCAATTGAAATTTTGGGGGTTTTTGATTCAGGGGTTATTAGCTGTTGATTTATAGTGGGTTGTGTTCCTTATGAAATTTGCAATCGATTGATATATAGCTCGTTAACAGAGGATGCTTGAATCGAAGGGAGTTGTGTTTTAAAGATTTACGATGTTCGCCGGAAACCGGCGATGTTCTTGGCCAATTTTCGGTCAGAACAGGGATGATTAGAATGTTTTGATTGCATGAACAAGTTCCTGATGTTTTGTAGTGTTGATCTGGAGGTGTTGGTGGGTGAGGACGCCGGGATCTTCTTCTCCGGCCACCCCCGATTTTCCGGCGACAGGAACTGCAAAATTGCAGTTTAGTCCCTGTAGTTTTGAAGATGGTGAAGTTTAGTCACTGTAGTTTACAAAGTTTTCAAAAATAGGATTACTGTTTATAAAATGTTTAAAAATCATATTTCCTATTTATTTTTATTATAAAAATTCATTTTTAATTTCTGAAAATTCTAAAAAAAATTAATATTTTAATCCCGAAAATTATTTTTAATTCAAAAATAAATCTGAATTAATTAGTTAATTAATTTCAGTTAATTTTAATTGATTAATTGGTCAATTAATTCGAAAATTTATTTGATTAATTGATTTAATTAATTATTAATTGATTTTAATTAATTATTTAATTAGATTTAATTATTTAAAAATGATTTAAAAATTCCAAAAAATAGTTTCGAGCTTTAAAATATTATTCTAAATTATTATCAAGGCTCGATAATTATTCTAAAATTATTTCGGAGCCAGAATTGGCCAACCGAACCCTGTTATTTTAACCCGAAATTGATCCAATGACCCGTTTTAGTTCCGAAAAATATTTTAAAAATCATTCTAAATACCCGAAAGCCTATTTATAAACCGAGACTTCTTCATAAATGATTTATCATTGATTATGTGATGTATTATGTGTTATATGTGACTTGTTGATTGACTATCGGTCTATACATTCGGTGTTTACTTGATTATTGCATAACTTTCAATCCGTTAATCGGATTTGGGTAAAACGAAGGGTAGATAGAAGTATATGTTGAATAGAATCCTATGAGTTAATGATTGATAGATGCTTATAATATGTGAGCAGAAGAGGCAAGACGTAGGAAAGGGAAACAGGTAGTTGAGGAGTAAGACGATTGTGATTGGAAGCGAGTGCTATGTAGTAAGCTAACACCAGGCAAGTGTTCTGAACTTTCTCGAGATATTGTAGTACTTGATAGTCTTGTTGATATTGCAAGTGCTTTGAAGCACTGAAACCCAACCCTGATTCCAGTTATTGTTCTTGAGCCATAAACCTTATTCTTTCTAGACCATTGATTGTTGTGTACCCAAACACGAATCTCAAGCATACGATACTACTCCACAATTACATGCAAACAAAATCCCAAACACTGAACTGAATTACTTGTATACTCAACCATTGTATCCTATGCGTTGAAAGCCCAAAACTTTGGAAACCCTGAAATGTTGATTCCTTTGTTATCCAATTCTTTCATTACCCAACATCCAAGCCTTGAAAGTACCTTGTTGATCCACACAAAGGTTGAAACCCTTTCATTGTTAAACACTCACTGTTGTTAATGATTCTGATTATTGTTTAATATTGTTTAATTTTGTTATTATGTTAGAATTGGATTATTTTTATAAAATTGTGGACCAGATTCGTGGTCAGACCATATAATGGTCAAGTTAGGCCAATGTGTGCCTTGGATCCAGTAGTTAGAGCAATGATGTATGCTTTGCTCGGGGTTAGTGCGTGACTGATCAACAGCCTAACCTTGGTTTTTAAATTAAAAGTATAATATCCAATTCTAAATCATAATCCATTGTTCACTTGATATCATAACCATATTCACTTGATGATCATTATTCTCAGTTTTGTCATTGTGACTTGCTGAGCTAGTTAGCTCATTTGTGCGATGTTGTTTATACTCTTTCCAGTTAAAAAGGAACCAGTTGGTAGCAAAGATCCCCAGTCCAGTGCGAGAGCTAGGGATTAAGGCTGTTAAAGTTGAACTAGTAGGCTTCTTTTGAAATAATGTAAATTTGTAAAAGTTTGTAATATGTTTAATATTCAGTTTGAGTTTGGAATAGTTGGGATTTGAACGGTTTGTAATATATTAGTGTGTTTGGCTTGTGTGCATACTTTAACCTGTTGCGATCCGTGGTAGTTGGTAAGTAGGGTCACTGTATATATATTATTATTATCTTCATTATTGCTATAAGCAGGTTGTAAACAGTGCGTGTGTGGACCCCAAACTTCTGACCCGGGTTTGGAGGGCGCCACACCCCTTCTGTAATTCTTGCTATATTGTTAAGGGACTAACAAGTCATTTCCATGGTTGAGGTAGAATAAAGTCTTGTCAATTGTGCCTCTGTGAAATCCACTTTCCAGAAGAATTGAGCTAAAGTCTCGTACCATGCTCTTGGAGCTTACTTAAGGCCATAAAGTGCTTTGTCAACCCTGTAGACATGATTGGGAAATTTTGGATCTACAAAGCCTGGAGGTTGTTCAACATATACCTCTTCTTCCAATTCTCCATTGAGAAAAGCACTTTTCACATCCATTTGAAAGACTTTAAACTTTTTGTGAGCAGCATAAGCCAAAAAGATCCTTGTTAGACATATTTGATAATGTCATGGCTAATATGATTTATGTTTAGTTTTCAGATCTTACTTAAACAGGATAAATCAGTACTTACTGGAAGTCAGGACTTAAGGATATCAGTACTTATATTATCAGAAGATAATCATCAGAAGATGGATATCAGAACTTAAGTACTGAAGGACGTTCAGATAAGGACATCAGCTGATTAAAGGAAAGAAGATCGAGACAAACATAAGAAGAGATATGCATGAAGAATGAATTCTATGAAGAATAGAATACTTGGAAGAAAAGATATCTGATTGATATATTTTAGGAAGCAGAATTATATTCCATATCAATTAGCGATTATCTTGTAACTGTGTAGTATATAAACACAGACATAGGGTTTACACTATAAGTGTTATCATATACGAGAAGATTATTCATTGTAACCCTAGCAGCTCTCGTGATATTTGTTCATCACTGAGAGGTAACAGTTCCATACTGTAACATAGTTTATTGTTTCAATAAAGTTTGTTTTATGTTACTTGAGTTATTAAAAGTTCGATTTGATTGTACTTTACACTGTATTCACCCCCTCTACAGTGTGTGTGTGACCTAACAATCCTTATGGCTTCTAATCTAGCAACTGGTGTAAATGTTTCATCATAATCAATACCCTTCTGTTGAGAGTAGCCTTTAGCAACCAGCTTTTCTTTATTCCTTGTAATTATGCTATCACTATCAGTTTTGTTTCTGAACACCCATTTTGTGCCCACAACAGATCTATTCTTTGGTCTTGGCATTAGGGTCCAGACTTTATTTCTTTCAAATTCATTTAACTCTTCCTGCATTGCTTGCACCCAATCAGCATCTTGAAGAGCTTCTTTCACTTTCTTTGGTGTAGTCTGAGAGAAAAAAGGAATGATAGAGACATTCATTTGAAGTTGCAGTTCTAGTTCTGACACCTGCTTCAGAATCTCCAATGATTAAATCAGGTGTGTGTGATTTAGTCCACTTCCTTGCAGATGGAAGTCGATCTCTAGAACTGGATCCTCCCCCATGATCTATGCTGTCTCCATCAGCATTTTCTGATGCTCCCCCTGTAGTTATGCTCTCTGAGACTTCAGAATTTGAGTTTGATTTTTCAGGAGTTGAATTATCAGAGCTTCCAGAATTATCAGAATTTAGCTCATCAGAACTAGATGAATCAGCACTTGAAGAGCCAGTGACAGATTCTGATGCTTCTTTAGAGTCTTGAGATGTGGTAGGATCTTCAGTTTGCTCCCCCTAGACAGGTGCATTTTCCTTTGGTGTTGTTACCACAGATTCAATGATATCAGTACTTACAGGTTCATATTTTAAGTCATCAGAATTTACAGAATCAGAATTTAAGTCTTCATTCTCAAATCTCAGCTGATCATGATCATTGAAATCTTCAAGTCAAGTAATCTTCTTATCATCAAAAGAGACATTGATAGATTCCATGACAACCCTTGTTCTTAAATTGTAGACTCTGAAGGCTTTTGTGGAAAGTGGATATCCAACAAAAATTCCTTCATCAGCTTTTAGATCGAATTTTGACAGTTGCTCATGATGAGTCTTAAGAACAAAACACTTGCAACCAAATACATGAAAGTATTTCAGATTTGGCTTCTTTTTCTTCACCATCTCATATGGTGTTTTTCCATGCTTGTTTATGAGTGTAGCAGTCTGCACAACTTCAGCCCAAAAATAGGTTGGTAGCTTTGCTTCATCAAGCATAGTTCGTGCAGCTTCAATGAGAGTCCTGTTCTTTCTTTCTACAACTCCATTTTACTGTGGAGTTCCAGGTATAGAAAATTCTTGTTTGATTTCATGCTCTTTGCAGAACTCTTCCATAATCGAATTCTTGAACTCAGTGCCATTATCACTCCTTATTATTTTAACAGAATCTTTGACCAACTTATCCAGCTGTCTGACATGATCAGTTAGAGTAAATGCAGTTTCATTCTTCTTGTACAAGAAGTACACCCAAGTGTACCTTGTGAACACATCCACTATAACCATAACATATTTCTTCTTTGCAATAGACATGACATTAACTGGACCAAATAGATCAACATGTAGTAGGTGATAAGGCTCAAGAATTGATGACTCAGTTTTGCTCTTGAAAGAAGATTTTCTTTGTTTTGCCTTTTGACATGAATCACAAAGGCCATCAGGAGCAAATACTGATTTTGGCAGTCCTCTCACAAGATCTTTCTTTACAAGCTCATTTATATTGTTGAAGTTTAAATGAGAGAGTCTTTTGTGCCAATTCCAGCTTTCTTCAATTGATGTTCTACTCAACAGACAGATTACAGAACCATAAGTACTTGTTGAAAGTCTGGCTTCATAAATATTACCATGCCTGTAACCTTTTAGAACTACTTTGCATGTAGAATTGCTTATAACTTCACAGTGTTCTTCAAAGAAATACTGATTTTGGCAGTCCTCTCACAAGATCTTTCTTTACAAGCTCATTTATGTTGTTGAAGTTCAAATGAGAGAGTCTTTTGTGCCAATTCCAGCTTTCTTCAATTGATGTTCTACTCAACAGACAGATTGCAGAACCATCAGTACTTGTTGAAAGTCTGGCTTCATAAAGGTTACCATGCCTGTAACCTTTTAGAACCACTTTGCCTGTAGGATTGCCTATAACTTCACAGTGTTCTTCAAAGAAATCTACATGATAACCTCTGTCACATATTTGACTTATGCTCAACAGATTGTGTTTAAGTCCTGAGACCAGAGCTACTGTTTCAATGATGACATTCCCAAGATTAATATTGCCATATCCCAGAGTTTTTCCCATGTTGCCATCTCCATAAGAAACTTCTGGGCCAGATTTCTCCACAAAGTCTGAGAGTAGGGCTTTATTTCCAGTCATATATCCTGAACATCCACTATCCAGTACTAGGATGTTTCTCCTGTTGCCCTGCAATCACAAAGACCACTAATGGTTAGTTTTAAGGACCCAGACTTGCTTGGATCATTTGGCCTTATTAAGTTTGTTAGCATTTGCAGCGGATTTAATATCAGAGTTTATGCTAACATGTTGTTTATCAGAACATATATCAGACTTTGCTTCAGGTTTTACACTAGAAGGAATTAAAGACACTTTCTTCAAAGAAGGTTTTATTTGATAATAATCATAGTATAAACTATGATATTCCTTACAAGTATAAATGGAATGCCATAAACTACCACAATGAAAACAAGGATTTTGTGGCTCAAACCTAATAGACTGACTCTTAACTCCTGACTTAGGAGATAAAGAGTTTATATTCTTATTCTTCTTGTAAAAAGAAGCAAGATGGTTAGAGTTTCCATAGTTATAACATTTTTTTCTAGGAGCATTAGGAACAGGCATATAATTATTGCTTTTATTCACACCTTCCTTTCCATTCCTATTTTTCCTAGCTGCCTTAACCTTGTTGACATTCCTTATTTCTTTCAGCTTATGCTTAAGCTGCTTCTTTGTCATTAAGCCTATGTTGACTCCAGCTGGTTTATCCTGTTCTAATTTGTCAGAAGTTGACTTCTCCTTAACTTCTGTCACAGACTCTTTCATCTTTTCAGAATCAGACTTTATAGTTTTAGTTACAAACTTAACAGGATTTACCTTTGGCTTAATAGTTTGTTTAACAATAATTGGCTCAATTTGTTCAGTTCCCTTTTCACTTTTGTCATCTCCATAACCTAAGCCCTCTTTCCAGTTTCCACTACTTAATAAATTCTGAGTTGTTCTGCTGGAGTTAGTCCAAGTCCTGATAATCTCTTTTTCTTTTTCTAACTCAGTTTTTAGAAATTTATTCAATTTCAGCATGTCATCTCTAACATAAAAAGCATCATCTCTCTCTTTCTGAGTTTGATGGAACATAACTAACTCCTTTTTCTAAATAATCATTCCATCTTTCACATGTTAAAGTTTGATCTCTGTAGCTAATAAATATGGTTTTAAGATATAATCCCAACTCAGTAATATCATCAGTATGAAAGGCATAAGTTGTTTGAGGTATCTTTAACTCAACAGTTTCAGGGCTGCCATCAGCATTTGCCATCAAGGCATAGTTCACCTCATCTTCAGAATCTGAAGTGTCTGTGCAGCTTTTCTTCTTTGTGATAAGTGTCTTGCCTTTGTCACTCTTTCCTTTCTTGCAGTCAGGGGATATGTGGCCTCTTTCACCATAATTGTAGCATTTGACATTTGAGTAATCTCCTCTGTCAGACTTTCATCCTCTGCCTTCAGATTTTCTGAATCCCTTCTTATCAGAACTTCCACATTTCTGAAAAAACTTATTTCCCCTTCTGAATTTCCTGTAGGCTATCTTTGTGATACCCTTCACCATAAGAGCACACAATTTCATCATCTCTTCATCAGCATCTACTTCAAGTAAACTTTTAGTTTCTGAATCATCATCATCAGAACTTGATGATTCTGAATCAGACTTTGTGATGAGAGCTTTTCCTTTTTCTTTCTTTGAGAAAGCCACTTTGGGGAATTCCTCCTTAGCCTTAAGAGCAACTGTTCTTGACTTTCTCCCTTGTCTCTTGCTTCTTTGATCCATCTCAAGTTCATAAGTCTTGAGCATACCATAAATTTCATCAAAAGTAGTTTCATCAAGAGCATAGTTGTCTCTTATAATAGTAGCCTTCAAATCCCAACTTTCAGGAAGAGCTAAAAGGAATTTTAGATTTGAATCTTCAAGATCATATTCCTTGTCCACCAGTGACAGATCATTCAAGAGTTTGACAAACCTGTCATATAAGTCAGTTAATGACTCATCACTTTTTGAGTCAAAGTGCTCATACTCTTGAGTGAGTATAGTCCTCCTGTTCTTCTTGATTGCATCAGTTCCCTGGCATCTTGTCTCCAAAGCATCCCATATCTTCTTTGCAGTCTTGCAGTGAATTAACCTGTTTGACATGACATTATCAATGGCACTATGCAGCAAATGCCTTACCTTTGCATCCTTGGCAATAGATGAGATATCTTCAGCTGTATACTCACTTTTCTCCTTTGGTACGGTCTTTGCTGGCTGATCTGCAACTACAACAGAGAGCTTGGTTGGCTTATGTGGTCCTTCATTAATTCTGTCAAAGTATTCTGGATCTATAGCTTCCAGAAACATAGCCATCTTCACTTTCCATATGAGATACTCAGAAGGTCTCAACATGGGAACCCTAATAGTCTCATTTCGACTGTGGGTTTGAATCTTTGGAGTTTCTTCAGTTTTGGCGGGCTTGGTTGGATTTTCTGCTTCTTCAGACATGATTATTTTGGATCTTTACTGTATGTGTGTTAACAGATAGGCTATGATACCACTTGTTAGGTCACAAAACACTGTAGAAGGAGGTTGAATACAGTGTAGAATACAATCAAATCGATTTAGAACACAAGTAACAGAAAACAGATGTATTTGATATAATAAACTCTGTTACAATGAAACTATCCTCTCTCAGTGATGAACAAATATCACGAGAGCTGCTAGGTTACAATGTATGATCTTCTCGATAATGATAACACATATAGTATAAACCTATGTCTGTGTTTATATAGTATACAGTTACAAGATAACTTTTAATTGATATGGAATATAATTCTGTCTCCTAAAATATATCAATCAGATATCTTATATAATTCTTATAGTCCTCTAACTCTTTCCTTGCATATCTTCTTATTGTATTAGTCTCGATCTTCTACTGTTAATCAGCTTCCTTCCTTAACTGTAAGTCCTCCCTTACTTAAGTTCTGATATGACCTGAAGTCCTGACTTCCCGTAAGTACTGATTACAGTAAGAACTGATATTTCCTGTATGTTAAGATCTGAAAACTAAACATGAAACATATTAGACATGAAATCTCAAATATATCCAACAAGATATTATTTCTTTCGATATTAAAACTATTCATACGTCGAGACATAAATTTTAAACTAATGTTTAATATATAAATAAAAAAATTTGGTTAAAAGTCTAGTTCGACCTGATCCAGCCCAACCGCGGATCTAAAATAGAACTCATATTTTAAAGGAAATTGACTCCACCGGACTTTTAAAATGCCCGACCCAATTCACTTTTAGAAAATCAGGCTTTTTAAAATCCACATAAAATTCGACTCAATAGACTTTTTTACATCTATAACTACAAAAACCTTATAAAATTTAGGAGGGATGCATGTGAAATCTAAAACCGAAAATACCGGAAAATATGCACAGTGTATACTCTTTTGTAGGGGTGTACACGGTTTGGCCAACCCGACCAATCCAAACCGAACCGACCCTATTTCGGCCGAACCAAACCGATTTTTTTCAACCCGATATATAGTTGGGTTGAAAAAATGCCAACCCGATTTAATTGGTTTGGATATGGTTTTCGATAATTTTAAACCAATCCAACCCAACCCGATTAAAATATATATGTACATGCTAATAATTTAATCCAAAATTATATTTAGGCCATTTACATAGATCCATATATATCTAACTCTAAATGTAACTTATAACCTCCGTGTTCATAATTTATTTCGTAACAACAATAGATGTTTGATTAGTGTTATATTTTTTGCATTTATGATTCATTCCAATATTTAAAGCGTAAGCAATATTATTAGTACTTTTGATGTCGAAAATTAGATGTTTAAGACTATTTAATATGGAGGATTGTAATATTGTTTTGAACTATTTTCAAGTGTTTTAAACTTTGAAACCTTATGTTTTATTATAATTTTTTATATTAATTTTGTATATTTAATAAACCGATCAAACCGATCCAAACCGAACCAAACCGAACAATACAAATTGGTTTGGGTTACAAATTTAAACGGTCTGGGTTGGTTTGAAATTTTGAAAACCCGAACTAATTGGGTTGGGTTGCTAAATTCTCCCAACCCGCCCAACCCGATCCGTGTACACCCCTGCTCTTTTGTTGAATTGTTACTTAGCAAACATTTATGAAAATGTTAGGTATATCGATTGTTTCCCAAAATTATTTTCAAATATTTACGTTACGTATAGTCGGTAACCTTTTTTGTAATAGAATGTGACCTCAGCATGTGCACACGAATTATTATAAACATGCAAATATAATGGCACACATATCGCGAAAAAATTGGGAGTCAATTTGAAGTATCTAGCACAATTCAACATGTATACACTGTACACATATCAATGCATTTCTAATCATAATTTGAAGAAATGTGTGCATCATGCTAAATTTTTGTCAGATTGGTAAGTGATTTTCTCTTTTCAATATTTTCCGTTAGACATTAATAAGGCCTCATTAATTTTGTCAATTTTATAATTACATAGGAAATTTAAACTTTTCATATACTTAAGTTACAACTAGAACTTTCCCGATAAATAAAATATTTGTATTTGTTTGTTATTTATTTTGCAAAATAATTATTTTTGGGAAAAGTTAATAATTTTATACTTACATAACTACTAAGTAATTTGTGATGTGTGATCACGGTAATTTAGTTTCTATTTTTTAAGATAACCATAAAAATCTTAAAACTTAAAATTTCTTTGTCCAATTTAGATTCCGTTTGGGAGTGCTGTTGAAAACTGTTGCGCTCTGAGAAAAAGTGCCGGAAGAAAAAATGTTATCAGGAAAATTATGACTGTTTGGTATTTTTTTTCGTTTATTCATATTTTGAGATATAATATATAAAAATAATATTTTTGAAAATGTTTGATGATGAAACTAATTATTAATTCTTGCAAAAGCTGAAAACACTTTTTTTCAAAAAAATGGATAAGAGCAGTTTTTAGACCTTTTCAATGCAGATTTTAAAATTTACCAAATACTTCCCTCCCTTACACTTTTTCAGTCTGCAACAATAATTCCAAACCGAGCCTTAATATATAACAAATCAGCACCGTAACTCATTTATAATTTAATCAACTGCGATGACATTGAAACAAACAAACTAGGACTAAATAACACGTGTTAACCACTAAATAAGTTGATGATTCCGTGGTAGACAAATTGTGAACCTCTACCCTGATATTTCACAAATATGGACAAGAAACTTGATTTGGGCTAACAAGTCTACCATGCCAAACAAACTCAATAAAAGCAAGAAACTCTTGGCAACCTTTGACATCTGCATTTCCTCGTAAAAATGGTGGAAAGAATAGCCAAAAGCTTGTAACCACGACATAAATTAGTGCCAGAGGTCCTGACACTGTCCGCGGCAATCGGAATTTCCCGTTCACAAGTTTCTTCAATCCCATTTCAACACCCAAAGACACTCCATGAATGAGAAAAAACCAAGTAACTTCCCATCTTGTGTTTTGTCTTCCATAGGTATAGAAAACCAGCTCATGCATGAGTCCAGACACAAAAAATGTAGCAAATACACTAGGAAATACAGCCCATTTTCTTCCGACTAGGCCCGTAAACACGTAACGAGTCGGTTCGAATATGGTCGGTTTTAGGATATTAGTAACCATTAAATTCCATCTTTTACCCCAAAAATCTTGTAATGAGGTTGCAAGGTAAGGCTCGTCAAATGGTGGTTCCAATTCTGCTTGCATTACTACTCTAGCCAATGCAGCAAACATAGCTAAAATCAACTCTAGACTAAAATATATATGGAAACAATATAAAAACAAAAGGAAATTTGGATGAAAGTTTTCTTTGTAATCATAAATCTTCACTAAAAACCCTAGTAACAAGATCTTTGTGAAATAGTTAAGATGTGATTTATTTGGTTTGGAAGGGATCTGGTTTTGTTTAACTTGTTCAGAAGAATGATTTATTTTGATAGGGAGACAAGCTAGTGGTATGAAAAGTGATAATGGGATTGGTGGGTTGGAAAATAAAGGACCTTTGTCAAAGGCAAAGAGGAGGATCTTAAAATTTGCTAACCATGATATAAAAAATGAAGATGTAGCTCCAAGATGCATTGTGTATAGATTAAGAGGAAGAAAAATAAAAAGGATTGAGATTGGAAGTGTAGTTAGAAATCTAGTGGTACCTTTGGGAATGAACTTGGCTATGGTGTGACAATAGCATAGGGATGCCAAGACTGTGATCCATACCATTGCAAAGTTGTTGAGCTCTCCTTCCATCTTGATTCTGCTTTCAGTTATCACAACTGATGAAGGAACATTAATTATTTATTTATGCATTTAAAATATTTATTTATACTTGTTATTTAAGGTCAATAAATTAGTGATGTAGATGTATAGCTAGCTGCCAGCCCAATAGCCAAGAAAGTTTCACCCTCCGTGTTTTTTTACTTTTGGGGACGGGCTCGGCACCCGCTCCGATAGAGTACACATTTGCTTAATTCGTTTTATTTTTTTTTCTTTTAAATTAAATATGTTGTTTAAATTTTTATTAGAAAAAATTAAAATTAAAATAAAATTATATATTTTATAATAATATTAAAATACGTTTTAATCATAGAAAAAAGATTGTAAAAAATTGAGTGGGGTGAATGAAATAATTTATTTATTATTATCTTCACCATCAGAAGATGCAATAGTTGAACTCGTACATACAATTAATTGTTTATGTTCATACGCCAGTCTGGAAGTTATTAGGTATTTTATTCAAAATTATATTGCACATGCGCATACATGGAAACATATAGAACTTGGTGAAGTTGGTTCTACATATTTGTGGTTGTGGATCAAGGTCGTAATTTACTTCTTCCCATATCATAATATTCAATTGGTTATATTTTTGAATTTCTAAATTTTATATATAGACTTCAATTTTAAGAAGTCTTCAATAGTAAAATTCCAAACAATTTAAGAAGGTTATAAGAAGGTTCCGAGCTGCAAAACAAAAACCGAAGAGTTATAAGAAGATTGTGGTGGATAAGGTGTTGTAAAACTTGAACTAGTAGATTATCAATGACTTAATAATTGTAAATAAAAGTCCAATAAAGAGTTGTATTTTAACGTGTTCAAGCGTATTTGATTGCAACAGCCCAATGTCTTCTTATTCACACTAGTTGGTTTGACGAGTATTGCTAAGAAAGTTTGCAACTTTTTTAGGATCTGGTTGTGTACGGGTTTATAAGTTATTTACAGCTTATAAGCTCGTAAGTACTTATCTCGGACTGTTTGTCAACCCAACTTATAAGTTGAATTTACAACTTATAAGCTGATAAGTTCAATATTAGTAACAACGTACTTTTTCTTAACTTATTTTGTTCTTTCACTTTATTATTAATTTTAGTTTATAAATATATGTTTTTAAGTGTTAAGTTAATTTAAAAGTCATGAATTAAGATAACAATATTTAAAAATTATTTATTTTAGTTCATTTAAGTTAAAAAAAATTCTGACTTATAAGTAAAATTAACCGAACACTAACATAACTTATAAGTATGCATCTACTTATCTACTTATCACTTTTAAGTCACTTATTAATTTTAAGTCATAAGTTACTTATTTTAAGATTTCCCAAACAGGCACTAAGTATTACAAATCTCCTTGAATATCCTATTTCTTTCTTAATAAACTTTGCAAGTCTTTCTCACTAAGTATTTGCTAGATTTTCTTAATAAGTTGATAGAGAATAAAATAAATCATAATTACGTAATTAATATCGCATTAATTGTATTAACATTGGGCTGACAGTTAAGCCCATTAGAAGAGGCCCAAGACCCTTGATAGGGGCAAAAAATAGCCTAGGAATATAATTGGTGTTAAAATTAATTAGACCAGATACAGTCCAATAACGAAGCCCAATTAGAAAGGGACCCGATAGGATAAAAAATCTGTTTCCTACTTTGTAGGACTCCAAAGTCCATTCTAATTTTGAGACTTGCCCTCCAAGTCTCCTAACCCAAGTCCAATTCAGGGACTCCCAACATCTACATCTATATAAGGGGGCCTCACCCTACAAATCAGAACTACGTTTTGGCTTAATCCTCGATTAAGGACATACAGGCCACTACGTCCTTGGTGTGCCCTCGCTGCCATAGCCCCGAGGGCATCATTCAAGAACTATGTTTTTTGGCTTGATTCTCTAATTCTCAGAGATACGTAGGCATCTCGTAAAGGCAGAATTAAGCTACGAAACACGAGAGCGGCCATTAAAGGCCTTGAGCTCCCGAACCTTAGTAATTAATACAGCAGTTAATACACCCTAAGTTTTTATCCATAACATTTGGCGCCGTCTATGAGAAAAATAACAATAACCATGGCGAGAACACGGAGAACAAGCAGCGCCCTTGAAGGAGGAACACGCGCGGGGATAACCCAAACAATTTCGTCAACCGTGGAGGTACCTCCGCATTCAACCTATGCTGCCACCCAAGGAGAAGCCCAGGTAGGAGCAACTGAACCTCAGCCACAAGAGACGATTCCCTCGGCTACTCAAGGTTGGAGGAAGTGGACATGCTGGACGGAGTGAAGCACGAGGGTGATCGCCCCCTTACATACAAGGTTTGGCTCCTATCCCTGAGGATCGGGAATTTTTTGGTCCATACACTGAGAGAGACTCTTAATCTTCAGATGATGAAGTGGCCCCAAGAAGGAGACGTGCTGGCAAAGAGCCGATGGCTGATGGTAGCCAACGTCCTAGGAGCACCCAAGGGACGAATCCCCAAGAATGCAGGAGAGGATCAGGGCTCACGAGGCTGAGATTCAAAGGCTGAAGCGCGACTTGGAGGCGCATCAGACCACTAGACCCCCACTACCTCTAAGAGGGAAATATCCTCCTCCTATCATAGACCTGGATGGTCCAATACAAAGAAGGGCTGTTGTCCCAAGGGCTGATCCAAGCAATCTTCTTCCCCTTGGAGATCCTGATGATCCTACTCCACCATTCACTGAAGAGATAATGAATGCCCATATCTCAAGGAAGTTTAAGATGCCCACTATCAAAGCCTATGATGGCACGGGAGATCCCGCTAATCATGTCAGGACATTCTCTAATGCACTGTTGTTGCAGCCCGTGAATGATGCTATTAAGTGTCAGGCCTTTTCTCAAACCCTGTCGGGTATAGCTCAAAGATAGTATAGTCGTTTACCCCTGAACTCTATCGGGTCCTTCAGAGAATTAAGTCAGGCATTTATTAAGCAGTTCATCAGCGGGAGAATGCATGAGAAAAATTCAGCATCCCTCATGAGCATTGTGCAGGGAGCGAAGGAATCCTTGAGAGACTACCTGAATCGCTTTACCAAGGAAGCTTTAAAAGTCCCGAACTTTGATGACAAGGTTGCTATGATAGCACTACAACAAGGAACTAGGGACGAGTTCTTCAAGATGTCTTTGGCCAAGCGCCCCCCTGAAAGCATGTTGCAGCTCCAAGATAGGGCCGGGAAGTACATCAAAGTGGAGGAGAGCATGAGGAAGACAGTAGTAAGTAACGAGCCCACTGGAGGCAAGAAGCGGAAAACTGATCTGGAATATAGTGCTAAGTACACGTATCCCAGAACTGAGCAAAACCCTGATTCAACCCCAAAGAAGGGAGGGCCTGGGCAAAATTTCACTGAATATGCCAAGTTGAATGCTCCTAGAAGCCAGATCATGATGGAGATCGAGAAAGATCGAGATATTCGTTGGCCTAAACCCTTGAAGGATGATCCTGCCAAGCTAGATAAGAGCAAGTATTGTAGATTTCACAAAGATGTTGGTCATGACACCGATGAGTGTAGACAACTGAAAGATGAAATTGAGTTCCCTATTCGAAAAGAAAGATTGAACAAATACACTGGGGAAGGAGGAGATAGGACTAACAGTGGGAGAAAGAACTTTGAAGATCGTAGGAGGGACCAAGACGATCAGGGGTGGAATCCCTAGCCTAGGGGACCAGTGATAAATGCAATCTTTGGAGGACAACGACCCCGAGGGCCGGTGATAAACACAATTTTTAGAGGACCAACTGCTGCTGGATTATCCAGGAACTCCAGGAAAGCATATAGTAGAGAGGTTATGCATATTGTTGGAGAAGCCCCGAAGAGGGCCAAGACAGAAGTAACAATGGCTTTTGATGATTCTGACTTAGAGGGTGTGAAATTTCCTCGTGACGACCCGCTAGTCATAACACCAGTAATAGGAAACAACCCGGTGAAGAGGATCCTTGTAGATAATGGTGCTTCAGTGGATATCTTGCTCCATGACACCTTTTTAAGGATGGGTTATAATGATTCTCAATTAACCCCAACTGATATGCCGATATATGGATTTGCGGGAGTGAAGTGCCCCGTGGAAGGGATAATCAAGTTGCCAACAACAATTGGTCAGGAACCAAGGCAAGCAACACAGATGTTGGACTTTGTGGTGGTGAAGGCAAGTTCAACTTACAACGCTATCATGGGAAGAATGGGGATACATTCCTTAAAGGCAGTCCTTTCTTCCTACCATTCAGTTATGAAGTTTTCCCCCCCCGGAATGGGATTGGAGAAGAAATAGGAGATCAAAAAATGGCTAGAAGTTGTTATGTGGCCTCTCTGAGGGCAGATGGAGTTGGGGGGCAAGTTCTGTCTATCGAAGATCTGGATATCCGAGAGAATGATGAGAAAAGAGGGAAGCCAGCAAAAGACTTGGTTTCGGTTCCTTTAGCCCCCAAGGACCCTGAGAAAGTAACTTTTGTTTGAGCCACACTAGAGGAGCCCCTTAGAGGGAAGTTGGTTAAATTTCTGCAAGAAAATAGTGATGTGTTTGCATGGTCGGCAGCTGATATGCCAGGCATAGACCCGGAACTAATTACTCACAAGCTGAATGTGGATCCAAATCGGAAGACAGTGAAGCAAAAGAAAAGAATTTTTGCTCCAGAGAGGCAAAAAGCTATAAAATAAGAAGTAGAAAAGCTTTTAGAGGTTGGTTTTGTCGAGGAGATATAATTTCCAGAATGGTTAGCAACCCCTGTGATAGTAAAAAAAGCTAATGGGAAATGGATGATGTGTGTGGATTTCACTGATTTGAATGATGCATGCCCCAAGGATTGTTTTCCGCTGCCAAGGATAGATACATTGATAGATGCTACCGCTGGACATGAGATGCTGAGCTTCATGGATGGATTTAGTGGATAAAATCAAATCAAGATGCACAAGGACGACATCCCAAAGACCATGGAAGTTTATGTCGATGACATGTTAGTCAAGAGTCTAGTAAACACTGACCATATAACCCATTTGAGGGAAGCTTTTGAGGTCGTGAGATACCATAAGATGATGTTAAATCCTACAAAGTGTGCTTTCGGAGTAGGATCTGGGAAGTTTTTGGGATTGATGGTCTCCAAGAGAGGAATCGAGGCCAATCCCGACAAAATAAAGGCAATCCTAGACATGGAGCCACCAAAAACTATCAAAGATATTCAAAAGCTCACTGGAAGGGTTGCTGCGTTGGGACAATTCATCTCCAAATCTGGGGACAAATGTTTGTCGTTCTTCAAGTCCTAAAAAAGGTTAAGGATTTTGTATGGAGTGAGGAAAGCCAAAAGGCATTCGAGGAATTAAAGAAATATATGGCCCAAGCTCCGTTGTTGGCCAAACCAGCTCTGAATGAAATTTTATACTTGTACCTGGCCGTTTGAGAAAATGCCTTGAGCGCTGTTGTTAGATATATTTGATAATGTCATGGCTAATATGATTTATGTTTAATTTTTCAGATCTTACTTAAACAGAATAAATCAGTACTTACTGGAAGTCATGACTTAAGGATATCAGTACTTATATTATCAGGAGATAATCATCACAAGATGGATATCAGAACTTAAGTGCTGAAGGACTTTCAGATAAGGACAGTAGCTGATTAAAGGAAAGAATATCGAGATAAACATAAGAAGAGATATGCATGAAGAAGGAATTCTATAAAGAATAGAATACTTGGAAGAAAAGATATTTGATTGATATATTTTAGGAAGCAGAATTATATTCCATATCAATTAGCGATTATCTTGTAACTATGTAGTATATAAACACAGACATAGGGTTTGCACTATAAGTGTTATCATATTCGAGAAGATTATTCGTAGTAACCCTAGCAGCTCTCGTGATATTTGTTCATCACTGAGAGGTAACAGTTCCATACTGTAACAGAGTTTATTGTTTCAATAAAGTTTATTTTCTGTTACTTGAGATATTAAAGTTCGATTAGATTGTACTTTACACTGTATTCACCCCCTCTACAGTGTGTGTGACCTAACAAGTGGTATCAGAGCCTATCTGTTAACGCACATATAGTTAAAGATCCAAACACAATCATGTCTGATACAGAAACTCTAACTAAGCCTACCAAAACTGAAGAACCACCAAAGACACAAATTCAAAGTCGGTATGAGACCATCAGAGTTCCCATACCGAGACCATCTAAATATTCCATATGGAAGGTGAGGATGACCATGTTCCTGGAAGCAACAGATCCAGAATATCTTGATAGAATCAAGGAAGGGCCTCACAAACCAACCAAGCTCGCAGTTGCAGTTGCAGGTGAAGCAGCAAAGACCGTACCAAAGGAGAAGAGTGATTATACTGCTGAAGATATGGCATCAATTGCTAAGGATACTAAGGTACGACACTTACTGCATAGTGCCATTGATAATGTAATGTCAAATAGGGTAATTAACTGCAAGACTACAAAGGAGATATGGGATGCTCTAGAAACAAGGTGTCAGGGAACCGATACAATTAAGAAGAACATGAAGACAATACTCACTCAAGAGTATGAACACTTTGACTCAAAGGCTAATGAGTCATTGCCTGATTTATATGATAGATTTGTCAAACTCTTGAATGATTTGTCATTGGTTGATAAGGAGTATGAACTTGAAGATTCAAACCTTAAATTCCTGTTAGCTCTTCCTGAATAATGGGATTTGAAGGCAACAACAATAAGAGACAACTACAATCTTGATGAAACAACTCTTGATGAAATTTATGGAATGCTCAAGACTCATGAACTTGAGATGGAACAAAGAAGCAAGAGGAAAGGAGGAAAGTCAAGGACAGTTGCTCTTAAGGCTGAAGAAGAATTCCCCAAGGCAGTTACCTCAAGGAAAGACAAGGGTAAAGTTCTTTTCACAAAGTCTGATACTGAGTCATCAAGTTCTGAAAGTAATGATGACTCAGATTCTGAAAGCTTGCCTTAGACTGATGATGATGAGGAGATGATGAAGCTGTGTGCTCTTATGGTGAAAGGGATCACAAAGATTGCATACAGGAAGTTCAGGAAGGGAAAGAAGTTTTCCAGGAAAGGCACAAGTTCTGATAAGAAGAATTTCAGAAGATCTGAAGGCAGAGGAGGAAAGTCTGATAGAGGAGATAATACCAATGTCAAATGCTATAACTGTGGTGAGAAAGGCCACATATCTCCTGATTGCAAGAAAGTAAAGGGTGACAAAGGCAAGGCTCTTGTCACAAAGAAGAAAAGCTGGACAGACACCTCAGACTCTGAAAGTGAGAAGAACTATATGTTGATGGCAAATGCTGATAAAGAAAGTGTTGAGAGCAGTTCTGAAGCTGCTGAAATAAAGGTACCTCAGACTACTTATGCTTTTCATACTGATGATATTAATGAGTTGAGAAGATATCTTAAAACCATATTTGTTAGTTATAGAGATCAAACTTTAACATGTGAAAGATTAACTTCTGAAAATCTTGCTTTTAAGAAAAGAAATGATTTCTTAGAAAAAGAGTTAGTTATGTTCCATCAAACTCAGAAGGATAGAGATGATGCTTTTTATGTTAGGGATGAAGTGCTAAAAATGAATGAATCTCTAAAAACTGAGTTAGAAAAGGAAAGAGAGATTATCAAGACTTGGACTAACTCTGGCAGAACAACTCAAAATTTGCTAAGTAGTGAAAATTGGAAAGAGGGCTTAGGTTATGGAGAGGATAAGAATGATAAAGGAACTGTAGAAATTAAGCATGTTGCTAAGCAAAATCCAAAATAAATCCTGTTAAGTTTGTAACTGTAAAGTTTGATAATGAGAAATCAGAAGTTAAAGAGGAATTAACTTCTGACAAACTAAAACAGGAAAAGACAGTTGAAGTAAACATAGGCTTAATGACTAAGAAGCAGCTTAAGCATAAGCTGAAAGATGTTAAGAATGCAAACAAGGTAAAATCACCTAGGAAAAATAGGAATGGAAAGGAAGGTGTGAATAAAAGCAATGATTATAGGCCTGTTCCTGATGCTCCTAGGAAAATATGTCATAACTGTGGAAGTTCTAACCATCTGGCTTCTTTTTGCCGGAAGAATAAGAACATAAACTCCTTACCTTCAAAATCAGGAGTTAAGAGTCAGTCTGTTAGATATAAACCACAAAATCCTTATTTTCATTGTGGTAGTTTATGGCATTCCATTTATACTTGTAAGGAATATCATAGTTTGTACTATGATTATTATCAAATAAAATCTTCTTTGAAGAAAGTTTCCATTGTTCCTTCTAGTGTAAATTCTGATTCAAAGTCTGATAGTGTAAGTTCTGATAAGAAAAATGTTAACATAAACTCCGATGCTAAATCCGCTGCAAATGTTAACAAACTTAATAAGGCCAAAGGATCCAAGCAAGTCTTAGTCCTTAAAACTAATCATTAGTGGTCTTTGTTATTGCAGGGCAACAAGAAAAATATTCTAGTTCTGGACAGTGGATGTTCAGGACATATGACTGGAAATAAAGCCCTACTATCAGACTTTGTGGAGAAAGCTGGCCCAAGTGTTTTCTATGGAGATGGCAACATTGGAAAAACATTGGGATATGGCAATATTAATCTTGAGAATGTCATCATTAGAGAAGTAGCTCCGGTCTCAGGACTTAAACACAATCTGCTGAGTATAAGTCAAATCTGTGACAGAGGTTATCATGTTGATTTCTTTGAAGAACACTGTGAAGTTGTGAGTAAATCCAAAGGCAAAGTTGTTCTAAAAGGATACAGGCGTGGTAACATTTATGAAGCTAAGCTTTCAACAAGTACTGATGGTTCTGTAATCTGTCTGATGAGTAGAGCATCAATTGAAGAAAGCTGGAATTGGCACAAGAAACTTTCTCATTTAAACTTCAACAATATAAATGAACTAGTCAAGAAAGATCTTGTGAGAGGACTGCCAAAGTCAGTATTTGCTCCTGATGGCCTTTGTGATTCTTGTCAGAAGGCCAAACAAAGAAAATCTTCATTCAAGAGCAAGACTGGATCATCAATTCTTGATCCTTATCATCTATTACATGTTGATCTATTTGGTCCAGTGAATGTCATGTCTATTGCAAAGAAGAAATATGCGTTGGTCATAGTGGATGAGTTCACCAGATACACATGGGTGTATTTCTTGCACACAAAAAGTGAAACTGCATCAATCTTGATTGATCATGTCAAACATATGGATAAATTGGTCAAAGATTCTGTGAAAACCATAAGGAGTGATAATGACACTGAGTTCAAGAATTTGATAATGGAAGAGTTCTGCAAAAACCATGGAATTAAGCAGGAATTTTCTGCTCCTGGAACTCCACAGCAAAATGGAGTTGTTGAAAGAAAGAATAGAACTCTCGTTGAAGCTGCACGTACAATGCTTGATAAAGCAAAGCTTCCAACCTATTTCTGGGCTGAAGCTGTGCAGACTGCTTGTTTTACTCAAAATGCAACACTCATTAACAAGCAAGTAAAAACACCATATGAGATGGTGAAGAAAAATAAGCCAAATCTGAAGTACTTTCATGTATTTGGATGCAAGTGTTTTGTTCTCAAGACTCATCCTGAACAGCTATCTAAATTTGATCTAAAAGCTATGAAGGAATCTTTGTTGGATATCCACTTTCCACAAAAGCCTTCAGAGTCTATAATTTGAGAACAAGAGTGGTCATGGATTCTATCAATGTCTCTTTTGATGACAAGAATATTACTGGTCTTGAAGATTTTATTGATCATGATCAGCTGAGATTTGAAAATGAAGACTCAAATTCTGATACTGAAAATCCTGACAGTCTAAGTCCTGATACTGTAATCTCTGATGGATTAAACTCTGATGTTATTGAAACTGTGGTGACTACGCCAAAGGAAGATGCACCTATACAGGGGGAGCATACTCAAGAACATACCACATCTCAAGAAGTATCAGAACATACATCTGGCTCTTCAAGTTCTGATTCGTCAAGTTCTGATAGTTCTGAAAATCTAAATTCTGAAGAATCCAACTCAGAGAGCATAGTTTCAGGGGGAGCATCGGAAAATGAAAATGAAGACAGCATGGATCATGGGGGAGCATCCAGTTCTAGAGAAAACCTTCCATCTGCAAGGAAGTGGACTAAATCACATACACCTGATTTGATAATTGGAAATCCTGATGCAGGTGTCAGAACTAGAACAGGTACTTCAAACGAATGTCTTTACAATTCTTTTCACTCTCACACTGAGCCAAAGAAAATGGAAGAAGCTCTTCAAGATGTTGATTGGGTGCAAGCAATGCAGGTTGAGTTAAATGAATTTGAAAGAAACAAAGTCTGGACCCTAGTACCAAGACCAAAGAATAGATCTGTTGTTGGTACAAAGTGGGTATTCAGAAACAAAACTGACAGTGATGGCATAATTACAAGGAATAAGGCAAGGCTGGTTGCAAAAGGATATTCTCAACATGAGGGAATTGATTATGATGAAACATTTGCACCAGTTGCTAGGTTAGAAGCCATAAGGATATGTTTGGCTTATGCTGCTCACAAAAAGTTTACTGTCTTTCAAATGGATGTGAAAAGTGCTTTTCTCAATGGAGAATTGGAAGAGGAAGTATATGTTGAACAACCTCCAGGCTTTGTAGATTCCAAACATCCAGATTATGTCTACAGGCTTGATAAAGCACTTTATGGACTTAAACAAGCTCCCAGAGCATGGTATGAGACTTTAGCTCAGTTTCTTCTGGAAAGTGGATTCAACAGAGGAACTATAGATAAAACACTGTTCTACCTCAACTATGGAAAGGAATTACTTTAGGTCCAGATTTATGTTAATGATATCATTTTTGGGTCTACAAATGACAGACTTTGCAAGAAGTTTGCCAAACTGATGCAGTCAAGGTATCAGATGAGTATGATGGGGGAACTTAGCTATTTTTGGGCCTTCAAGTCAAGAAAAATGAAGAAGGCACCTTTATTTGTCAAACTAAGTACACCAGAAACTTGCTGAAGAAATTTGGAATGCAAGATTGTTCAAGTGCATCCACTCCCATGGCCACTGCAACAAAACTGGATAAGGATACTGGTAAATCAGTAGATATTACTGATTACAGAGGTATGATTGGCTCTCTACTCTATCTAACTGCTAGTAGACCTGATATCATGTATGCTACCTGTCTTTGTGCAAGATTTCAAGCAGATCCAAGAGAACCTCACTTAACAGCAGTGAAAAAAAATTTCAAGTATCTTAAGGGAACAGCTGATCTGGGATTATGGTATCCCAGAGAATCAGATTTTAAACTAATAGGTTACTCATATGCAGATTTTACAGGTTGCAAAATTGACAGGAAAAGCACAAGTGGAAGCTGCCAATTTCTTGGAGGCAGATTGGTTTCTTGGTTTAGCAAGAAACAAAAATCAATTTCCACATCAACTGCAGAAGCAGAATATATTGCTGCAGGAAGCTGTTGTGCACATATTCTTTGGATGAAGAATCAGTTACTGGATTATGGGTTAACATATTTCAAAATCCCTATTTACTGTGATAATCAAAGTGCTATTGCTATGACAGGTAATCTAGTTCAACACTCTATGACAAAGTAAATCAGCATCAGGTACCACTTCATCAGGGAACATGTAGATGAAGGTACAGTGGAATTGTACTTTGTTCCAACAGATCAACAACTAGCAGATATCTTCACAAAATCATTGTGTGAAGCTACTTTTACAAGATTGGTAAATGAACTTGGAATGGTTTCAGGTTCTTTCTCTAAATCTGCTTAGTTTTGTTCTGTTGCATCAGATTTTATGATCAGTATTTATAGAATTCAATCTCTTTGTGTATTCTGTGCTTAATTGAAAAATATGTTTAAGTACTGACTGTTGTCTGATCAATGTTTCTAAACTCTGATAGTGATATGTCTGTTTAGGTAAATATTCAATCCTATGAGGATAACTGTGCTAGATGCTGACCTAGTAGTCTTCAATAAACAAGGGATCCCATGTAAGAAGTAATTATTTCTGTGGAAATCTATTGACACAAGCAAATTCTGATAATTGAGCTTAGTTGAGTTTACTTTGTCTATCTTATTACTAAGTCACAAACTAGAATAATGCTACTCATCTGTTAAATTCTGATGCTAGTAAATCTGTTGAATGTACTAAGTGCTGATAAACCTCACTTATCAAAAGAAAAAGAAAGAGAAACAAGGATTAAAAATCAGGTACTCCTTTGAGATCTAGAGTAAAAATGTGGAAGGGAAGACCCAAGTGTATTACTGGTATTAAGTAATATGCATCAGAAAAGCAAATAAAATATTTTCTTGGTGACTTTTCACACTCTATGATTACTGGAGAAATACTCTGATAATAGCATAAATTCTGATAAGCAGTCGTGACTCACTTACACTGAGAAGCCACTGTAAAATAGAATTTAAAAAGATGCACAAAATTAGCACAAAATAGTTGAGGTGGACTCAAGCATGAATTCATTCAATAGTAGGTTTCAGAATATTGACAGGTTTTTAGTAAAGTTTTAGTTATGCCTTATTTCTAAGATGTACTGAAGTGAATCAGACTTTTCTCTTTGTCTGATATTTAGCTTAATGCACACACTAACTACTCCATATGAATGATGAAAATCACTGTGGGGATCTATGTTGTTTTAGATGAATAGTCATTGTGTCACATTGCACAAATTCTGAGGACAAGTTCTAATTGCATGTTCTGATGATTAAGTTCTGAAGAATATAAATCAGAATTTGTGTGAGGACTTACTAAAATAGGCATTCCTTTTTCGAGTTAAGAAATTATGTTCTGATGACTGTTAAGTTCTGATATAAGTCTAAGTTCTGATATTACAGTCTGATTCTTTACTTGACTTATTTGTGGATAAAATTTGACAACAGTCTCAGTTTAAACCAGAATACTGTTGAAGTGGAAGATTAATAGTCACTATAGTTAGGGATAGTGGTACTCGTACATGAACAGTCAACTTTTACTTGCTTCTTGTGCGCATTAAACCATGTTTTCTCTTTCCAATGTATGTTTTTCTTTTTCTAAGTCTGGGGAGATGAGGTGGAATTAATTCCACCTGTCAGCATTAAATTTCTTTGCGTCTCCTGGCATTCTCTTGCCTATATAAACAACCACTTCACATCAGCCTTCCCATCACAACTTTTATCACAATCTCACCTTCATACTTTTTCTATCAAAAACACCATGGTCAATTACAATATGTTTTTGAACTACGAAACATTCAACATGGAGTTGAGCTGTGCCGATTGGCAGCAGGAATGGCACGTCACTGCCATTCCTGATGAGATATGGGACTCCGTTCCCCAGGAGGTACTTACCCACCTCATGTTCTTCTACATGGACTACCATCGCCATCTGGAGCGATTGGAGGAGGAAAGGCTGGAAGCTCTCCGCCAGCAAGAGTGAATCATTCGACTCGCTAGTCTGTTTGTCGAGAGTAGGAAGAAGAAATAATATATTTTCTTCTTCCTGTTTTTCTTCATCATCAGCCTTGCCCTGCTTCTTGAGCTAGGACTAAGGCTGTTGACGTTAGGTTTAGCAGCTTAGGGAAATCTTGTACAAGTTTTATGTAATTTAAATTTCATGAATGTATTCTCTTGATATATTAATGAAATTTGCTTTTGTTTCAAGATCTTGTCTCTGAGATATTTTGTAATGTATTGATATATCCTAATACATATTCATATTCTGATGACCATATAAATTCTGATTTAACTTAAGTTCTGATTTTATTTTATCAGTACTTGCTCATCCGATTTATTATGGTCATTTTCACTCGATTTTTTTTTTCAGAATATTGATGTTGCAGTGAAAAATAATTTAATAAGTGGGAACAGTTTCAATTTTGAATTAAAACTGTTTCACCTTGGTTAATGGAATAACTGGGTAAGTGGAACGGTTTTTCCTTGAAAAACTGTAAGTGGGTAAGTAATGATTACTGTTTTCTCGTGCCCATTAACTATTCGTTTTTACTGCATGCCTGACAGGTGTCCAACGGTTACATTTTTTCTCTTTCACAAGTATAAGTAAGACAGAGAGAAGATTTTTTTTTATCTTTTATTTCCTTTCATACTTTTTCTCTCTACTTGCTTTTACTCTCTTTCTTCTTCTAACGTTGGTTTTTCATATAGACATTCTATCAAACACCTAACAGGCACTTAAACCTCTCGATTACTTTCATGGCACCTAAGGATTTAATCATTGATGGAGCTAAATTTGTTCCAAACAATTATGCTGCTATTCTTGATAATGCTGAAGCTCCGTCTAAATTTCATTTTGTGCAAGACCTTCTTGCACACAGTGAAATCGGGTATGCATTGACCCAACCTTCAGTATTCTCAAGCCAACAAGTTTTGACACTTTGGAGGACTGGAAACTTTGATAATGGTGGTCCAAATGGTACTCCTAGTATTGTTTTCGAAGTGGGTGATTCTTCATATACAGTCACTCCTGGTACAATACGCAAGGCTCTACATCTCCCAGAAGGATGTACTTTTTCAATTCCAGAGGAATCGACTCTTCAGGAGTTAATGGCCAGTTTGGGGTATGAAAAGAGTTTGGCAAAGCTTGGGCAGTTGAAACGGGCTCATATCCAAAGGGAATGGAGCTTCTTCTTCGACTGCATCACTAAAGCTTTTGGGAACAAGTGTTCGAATTTTGATGCCATCCCTATAATGAGTCAGCACATCGGGTATGCCATTATAAACCAAACTAATTTTGATTTTGCAACGACTATAATAGGTTTTATTGGGGATAGGATGACAGAGGATAGGAATGTTGTCTACTTTGCTAGACTCTGTCAACTTATATATACTTTTTGTACTGATGCACCTCACTTAGTCAGTTCCTTAACTCCACCTTTTAAGGTTGCAAAACGATACTTTAATGACCTGGTAAATGCTGACACTAAGAAACCAGTGGTTAGACCTTTACAGATTCCTCAGTCTGTAAAACAGATCTTAGTAAATGCTGATCTTGATTCCTATCGATCTGTTTATCCTGATGTCCAACCAACCACCACCTCCCAAACATCACAACAACCATCAGAACATACCACTCATTCTACTCAACCAGCCCTTAGGCAATATATCAAATCATATCTCTCCACTTCACAGACAGTTCAACCCTCATCCTCAGCACCTACTGTGAAGCCTTCATCTTCCAAACCTAAGAGGACAAAGACTGTTCCTCAAACACCTCAAAAGAGAATGAAGATTGCTTTGAGAGATGAGTCTGACAGTGTAACACCCCCAGATCCGGGGTCGGGGATCCGGGTCGTCACGGTCTTTCTTTCCACAATATCACTTCACTTAATTAATAATAATAACCTTATGCTGTGACCCCACACTAACACACACCACAACCCGTTATAGTCTCAGAGATGAAATTTAAATAAGTACAAGTCTTTGAATCCACAATTTAAAAGTTATTACAACCCAAAAAGATTTCTTGATAAATTTACAGTTAATTGCCATTATCTGCCACAAGTTATAATTATACATAATTGATTCTCAAAAGCAGATGGTCTGATCTACAATGGATCTACCTCTGCAGCTATAGCAGCTACAACATCAACGGGAAGACGCGGGACGCTTCCCACGCGCTTGCGCTGGGTCTGCTGGAGTCTGGCCATCTTTCCTAACTGTTGTTGTGTGATGAAAGAAGAAAGCAAGGGTGAGCAGCAAGCCCACCAAAATAATATGTATAATGATTTACAATATATGAGCCTACTCATAATACTCATGAAAGTCTTGGTCAAAAGAAATGAACCAAGTTGATAACTTAATGCGATGAAGTCGCAAAATATTCAGTATATATACATATATACTTTTCAAAATATTGGAAGTCCTCTTCCATGCATAATATACACAAAGTCCTAGTGTGTAACTGTATAAAAAAATATCGTTGCAAGGTGATCTCATATATCTAACCTTGTCTCAACGTTTTTCTGAAAATCTTTGTCATTCATAAGACAATTATTAATTAGATATAAGTTTAAAAGATGAGGTTACCAAATACCCCAATATACTTATATCTTTCCCAATACTACTTGAACTACCACCGTTCAAGTTATAATCAGTTTCAAAAGTTCATCACATAGATGAGACTACAAGACAAAATTTGAATAGATTCAATCTTTGAAATATTATTGAATGAAATAAAGTTACGAGATACTTTATTTAGTCCCGATATATATATATCCACATATATATATCTCTTAAACATTTCCTGGAACCTCTGTTATGTAAAGTATGAACAGAGTTTGAAACATCCAATGAATTTTGGAAAGGAAAAGAATTTTGGCATAAACCCGATATCTTGCTGATCAGGCAAAGATACCAATAAGTAACCTTTTCTACTGTAGATGGATGAATTCCTCACCGGTCATCACCCTGGCCGCATTAGGACCTCGCGCTAGACCGTACCCCGGCCCCTCACGCGTTGATGGACTGCCACCCAGCCACTTACACAATAATAGACCGTACCCCGGCCTGTCGCTTATGCCGACTCAATTAGATGGGCTTACTTCCCGAATGTTGGGCAAGTAATCAATTCATTTACCAAAACTGCAACCTCGTTGCGAATATAAAATACACCACAGAGCCGGATTCCCCAGGTTTTGAGCGAGTATTTAAATCCCCTTAAAAAGGAAGATCTTAAATATAAAAATGAGTTTTGGGATCCGCTCTGACTTTAAAAATCATTTTGAAGACTCGAAAACACTTTAAAGAGTGTTTGGAGTAAAGCTGATTTAATGAAGTAAATCAGTCCCCAGAATATTAGAAAATATCTGAATATTATTAATGAAATAATATTCCCATAAAGAATAATCTTTATAAAAAAAATAATTGAAGTAGAAGTATTAAAATTTATACTTGAAACGAGTATTAAATAACCAAAGATATACTTATATGAAAGTATTATCTTTATTTGAATAATCGAAAATAAGTTTGATTATTTACACCTTATTCTTTAATAAAATAAAGAATATATCTCAGCAAATAATCGGAGTCATAGATCCTCAAATGAATATTCAAATAATATTCAATAAATAAAATAAGCTGAGTCATAATACCTCGAATGAATATTATAAATAATATTCATTAAATAAAATAAAGGAGTCATACATCCTCAAATGAATATTCAAATAATATTCATTAAATAATATAAACTGAGTCATAAGCCCTCGAATGAATATTCAAATAATATTCAATAAATAATAAAAGGAGTCATACGCCTTCGAATAATATTCGAAATAATATTTAATAATAAAATAAAGTTTCAAGTTATCGAATAAACCTTATTCGATTAATAGTTTAGAAAACTATAACCATACATATATATAAATATATATATATATAAATATCCATATCCATATATATAAAATCTACTCGGGATCCTCGACTCCCGGTTTTTGAAAATATTTTCACCTTTGGGTCCCTATACTAAGGGTATATGCAAGTTACCGCTATCCTCTAGCATAGGTATTATCAACTGAACCAACAGATATATATTTCAAGAATATGAAACAGGCATGCATATATACCATATCACATGCTACAATATATCGCAAGAATTTGCTAAATAACCAACATGCATCTATCGCAAGATAATGCATATACAAGTGTATACATCACAACAACAGTATAACGGATAGAATACTTGCCTGAGCGACTGGGGGTTACGAATGGCTCGGGACGAGTCTGGTAACCTATAAACAACAAGTAAGTTGGAATTAAACCAAAGTCACTTGTAAATCTATAGTTTAACTAACTTAGACTCTAACGCTTGTTTTGCGCTCACTGATTCGCTTAAGTCACTCGGGTACCCTCGGCTCCACCATTTTTAATAATTTAACCTTTACGAGTTTTAAAGCGATTCCTTCTCGAGTGACTTACCAACTGCCTAAAACACTTACCATAAATGTTTCATGCATTAATTAACCCTTTTTGGTCTTTAACCTACATTTCAAAGTAAGGCGAGGGGAAAAGTTTCGTTCGCGAAATGCCGTTACCTGAAACGGTCGTTTCTCCTAAACCGTGCATCGGAATCGAACGAACTACATATCAAAACGAAGCTCGTAACATGAGCTATCTAAACATGGCAGTGGTCATAATCTAGCAGGGGGTTCTCGGGTTCTGATGTTAAGAACAAAAACAGTCTACGGTAAATCGGACATTACGACGGCTATGTTTACGCGATTTCCCAAATTTAAACCAACTCAAAACAACCACAATCCAACCCCAATTCACAACCCAATCCAAACTCCATCCAAAATACATTACAACAGCCCCAAACCAACTCATTATAATCCATTTACTTACTCCTAAAACTTGAATTTAAACTATACTACATTCTTTAACCAAATCTTAAGATCTCAACAAATCAATCACCACCATTCCAACCCAAACTCTTAAACAAACAAGTTTCATGCTTCACATATACTATACTACTCATAACCATTCCTAAATACTCAAAACTAAAGCTAGGGTTTGTAGTTTATACCTTCCTTGGAGAGTGGAGAATCAAGAGGATGGCTTGGAATCACCCTTAAAGTCCTTATCCAAGCTTAATCTAAACAAAACTTCAAGAACACAAATTTTAGTTCTTGAAAACACTATTCACCATCTTCTTTGATGATTTATAGAAAAAGATTGGCTTGGATTTAGAAGCTTAAACTTATAGGAAGTATGTAACTTAACTAGGAGAAGCTAGGATAATTACCTTGGAAAATAACAAGTGGAGGAGCTTGGACTTCCCATTTCTTAAGAAACCACCCGAGAGCTTCAAGGAGAAGAAGAGAGATTTTTGTGTTTTGTTTGATGAAAATGAAATGATTTGCTTGGTTGGTTGATTTTTGTGGTTTGCTTTAGTGAATTACCTAGTTGCCCTTGGTTTTGTGTGGTTAAAAAGTCACCACATCTCCTTCCTTTCTTGTCATGCCTATGTCACCTTGCACATGTCATAATGCTCCCACTTGTCCACACCTTGTGGTTTGATGATGTCACAGTCCCTGGCTTCTTGTACAAGCTTGTCTCTTGGTCACTTATTTGTTTTACGGTTCGCTTATCTTTCGTTCTCGTTTATCGTTTGAGGGATCATACCCGGGATCTTATTACTTAGGTTCCCTTAACCTTTCTCAATGTATTATATTCCTTCTATGATCCTCTCTTATAATCCTTTAATTTAAATCCTTTTTATCCTGTCACCTTATACTCAATTCTCTCCGTATCTTGTGGATTTCCGGGAAAAACCAAAGTGTTCGGAATTGGATTCTGACGATCTTTACATACACTTATATCCCATATAAAGTACTAATAAAATCTCAGAATATCCATATCAGAACCCCTACATAGTGTGGCATGAAAAGTTTTCTCATTCAGCAAAAACACTATTCATAAGGGTTTCAAAAATTTCCCAAAAATTGGGGTTATTACATTCTCCCCTCCTTAAAAGGATTCCGTCCCGGAATCAGATAGAAAATGAATAGGGATACTCTCTTAGCATTGCACTTTCTAACTCTCGAGTAAATTTTCCCACATTGTGGTCCTACCACCAAACTCTGCCTAGTTTGATAATCCTTCTCCTAAGCACTTGTTCCTTTTCACTCTATAACCCTTCCTGGTTGCTCCATATAGGTTACGTCTGGTTGCATGTCTATGCACTCATATGCCCCTATTTGTCTGGCATCTGAATTACACTTCCTTAACATTGATACGTGAAACACGTTACGACCTGCTACATGTTCGGGGTTAGGGCTAGCTCATATGCTAACTTCCCAATCGTCTTAATATATCCAAGGGTCTAATAAATTGTAGACTTAGCTTTCCTTTCTTTCCGAACCTCATCAATCCTTTCCAAGGGATACCTATAACATTACTAGGTCCCCTATTTCATACTCTTTATCCTTTCGTGTCAAATCAACATACTTATCATGTCCATCTTGGGCTACTACCAGCCGTCCTCTGATTAGATCTATTATATCCCTGGTCCTTTGGACAACTGCGGGTCCGAGCATCTTGCGCTCTACAACTTAATCCTAACATAAGGGAGATCGACATTGTCTTCCCTCAAGGATCTCATAAGGCGATACCTCCATACTAACATACGATCGATTATCGTGAGATAACTTAATCTGCGTTAAGTGATCATTCCAAATTCTTTCAAGTCTATTGCACCGGCTCTCATCATAGCTTCTAGCATTATATCTTTTGCTTCTCACTACCCATCCTTTTCCAGTTCGTAGTCGTTGCTATCTTTCGTACATAATATTATACTGGTTACACTTTTGCTCGTTAGTGTTCTATAACCTTTTAATAACCACGTCAACCTTAGTATCATGAACGTATTTCCATTCTGAATACCACCATAACTTTACTACTCCTTTTTCAGCTGCTTCTATCTTTGGAAGCTTAATCCTTCATATAGAAGTAAAGGAATTTGTTGAGAGATCACTATGATCATGAACACTTGTTATATCGCTTAGTTAGTACAGAAGGTGGCCAGCCTTTAGTACTTGACAAGCAATTAAACAATAGCTGGTATCCTACTCGGCTTCTATCACACAGATAGATAGTCATTCGGCAATACCTCCCCTTCTGGAAGGGTTGTTCTTCTCAGCTTACATGAAATGAAAAGAAGAGAAAAGAACGAACTGAAGAGAATTGTATATTCATAAAAAAAAATTTATTGCCATAAAATATCTGGCTTGGAATCTACCTCTGAACTATAGAGGGTTGTCATAGAAGAACAAAACATATATGCATTTATATCAACATCAAGTATTATAGCATCGCATTTCACGTGCCTAAATATTTTCGCTATCCCGTCCATCATTCTATGGACCCATGCTCTTCCTCGAGCTTATACACAATCACCTTTGAAACTCCCTCGACATCAAAAATCGAATTTGGGATCTCATTCTATATATCACCGTTACTAGGATTCTATGCCCGCACCGCAACCTTCCTCGTATAATAATACGACTCTCTATTGATAAGAAAGAATAATTATTCACTAGGTAGATACTCTACTTAATTAGTCTATCAATGATAACTTATACACTACCACGACCCGATTAGGGGTACTCAATCTCAACACCCATTCCAATACAACTCTCATGGTTGTAATTAGCTCACTACTCGCAGAATCATTGCTGCCTTACTATGGTCCACCACTGACCCAATGTAGTCATTCATTTTCCATGAAGTCTTAATAGCTAACCATACGGAGTCCATACATGTCGTATCAAATCCTTCTAAGGAGGTAACATAATCACCATTCATGATTCATGGAGTACACTCCTGATTCTGACATACATACATGACATGAAGCAGATAAAATTGCAGAAGAGTTCCAATCAAAGCAACGATAGCAGGTTAATACCATTCTTAATCATATGCCTTAAATAGAAGACTTACTCAAAGGTTCGTTTAGTCCTTTTGAAACATGGTCCAGGCTCATTCTCAAGATAGTACCTTCTAAGATAGATAGCCCGTTCATGGCGATTACACGAATTAAACCTTTACCAACTACTATTACGGTTGGGTATTGCACAGTCATCAGAAGGAATGTCAATCTTCCAAACCATAATTCAACCTTCACATTTTTAACCATCATCACTGTATTCTTTTGGCACACGCGCCTATAATTATCCTCTTACCCTTAAAGTGTCGGCCACCTCTTTGGCCTTTCCTGATAGTAAAATTTCCTTATAGTCAATGTCATTTTAACCACCTCCAAATAAATTTTCTACCTTATTTCCGATCACTGCTTGAGTGAAGATGTTTTCCTTAAAATCAGATGGGAAAAAAAATATCACCATTTTTCCATAAGTTATTGCCTCAGTCTTTAGAGGCTAATCACTGTCAAGACTGACTCTCAATCATACTTAGAACATTTTTTTTTCTTAAGTCCTAATTGCCCTGAACAATTTCGACCATTACTGGTTCGATCCATACTTTCTCGTGGTTTAACACATGCCCCACTTGGCATCATTATAATTACGTCATATTTCCTTTATCCACATTTCTATTCTTGAGAATTTTGAATATTACCTTTTTTCCTTATAAAACCTCTAAGGTTATCCTTCAATCGTTCCTCCTGTATTCCCTAGATACAGGGCATATCACAATACCATTTACTAATAGTAGAACCATTGTCTATATACTTCTGCAAAATTTCTCCACTGATTCTTAAAGGTTGTTGTTACCTTAACCCTTTCCCAATCATACTGTCAAAACTCATACTGTCCCTATTAAGGGTGACATGCCAACCTTTATGCAGTCCCCTAGGATTCATTTTAAGTTACCAATGTTCTATCCTTAATTCCACCTTTAAAAGGTACCTGCATCCTTCCACGAATAAATCAAGTCATATTTCCTTGATAGATTATCATATTCATCATTCCCACCTCGATAGTCTATACCTAACTTCATAATAGCATCCTTATTCAAATTGAGGTCAATCCATATGGCCTCCAAAAGATAACAACGGTTATCCGCTTGTCTTGCCTAATTTGGTAACGATAACAAGGATGTTCTGGAAGATATTGGTCGTGTTCAACGTGAACTTCTTCTTAATAATTCCTTATTTACTTCTGTTGTTTATCTCAACAGTCACCTCAATGTTGGGATATCTTTCATACCTGGCGTCTCCCTTTCTGGGTATCAAGCCACCGGTCTTACATTTCCGTCTTGAAGGTCACTTCCTTCATCCAATTTTTCCTAATTTCTTACTTCCTTATCCCCTTAGTCTATCTGCGTCTCATTATTTATCCTTCGAATTATCTCAAGGTTTCCTCGAATCCTCCCAACTTACAGGGGATAAACTATATGTATCTCTTATGCCCTCAACCATCAATTTTAACTTATGGTGAATCACCCTCATCCTGACGAATGCATACTTTTCTATTTCTATTGCTACGAGTCGTTAGGGTTTTCTCATACCCAACTCCCTTATCATACCTCAAACTCTATTGTCGTTATATTCCTTTCCACTTAAATTTCTTTTTTTTTTTCCTTTCTCTTATCATTATTTCATAAACCAACACAACATAAGCATTGATTTCAACATCCCGCCATTCTGGATTCGTGCCCTTAGAACGAATCTTGACCACTTTTACAACTTAAATTCACAATTCATCATACTCGTCTGCCTTTGTTCTGGCTCTAAAGCTTTTACACTCTCTCCATAACCTTGGGAATTACTTTCCCGAAAATAATTGGCTGAACTTTAATCAGTTTATCATAACCTCTGGCTCCGTGCCTTTCTTGGTCTTTCACCAGCGGGTGGTCTCTCTCTTAGGAGGGTAAGTGACAAAAACCGTCTTTTGTGATTCGTCAATCATTTAGAATCTCAAATAATTCCTATATTTCCTTTAGCCAGGCTCTTGCCTCGATTGGGCCAGCTTGTTCCTTGGAACTCTGAGAGCTTAGCGACTTAGAGGTCCTGAAATAATTTCACACCACATTGTTTCCTCAAGGTGGTGGTTGGGGATAATAGTCTAAGTTCTGTCTAGACAGGTCCATGAATTGCCGTATAGGAGTACCGTCTCGGGTCTCCTTTCCTTACTCGACTTTCTGTTTCCTTAGTATGAAATGTTTCATCCTACTCCCCATAATTGGGGTCATCTTTTAATTTAAAATCCTCATTTTCCACTCCATTATGTCATGGGTTCCTTCTATCTTGATGGCGACCTCCCTGACTATCACGTTCAGGGTTTTCTCTAAATCTTATTCCTCAAACTATGGCTCTCATCTAAGTTCTCATCCTTACGCTCTTGAACTTTCAGAACCCAAATTCTATAGGAATACCTCATTATTCCTTTATCATCTTTCTCGATATTAATCTTTTATCTAATTGTTGGCTCTCTGCCTTCCTTCATAACTTTTTCTGGCACAATATGATCTTTTCCAATAATTCGGGCTGTATTGCAATCTCAAACAGCTTTTCGGTACCGGCTCCGGTCACCTTCACTTCTATTTCCATTTTCTCAAAATCTCTTATAAACTCTCCAAAAGACATTATCATCTTGAGTCTCTCCTTTTTACTAAGGGCATCAGCCACCATATTGGCTTTCCCCGAATGATAAAGAATCTCCCAATCATTATTCTTGATTAGCTCTAACTGCCTCCTCTGGCATATGTTGAGCTCTTTCTACGTGAAAATGTACTAGAGCACTTATGGCTTAGGTAATTCTCGCACTTCTCTCCATACAAGTAGTGCCTCCAATCTTTAGGGTAAACTATTGCCATGAGCCTAAGCTCATGAGCGGGGATATCGAATTTCATATTACCTTAATTGTCTTGACATGTACGCGATTACCTTACCGTGCTGCATAAGCACGCACCCTAAGCCCATGTGCGAAGCGTCACTACACTTCACAAAATCTCCTTTTCCATCCGGCAACGCCAGCATAGGGGCCATCACCAACCTCTGCTTCAGTTTTTGAAAGCTGTTCTCGCATTTCTCTGTCCATTCGAACTTCTCAGTCTTACGAGTAAACCGCGTTAAAGGGGCTACTATCTTTACAAACTTGAACGAACCTCCGGTAGTGACCGACCAATCCTACCTCTGGTAGTCGACCTAACCATGGTCATCAATTCATCAGTGGTCCTTTATTCATTCTTGTCAGGATCCTCCATGGGATCCTTCTCATCAACTATCCCTTCTAGGACAACATCCTCAACCGCTACATCCTCAATATCAACATCATCCGGTCCCGCGTTAGGACGCTCTATCGGATCCATAATCTGATCCCCAATAAATAATAAAACATCATCGCGTTGATGTTCCTCAACTTCAGGGTTCGGAGTCCCGCTACCATATATGATAACGAACTACGCTTCTATCGCTATATTTATAAGGGTTCCCATAAGGGTTTTAACTGTCAGTACTACGTTAGGTAGTCCGACTATGAACTTGGCAAGAGTTCTTATTATCTTTGTGAATTTATTATTATATCGTCGCATCATCTCTGAGGTTTATAACGCTTAGCTCTGATACCATTTCTGTAACACCCCCAGATCCGGGGTCGGGGATCCGGGTCGTCACGGTCTTTCTTTCCACAATATCACTTCACTTAATTAATAATAATAACCTTATGCTGTGACCCCACACTAACACACACCACAACCCGTTATAGTCTCAGAGATGAAATTTAAATAAGTACAAGTCTTTGAATCCACAATTTAAAAGTTATTACAACCCAAAAAGATTTCTTGATAAATTTACAGTTAATTGCCATTATCTGCCACAAGTTATAATTATACATAATTGATTCTCAAAAGCAGATGGTCTGATCTACAATGGATCTACCTCTGCAGCTATAGCAGCTACAACATCAACGGGAAGACGCGGGACGCTTCCCACGCGCTTGCGCTGGGTCTGCTGGAGTCTGGCCATCTTTCCTAACTGTTGTTGTGTGATGAAAGAAGAAAGCAAGGGTGAGCAGCAAGCCCACCAAAATAATATGTATAATGATTTACAATATATGAGCCTACTCATAATACTCATGAAAGTCTTGGTCAAAAGAAATGAACCAAGTTGATAACTTAATGCGATGAAGTCGCAAAATATTCAGTATATATACATATATACTTTTCAAAATATTGGAAGTCCTCTTCCATGCATAATATACACAAAGTCCTAGTGTGTAACTGTATAAAAAAATATCGTTGCAAGGTGATCTCATATATCTAACCTTGTCTCAACGTTTTTCTGAAAATCTTTGTCATTCATAAGACAATTATTAATTAGATATAAGTTTAAAAGATGAGGTTACCAAATACCCCAATATACTTATATCTTTCCCAATACTACTTGAACTACCACCGTTCAAGTTATAATCAGTTTCAAAAGTTCATCACATAGATGAGACTACAAGACAAGATTTGAATAGATTCAATCTTTGAAATATTATTGAATGAAATAAAGTTACGAGATACTTTATTTAGTCCCGATATATATATATCCACATATATATATCTCTTAAACATTTCCTGGAACCTCTGTTATGTAAAGTATGAACAGAGTTTGAAACATCCAATGAATTTTGGAAAGGAAAAGAATTTTGGCATAAACCCGATATCTTGCTGATCAGGCAAAGATACCAATAAGTAACCTTTTCTACTGTAGATGGATGAATTCCTCACCGGTCATCACCCTGGCCGCATTAGGACCTCGCGCTAGACCGTACCCCGGCCCCTCACGCGTTGATGGACTGCCACCCAGCCACTTACACAATAATAGACCGTACCCCGGCCTGTCGCTTATGCCGACTCAATTAGATGGGCTTACTTCCCGAACGTTGGGCAAGTAATCAATTCATTTACCAAAACTGCAACCTCGTTGCGAATATAAAATACACCACAGAGCCGGATTCCCCAGGTTTTGAGCGAGTATTTAAATCCCCTTAAAAAGGAAGATCTTAAATATAAAAATGAGTTTTGGGATCCGCTCTGACTTTAAAAATCATTTTGAAGACTCGAAAACACTTTAAAGAGTGTTTGGAGTAAAGCTGATTTAATGAAGTAAATCAGTCCCCAGAATATTAGAAAATATCTGAATATTATTAATGAAATAATATTCCCATAAAGAATAATCTTTATAAAAAAAATAATTGAAGTAGAAGTATTAAAATTTATACTTGAAACGAGTATTAAATAACCAAAGATATACTTATATGAAAGTATTATCTTTATTTGAATAATCGAAAATAAGTTTGATTATTTACACCTTATTCTTTAATAAAATAAAGAATATATCTCAGCAAATAATCGGAGTCATAGATCCTCAAATGAATATTCAAATAATATTCAATAAATAAAATAAGCTGAGTCATAATACCTCGAATGAATATTATAAATAATATTCATTAAATAAAGGAGTCATACATCCTCAAATGAATATTCAAATAATATTCATTAAATAATATAAACTGAGTCATAAGCCCTCGAATGAATATTCAAATAATATTCAATAAATAATAAAAGGAGTCATACGCCTTCGAATAATATTCGAAATAATATTTAATAATAAAATAAAGTTTCAAGTTATCGAATAAACCTTATTCGATTAATAGTTTAGAAAACTATAACCATACATATATATAAATATATATATATATATATATAAATATCCATATCCATATATATAAAATCTACTCGGGATCCTCGACTCCCGGTTTTTGAAAATATTTTCACCTTTGGGTCCCTATACTAAGGGTATATGCAAGTTACCGCTATCCTCTAGCATAGGTATTATCAACTGAACCAACAGATATATATTTCAAGAATATGAAACAGGCATGCATATATACCATATCACATGCTACAATATATCGCAAGAATTTGCTAAATAACCAACATGCATCTATCGCAAGATAATGCATATACAAGTGTATACATCACAACAACAGTATAACGGATAGAATACTTGCCTGAGCGACTGGGGGTTACGAATGGCTCGGGACGAGTCTGGTAACCTATAAACAACAAGTAAGTTGGAATTAAACCAAAGTCACTTGTAAATCTATAGTTTAACTAACTTAGACTCTAACGCTTGTTTTGCGCTCACTGATTCGCTTAAGTCACTCGGGTACCCTCGGCTCCACCATTTTTAATAATTTAACCTTTACGAGTTTTAAAGCGATTCCTTCTCGAGTGACTTACCAACTGCCTAAAACACTTACCATAAATGTTTCATGCATTAATTAACCCTTTTTGGTCTTTAACCTACATTTCAAAGTAAGGCGAGGGGAAAAGTTTCGTTCGCGAAATGCCGTTACCTGAAACGGTCGTTTCTCCTAAACCGTGCATCGGAATCGAACGAACTACATATCAAAACGAAGCTCGTAACATGAGCTATCTAAACATGGCAGTGGTCATAATCTAGCAGGGGGTTCTCGGGTTCTGATGTTAAGAACAAAAACAGTCTACGGTAAATCGGACATTACGACGGCTATGTTTACGCGATTTCCCAAATTTAAACCAACTCAAAACAACCACAATCCAACCCCAATTCACAACCCAATCCAAACTCCATCCAAAATACATTACAACAGCCCCAAACCAACTCATTATAATCCATTTACTTACTCCTAAAACTTGAATTTAAACTATACTACATTCTTTAACCAAATCTTAAGATCTCAACAAATCAATCACCACCATTCCAACCCAAACTCTTAAACAAACAAGTTTCATGCTTCACATATACTATACTACTCATAACCATTCCTAAATACTCAAAACTAAAGCTAGGGTTTGTAGTTTATACCTTCCTTGGAGAGTGGAGAATCAAGAGGATGGCTTGGAATCACCCTTAAAGTCCTTATCCAAGCTTAATCTAAACAAAACTTCAAGAACACAAATTTTAGTTCTTGAAAACACTATTCACCATCTTCTTTGATGATTTATAGAAAAAGATTGGCTTGGATTTAGAAGCTTAAACTTATAGGAAGTATGTAACTTAACTAGGAGAAGCTAGGATAATTACCTTGGAAAATAACAAGTGGAGGAGCTTGGACTTCCCATTTCTTAAGAAACCACCCGAGAGCTTCAAGGAGAAGAAGAGAGATTTTTGTGTTTTGTTTGATGAAAATGAAATGATTTGCTTGGTTGGTTGATTTTTGTGGTTTGCTTTAGTGAATTACCTAGTTGCCCTTGGTTTTGTGTGGTTAAAAAGTCACCACATCTCCTTCCTTTCTTGTCATGCCTATGTCACCTTGCACATGTCATAATGCTCCCACTTGTCAACACCTTGTGGTTTGATGATGTCACAGTCCCTGGCTTCTTGTACAAGCTTGTCTCTTGGTCACTTATTTGTTTTACGGTTCGCTTATCTTTCGTTCTCGTTTATCGTTTGAGGGATCATACCCGGGATCTTATTACTTAAGTTCCCTTAACCTTTCTCAATGTATTATATTCCTTCTATGATCCTCTCTTATAATCCTTTAATTTAAATCCTTTTTATCCTGTCACCTTATACTCAATTCTCTCCGTATCTTGTGGATTTCCGGGAAAAACCAAAGTGTTCGGAATTGGATTCTGACGATCTTTACATACACTTATATCCCATATAAAGTACTAATAAAATCTCAGAATATCCATATCAGAACCCCTACATAGTGTGGCATGAAAAGTTTTCTCATTCAGCAAAAACACTATTCATAAGGGTTTCAAAAATTTCCCAAAAATTGGGGTTATTACAGACAGTGAGGAACAGGTTTCTACATCAGAACCTGTTGTCCAAGAAGCTGAGACAGTGACTTCTTAGAAGGATTCTGAAATTGGGGGATCTAGGCTTCTCAAGAGGCTTAGAAGAATGAATGTTTCTGAAACTCCCAAGGAATCCATATCTACAAAGAGATACAAGAAACAGAGGGTAAAAAGGCCAGTTTCAAATGAAGAAGCAGCATCTAAGGAAGGAGATCAGGAATCTCTGATCTCACAAGAAAACGAATTTGCTAAAGTCACTTCTTCTTCATCAACTCCATCTCAGGCAGCTATTCCTGAACAGGCCAACACACCATCTATGTCTCCTGTTCAAAAGTCTGTATCTCCTGTTAATATAGGCACAAGTGCTGATATTGATATCCAAACCTTGGTTGTGCCTGAAGTAATTCTCTTAGAAGCTCTAACAGCAACTAATCCATCAATAACACCTGTTACTGGTGCTGTTCAAACTCCAGAGTTCTCTACTACACCTTCTCTGCATCTAGATGCTGATGATCAGAATATAGGTGAGCATCAGGATATGGCTGTTGATCAGAACTTAAAACCAGATCAGCAATTAGAGGATGCTGAAGCCTCCATTGCTACTCACACTGTTGTTTTATCAGAAGATACTGATTCTGTAAGTTCTGATGCTGCAAATGCTGGAGATACTGGTGATGCTGCTCCAAATGTAGATGCTGATGAAGCAGGTCCTTCAGGACATGCTCCTCAACAAACTATTCTTAAATCTGAACTTGTTAAGAAGTTTGTTACCAGAGAAGCACCAGTGCCTTGGAGTGAAACTCCTGCAGGACATGAGTGGACTAAGGAATGAAACTCAGTTTCATGTGTTCCAACTGCAAAGCATCTTGCTGAGCACTTGACAAAAGCTGATGAAATGTTAATTTCTGATGATTTTAAAACCCAGCTTAGAGTCACTGCATTGAGTACTAAACATCTACAAGGTCTCCATTCAACTACTCATGCAGAGCTACACAAGATTCAGGAAGAATTCATCAAACGGGACCAACTTCAGAAAATTGACAAGAAAAAGTTCTTCCAACCTACCTTTGACAGGATTGCTTATATTGAGAAGACTCAAGAGAAACAATAAGCTCAGATTGATGATATTCTGAAAAATCAAGCTTCTCAGCAATCTCAACTTACTGAAATCCAAGCCTCAGTGGAATTGCTTGTCTCTCTTCTCCTACCTGCTGATGCCAAAAAGGGGGAGAAAGTAATTAAGTCCAAATGCAAGACTGGCAAGACACTGAAAGGGAAGGATGATGAAAAGGATGATCAAGGAAACTCTGGAATGGGTAGAGGTCATAGTCACGGTAGAGGTTTCTCATCAAGAAAAGCTGAAATCACAAGTTACAGGACAAGTTTTGATACTGGGAAATGAATTAGTTCTGCTACTGGTAAAAGGATAAGTTCTGATGAACTTTTAGATCTTGATGAAGAAATGTCAAGACAGTTATTTCTTCAGGAAAATCCAGGAATGGACTTGGAGAGTTTAATGGAAGAAGAAGCCAGACTTAAATTAGAGAAAGTCACATCTAAATCTGAAGCTTCTGGTAAAAAGACACTTCCAAAACTCTAAGACATTGTGATAAAAGAAAGGACAAATACTGAAGCAACATTGGCTAAATCACAACCACAGATAGATCCAAGATCCAAGGGTAAAGAAAAGGTTGGTGAACCTATCAAGGTTTATGTGCCTCCTGAGAATGAAGAAATCACTGATGAAAAGGATGATCTTGCTCTGACTTCAAGAAAAGTTCTTAAAACAACCTCTGATATGGCTCAAGTTGTTCAGAGTCAAGAGACAGTAAGTTCTGATATTTCAAAGAAGCAAATAACCTCTGACATAGCTCAAGTTAACTTGATATCAGAAGATAGATCAAAGACACTCCTACCAGGATTCACTAAAGCAAAACAGACTCAACCTTTGAAGACTGCTGCAAGTGGTTTTGAAGCAAGAGTAGTTACTGGAAAGGAAGCAAGAGATAAAAATGGATTGGGAAGTGCTGATGAAAGAAGAATACAAAACACTACCAATGATCCAACTTCCTTGAGTGAACCGGGTATTGGAGCAACTCCTGAGAGATTGAATCAACTGGAATCTGTATAAATGGTTTACCATACCTACTTGAAAGAACACATCTTGTTGTACTTCATGACAGATGGTAGGGTTTATCATATAAGGCAAAATGCCATTCCATTGAAGTATTTTGAAGAATTGGAGCATGTACTATTCTTACTTCAAGTGGATGACAGATTGACAGGAAGTGCTGCAAACTATTTGAAGGATCAGATTCAGAGACAGAAAAGGCTTTATTTTGTTAAGTCTGACAGCACATATGTTCCAAGGTACAGAGATCACAAGGGTGATATAGTTGAAATGAAGCCCAACACTGCTAAAATTATAACTACCTTTCTGGGTTACAGGGCTATGGAATTCAATCTTGAGTCTGATAAAGCTTATTTGATCAGACTAGATCAGGATATAAGAAAAGCAAAGGTTAATGATCTCAGGGCTGCAATCTTTCAAATTGGTGAAGATAATGCAGAGCTTAAAGATGCTAAAAGGAGGATGATTGATGAATTTAGATATGCTGAAAGATGTTTGTTGAAGAACTATCTCAGAACAACTCCTGACATCAGAGAGATCAGAAGATGAAGCCAAGTCAAGATCTACAACTGATTAAATTCTGATATTTGTACGGACTGAAGCTGTTATCAGAAGTTAAATGTTGGTAAAGCTTTAAGGACTGTAAGTTGTAGTTAGCTAGTCTAATTCTCATGCATTTGTACTTAATGTTTTTGACATCATCAAATATCTGTTAAACTTGTATATTATGCTAATTTACAAGTTGGGGGAGATTGTCATGGCTAATATGATTTATGTTTAGTTTTTCAGATCTTACTTAAATAGAATAAATCAGTACTTACTAGAAGTCAGGACTTAAGGATATCAGTACTTATATTATCAGGAGATAATCATCAGATGATGGATATCAGAACTTAAGTGTTGAAGGACTTTCAGATAAGGACAGTAGCTGATTAAAGGAAAGAAGATCGAGATAAACATAAGAAGAGATATGCATGAAGAAAGAATTCTATAAATAATAGAATACTTGGAAGAAAAGATATTTGATTGATATATTTTAGGAAGCAGAATTATATTCCATATCAATTAGCGATTATCTTGTAACTGTGTAGTATATAAACACAGACATAGGGTTTACACTATAAGTGTTATCATATTCGAGAAGATTATTCGTAGTAACCCTAGCAGCTCTCATGATATTTGTTCATCACTGAGAGGTAACAGTTCCATACTGTAACAGCGTTTATTATTTCAATAAAGTTTGTTTTCTGTTACTTGAGATATTAAAGTTCGATTAGATTGTACTTTATACTGTATTCACCCCCTCTACAGTGTGTATGACCTAACAGCTGTATTGGTTAAAGAGGAACTTAAAGTCCAGAAACCCGTATACTATGTTAGCAAAATTCTGCATGGAGCTGAGTTGAATTATTCAACTATTGAGAAGTTTGCTTTAGCCTTAGTAATGGCCTCAAGGAAGTTGCGCCCGTATTTTCAGGCTCATAAAATTGAAGTGCTAACAAATCAGTACTTGATAAATATCATCCATAGTCCCAAAGCTAGTGGAAGGCTGATTAAGTGGGCAATAGAGTTGAGAGAATTTGACATCAAGTACAAGCCACGAACGGCAATAAAAGCCTAGACATTGGCTGACTTCGTGGTGGAATGTACCATACCCAACCAAGAAGTCGGGGGGCGGGAAGATACAATACCTCAAGACACAGAAGGTGATGAAGGAGGGAAAGAAAAGGCTATAAAGGAGAAGGAATATTGGGTTCTCTATTTTGATGAAGAATCAAAAACATTTTCAAGCGGAGCAGGGCTAGTTTTGCAAAGCCCCGATGGGTTCTTGATTGAATATGCTATGAAGCTAGACTTCCCAACTACGAACAATGAAGCAGAATATGAAGCTCTGATAGCTGGCCTCGGCTTAGCAGGAACACTGAGAGTCAAGAACTTAAAATTCTGTGGAGACTCGAGGTTGGTCATATCCCATGTCAAGGGAGAGTTTGAGGCAAGGGATGATACAATGGCTAAGTATGTCCGCCTAGTAAGGGCTGTGATGACTCAATTCGATGAATGCCATGTTGAGCACATCCCAAGAGAGAAAAATGCTAAGGCAGATGCATTGTCAAAGTTTGCTTCATCTGAGATAGAGGAAAGTTCAGGAAGTGTATACTTCCATGTTTTGAAGACACAGAGCATTGATGTTAAGCTTGTAGCTCCTATAGGGCTGGGGACGTCATGGATAGATCCCATCAAGGCCCATATTCAAACTGATTGGCTGCCAAATGACGTGACTGAAGCTCGAAAGTTGGTTGTTCGAGCACTGAGATACACTTTGATCGATGGGATTTTGTACAAAAGAACTTTTGTGGTTCCTCACTTAAAATGTCTCAGGCCCGATGAGGCACGCTTGGCTCTTGAAGAAGTACACGAAGGTATCTGTAAGAAACACTTGGGGGGCAGAGCACTGGCTCATAAGATAACCCGTTTAGGCTTTTATTGGCCAAAGGTGATTGTGGATGCCAAAGATTATGTGAAAAAGTGTGATCGTTTCCAGAAATATGCACCGGTTGTTCGATGACCCCTTGAGATGTTGATTTTCATCAACTCTCCCATCCCCTTTGCTATGTTGGGAATGGATATACTTGGGCCTTTCCCCATGGCCACGACACAAAGAAAGTTCTTAATTGTAGCCATAGACTATTTCACTAAGTGGATCGAAGCTAAGCCTTTGGCTAAGATCACAACTGAACAGGTTGCACAATTCTTGTGGGAGAATATCATGTGCCGATATGGAATCCCACGCATCCTTGTCACGGATAATAAGAAACAATTTGATAATGCAGAGTTCAGAGAGTACTGCGACGATAACAACATAGAACTTCGCTTCACCTCGGTTGCACATCCTCAGGCAAACGAGCACGCAGAAGTTGCTAACATAATTATCCTTGATGGACTTAAAAAGAGGGTTGAACGCTCGAGAAATACTTGGGTGGATGAGTTGCTGCCTATACTATGCGCATATCGTACCACCTGCAAAGTGACAACTGAAGCTACCCCATTCATGCCGGCTTACAGAGCCGAGGCAGTGCTGCCCCTTGAAATCACACATGGATCCCCTAGGATCGAAGATTATGAATCAGAAACCAATGAAGAAGGCATGAGGCTCGCTCTCGATCCCATTGACGGCGTCAGAGATGAGGCCAGCGCCCGCAATGCAGAGCATTAACGAAGAGCCTCCCTCTATTTTAATAAAAGGGTTAAAGAAAGGTTCTTTTACCAAGGAGGCTTGATCTTAAGAAAGATTGAGGCTTCAGGAGTTGAAGAGAAAGAAAAGCTAATCCCAAACTGGGAAAGGCCGTATAAGGTCAAGAAAACATGAGGACGAGGATCCTACAAGTCGGAAACCCTGAGTAGTGACAACGTGCCTCATGCCTGGCGCGTTTCGAAGCTAAAGGTTTAATATGTTTAGGACATGAAAGACATGTTCCTGGTACTTAGTAGTAAATGGAGGAATAAGGTCGATCAGTGTACGAGCATCCAATGATAAAATTCCCGAAGGACCAAAGTACCGAAAATAAATGACGAATATGAAATCAAACTACAAATGCAGGAGATCCTGAAGGATCAGAAATCAAGTCATGATGAACAATTAAGTTACACACTGAAGATGTTCAAGTCCATGAATGACCGCAAATAGAGAAAAGCCACACATGGCAAACAAAGTCATGCAAGGCCTAAACACTGAAGGATAATCTATAGTCCAAAATCAGATGATTGACCAATAATGAAAACCTCAGAAATGACCCAAAGGCTAGGAAAGCCTCGCAAATTTACCATATCCGGGTAAGAGCTATGAACAGATCCAATGGACATATTAACGGAGGGCACCTCATCATCATGGGTGTCCATCATCTTGAATAAGTCTTCCGACCGTCGATAAACGCTAAGAGAGCTTTAGACTCCTAGTCCTGAAACTTTCTCTCAAGTTTCTTCATCAATGCCGCCAAGGCCATGTGCTCACTCCTTCATTTTACACTCTTAGTGAAAGAAGATGCGAAGTAGGCGTTGGCTTAATAAGAAAAAGATATTAGAAAGCTAACTTCACAAAATGTATATGGTCAATTGAAGTCTACATTACAAACTTCAGCCTACCAAAGAAGGCTGATCAGCCTCAAGAGAAAGCCTTTGACCAACTGGAGATCCCTCGGAAAGGGCTCAAGCAGACCGGCCTCCAAGGGATGCCTTAAGCCAGCCAGGCTCCTCCTTTAATTTGTGAAGTATTGAAAGTTCTAAAAAGAATAGATGTACCAAATACAAGGTATGAGCCCTGCACATCCCCGCCTCAGGAAGCTGTTCGCCTAATTGGAACAAACTTAATGGGAAAATAAGAGGGGCTAGGCCAACTTTAACAAGGTTCCTTTGAATTGTGAGGACCCATCAAGAACACAAATGTGATAGTTTATGTTCGAGGTCCATCGAGACATGTTGTCCAAGAAATCAAAAATGTTTCCCCTTGACCGACCGGAGGAGGTCGAGTAGCCATCCATGAAGATCTTTGACCATCTAAAGGGTCCTTGGATGAGGTCCCCACCTGGCAAGGCACTCCCTCGAATAAAAAAGAAATAAGTCTAATCCACGAATTGATATTGAGAATATTAAAGTTCAAGAACTTCCACGAAATAGGATCCTGAAGGGCCAAGAAGCTCTAGACATTAAGGTTACGGCCGACCAGGGCCTCAAGGGCTTGGTCTCTATGGCCGATCAGGAGTCTTTGAAACTGACTCCTCCACATGGAGGGTTAGGCCGACTAGGACGTTCTCGAAGGAACGTCTACAGACATCCGGAACTAATAGGGATGGCCCCTAAGAGAAGGTTCCAAGAAAACCATGAACTAGAGCCAAGGGATGCTCCTAGTGAAGAGTAGAATGTTCACGAGAAAAAGTACATAACGCTCACTAGAAAAAGGGCCAAACGTCCAAAAAGAGCAGAATTTGCCGACCAGGCCACATGAAGGCCTCGTAGCCGACCGGAACCCATGTAGGGTTGATCCAGACCCTCCTAAAGGTTTTTTGGTGGAACTCCTATGAAATTTCTTGAGAATTCTTGAAAAATTAGACGCCCAATGAGAATAAATTTGAAGACTAGAACGTCCATGAGAACAAGTTCCGTGAAGGCTAAAGAGTCCATGAGAACAAATTTCGAGAAGACTAGGACATCCACGAAAACAAGTTTCATGAAGAATAGAACGTTCACTAGAAAATGATCAGAAAAGCCTGGTTGAGGCTAAACAACAAATCGATAGTCTTAAGGGACGATTATGTTAATCACCATGATAAGAAAAAGCCCACATTCCAGAATCTTCTGGAATGTCCTCGAAGATTCTTAATGATTTCTTTGATTCTTAATGGATTTAGAAATATAAAGGCCCCAGTCAAGGTTCAAATTCAAAGAATCAAAGCCCAAATCCAAATAGGATTTGGAAATATAGAGGCCCAAATCCAAAGAGGATTTAGAAATGTGAGAGGCCCGAATTAAAGCCCAAATACAAAGAAGAGCCAAAAAGTCCAGGATCTAAGTCGAGATCTAGGTCGTAAATCCTGGACAAATTAGTTCGAATAGGAGCCTAAAGATGAGCAAAATTTCGACCAAGACCACGGACGTAAACTCGACTAGGATCCAAGTCAAAACCCTGGTCGTGAATCCTAGTCGAAGTTTCACGAACATGAGTCAAAAGGTGGCATGAATTTCGACCAAGACCCGGGTCGTAAACTCGACTAGGATCCAGGTCGAAATCCTGGTCATAAATCCTAGTCGAAGTTTCACGAACAGGACTCAAAAGGTGGCATGGATTTCGACCAAGACCCAGGTCATAAACTCGACTAGGATCCAGGTCGAAATCCTGGTCGTGAATCCTAGTCGAAGTTTCACGAACAGGAATCATGTTGCAGCCAAAATTTCGACCAGGATCCAGGTCGTTAACTCGACTAGGATCCAGGTTGAAATCCTGGTCGTGAATCCTAGCCGAAATTGTTCGACCAGGGCTCAGGAGCAGGCCCAAATTCGATTAGGATCTAGGTCGAAATTTTGACTAGGATCCTGGTCAAAAAAGGGCTGAAAATTTTAGAAAAATCTCAGAAATTAAGGGAAAATTCCTGAAAAATACCAGAAAATTCCTAAAGAAAGGGAAAAAGGTAAGAAAATAATAGTGAAGTTCTAAAAACAACCCTGAAGCCGTGTACAAGGAAAATCGTTGTAAATGTGTAGGTCGCTCCACACTTTACGCCAAAACGATACCTTGTAAGGGAACGAATGAACTTAACTTCTGCGAAATCTTTTACGGTTTCCCAGAAGTTGGGGGGAAAATGATAGAGAATAAAATAAACCCTGTTTGCGTAATTAATATCGCATTAATTGTATTAACATTGGGCTGACAGTTAAGCCCATTAGAAGAGGGCCAAGACCCTTGATAGAGGCAAAAAATAGCCTAGGAATATAATTGGTGTTAAAATTAATTTAGACCAGATACGGTCCAATAACGAAGCCCAATTAGAAAGGGCCCAAAACCCTGAATATTAATTAATTTTGTAATTAATTAATAAAGGATAAATCAGCTGTCAAGATGAGTCCCAATGAGGATATAAATTCTTGAAGATTAGCCCCAAGGGACCTGATAGGATAAGAAATCAGTTTCCTACTTCCTAGGACTCCAAAGTCCATTCTAATTCTGAGACTTGCCCTCCAAGTCTCCTAACCCAAGTCCAATTCAGGGACTCCCAACATCTACATCTATATAAGGGGCCTCACCCCACAAATTAGAACTACGTTTTGGCTTAATCCTCGATTAATGACATACATGCCACTACGTCCTTGGTGTGCCCTCGCCGCCATAGCCCCGAGGGCATCATCAAGAACAACGTTTTTTGGCTTGATTCTCTAATTCACAAAGATACGTAGGCATCTCGTAAAGGCAGAATTAAGCTACGAAACATGAGAGCAGCCATTAAAGGCCTTGAGCTCCCGAACCTTAGTAATTAATACAGCAGTTAAAACACCCTAAGTTTTTATCCATAACATAAGTCTTGTGAGTTTTCTCTATTAAACCTTGATAATTATTATTATATTATATTATAATAAGCATATACTTTTATGTTTTTATCTAAATGAGCAGTAAGAGCATTTCCAATGGTACAATCTTTTAGCTAAAAAATCCTTGTGGCATACCATAATTATAATTATAGAGATTATTTAAAAATATTATGTTCTCCAATGGTGGAAAATCATTAGCTAAAATTTTAGATAATCTATTGATGTTGGCCAAATTTGTTGAATCTCTCAAGACCGGCAACAATATGTCAAATCATTTGATTACCATATTAAAATAAAATATTATATTTATAACAAACAAAATAATAATAATAATATACTATTTTTAAAATATACTCAACCATTATAGCCAACTCCACTAAATTATTAATTTCTTACTGGTTCAGTAAAATTTTAGATAATCAATATTTTAATTATTTAGCCAACCATTATAGCCAACAACCATTAGAGATGCTAACTCTCAATTTGGATTATCAAAAATATTTTTTTAATAATGTGATGTAGATGACATATATGGACTATTTTAATTGGTATTTTTAATGTAAATATATGGGGTCTATTTTTTTTAAGAAATAATGCCCATAATGCACAACTTTTGGCCTTCAAATGCCCAAAATACCTAGATGCGCGCGGACCGCCCGAAATACCCTCGAAATAAGCATTACAGGGATGCGTATTTAACCTTTCAAATTTTAATAAAGAATATACATGTATAAAATGCATATTCACTTTTTCATTTAAGAAGAATGCACATGTTCAACATGCGTATTTACTAAAATACAAAAAGTGAATGCGCATATTAAACATGCGCATTTTTTGTAAAAATTTGAAATGTTGAATACGCATCCCCACGTGTGTATTCAGTGGGTATTTGGGTTGCACAGTACCACCAATTGACATTTTGGGCGCATAGTAGGTGTGTACAGATGAACCGCTCAACCGCATCCAACCGCTCGGAACCGAACCGCATTTTGCGGATAATCACGAAACGCGGATTGGTTGTGGATTTAAATTTTAAAAACCGCTCATTCGCGGTTTGGATGTGGTTTTAAATTCTTTAAAATTGCAACCGCAATCGCAAATTGCCACATATATTTATAATAAAATATATTTCCAAAAATATAGTTGATATCATATAAATTAATAAGTATACACATTTATTAACTAATCTTAGGTTAATGTTAGGACTTCGTTCATAACATTCACAATCATTATAAGATATATAACCAAACAAATGGAAAATGTAATCAACATGTAATTTTTTTTCATCCTTTTCTTTTTTCTTTTCTCTCGCCTCCATATTTTGGTATGTTTTTAATATCCTTGCACCACACGGAGCATTAGTTTGTATTTTATTTTTGAATGTAAATTTATCACGTAACTTAAACTTGAATTTATTAATATTCCGAATTTAATTTTTGCAAATTATTAATTATTTTAAAATAAGTGGTTGAACCGCAAACCGATCCGTAATAACCCCAAATTTGCAACCGCAATTGACACGGTTAACCGCAAATGAGGTTGCGAATGACAATTTTCTAAAACCGCTCTTTGCGGTTTGGTTCGACTTTTACCTCAAAACCGATCCGATCTGAACCGCGTACACCCCTAGCGCATAGTACCGCCAATTGGCATTTTGGGAATTTCTCTGCAAATGGTGGATATTTTAGTTTTTCACCCCTTTTTTAATTACATCAGTTAAAAAAAATGTCATGTGACATTTAAAAATCATTTTGGAATCGAATTTGAGTACTCTAGCATTTTCCTATCTAATATTCAAATTATAAATAAATAAAAAATTTGTGTTTGATGTATATTTTAAGATTATTATGTTAGGTCACACACACTGTAGAAGGGGGTTGCATACAGTGTATAACACAATCAAATCGAATTCAAAGAACACAAGTAACAGAAAACAAACTTTATTAAACTATGTTACAATGTAGAACTGTCCTCTCTCAGTGATGAACAAATATCACGAGAGCTGTTAGGGTTACAATGAATAATATTCTCGATAATGATAACACTTATAGTGTAAATCCTATGTCTGTATTTATATATTACACAGTTACAAGATAATTGCTAATTGATATGGAATATAATCCTGCTTCCTAAAATATATCAATCAGTTATCTTTTCTTCCAAGTATTCCATTATTCACAGAATTTCTTCTTCATGCATATCTCTTCTTACGTTTGTCTTGATCTTCTTTCCTTTCAATCAGCCGCCTTCCTTATCTGAAAGTTTCCTTTAAGTCCTGATATTATCTCCTGATAAATATCTCCTGAACCTTAAGTACTGATAACTTAAGTTCTGACTTCAGTATAAGTGTTGATTTCAGTTAAGTACTGATTTGTCCTGTTCAAGTAAGATCTGAAAACTAAACACAAATCATATTAGATATGACATTATTAAATATATCTAACAATCTCCCCCAACTTGTAAATTAGCATAATATACAAGTTTAACAGATATTTGATGATGTCAAAAACATTAAGTACAAATGCATGAGAATTTGACTAGATAACAACAACTTACAGTCCTTAAAGCTTTACCAACTTTAACTTCTGATAACAACTTCAGTCTGTATACATATCAGAATTTGAGCAGTTGTAGATCTTGACTTGGCTTCACTTTCTGATTTCTTCGATGTCAGGAGTTGTTCTGAGATAGTTCTTTAACAAACATCTCTCAGCATATCTGAGTTCATCAATCATTCTCCTTTTAGCATCTTTAAGTTCTGCAGTATCTTCACCAGTTTGAAAGATAGCATATCTGAGATCATTAATTTTTGCTTTTCTCAACTCCTGATCTAGTCTGATGACATAGGCTTTGTCAGACTCTAGATTGAATTCAAGTCCCTTAATACCAAGATATGTTCTGATCTTTGCAGTATTAGGCTTCATATCAACAATATAACCCTTGTGATCTCTGTACTTGGGATAGTATGTCATGTCAGACTTTACAGAATAGAGCCTTTTCTGTCTCTGAATTTGAGTCTTCAAATAATTTGCAGCACTTTCTGTTAATCTGTCCTTCACTTGAAGTAAGAATAAAACATGTTCTAGTTCCTCAAAATACTTCAGTGGTATAGCATTTTCCCTTATATGGTAAACCCTTTCATCTGTCATGAAATATAACAAGATGTGTTTATTTAAGAAGGTATAAATGACCATCTGTACAAATTCTAGTTGATTCAATCTTTCAGGAGTTGCTCCAATACCTGTTTCACTTAAGGAAGTTAGATCATTGGTTATGTTTTGCACTCTTCTTTCATCAGCACTACCCAATCCAGATTTATCTCTTGCTTCCTTTCCAGTAACCACTCTTGCTTCAAAACCACTTGCTATAGTCTTCAAAGGTTGAGTCTGTTTGGCTTTAGTGAATCCTGGTAGGAGTAACTTTGAGGATTTAACATGAACAATGTCAGAGATTTCCTTTGACTTATCTTCTGATATCAAGCCAACTTGAGCTATGTCAGAGGTTGCTTGCTTCATTGTTATATAAGAACTAACTATATCTTGACTCTGAATAACTTGAGCCATGTCAGAGGTTTTCTTAGAAATCTTCCTTGAAGTCAGAGTAAGATTAGCATCTTCATCAGAAATTTCTTCATCCATAGGAGGCACATAAACCTTTACAGGTTCACCAACTTTTTCTTTGCCCTTGGACCTTGGATCTATCTGCAATTATGATTTGGCCTTGATTGCCATAGGATTTGTCCTTTCTTTTATCACAATGCCTTTAGCCATAGGAAGTTTCTTTTTAACAACAGAAGCTTCAGATTTGGAGTTGACTTTTTCCAACTTAAGTCTAGCTTCTTCTTCCATTAGACTCTCAAAGTCAATTCCTGGATTTTCTTTCAGAAATAACTGTCTTGAAATTTCTTCATCAAGTTCCAAAAATTCATCAGAACTTATCCTTCTACCAGTATCAGAAGTTATTCTTCTCCCAGTATCAGAACTTGTTCTATGCCTTATAGTTCCAGCTTTACTTGATGAAAGACCTCCACCTTGACCATGACCTCCACCCATTCTAGAGTTTCCCGGGTCATTACCATCATCCTTTTTCTTCAGTGTCTTATCAGGTTTGCATTTGGACTTAATTACTTTCTCCCCCTTTTTGGCATCAGCAGGTAAAAGAAGAGGGACAAGCAATTCTACTGAGGATTGAATCTCATTGAGTTGGAATAAAGGTAACTGTGTTCCACTCCTTAGTCCACTCCTGTCCTCTAGGAGTTTCACGCCAAGGTACTGGTGCATGTCCAGAAGGACCAGCTGCATCAGCATCTAAATTTGTAGCAGCATTACCAGTAGCATCAACATTTGCAGCATCAGAACATACAGAGTCAACAGCTTCAGCATCTTCTGATTAAAGAACAGTATGAGAATATATGGAGGCTTCAACATAATCCTCTAAGGGCTGATCTCGAACTAAGTTCTGATCAACATCCATATTCTGATGCTCACCTAAAATCTGATCTTCAGTATCTAGATGCAGAGAAGGTGTTGTAGGCAATTCTGGATTAAAATCAGCAACAGGAATTGGTGTTGTTGTTGGAGTGACTTGAGTTGGTGGAGCTTCTAGATTCAAAACATGAGGCACTTCCAAGTTATGAATGTCAATTTCATCACTTGGCCCCTGAGTATCAGCATTTACTGGAGATACTGGAGGTGTAGGAATGTGAGTAGATTCTGGCTCATGTAGTGGTGAGTGATGAGTAGCATGAGGGTCTGAATCAGCACTAGGAGAATTGTGAGCTTCAACAGGGTCTTGTGAGATCAGAGATTCCTGATCTCCTTCCTTGGCTGCTGCTTCCATTCCTTTACCAGAATCTTCAGGCCTTTTTGCCAATGTTTTGAATCTTTTAGCTTTTAAGGTGACTTTAGGAGCTGTATCATCAGAATTATACTTTCTAAGCCTTTTTAGAGGCCTAGAACTCCCAATATCAACATCCTTCTGAGAAGAGACCTTCTCAGCTTATTGAACAACAGGTTCTGATACAGGAACATGTTCCTCAGCATCTGATTCATCTCGCAGAATGAATCTCCTTCTCTTCTGTTGTGTCTGGGGTAATTTCTTAATCCTCTTAGGTTTGGAAGATGAAGGCTGCACTGTAGGTTTTGAAGGTTGAGGTTGAGAAGTTTGTGGTGGTTGGGTAGAGGTGGTAGGTGCTGATGGATGAGGTCCAGATGGTTGAACATCAGGATATAAGGCAGTGTACTTAACAGGATCATAGGTTATTAAGGCTTGTTTGACAGATAAAGGAATTAAGAGGGGTCTTAACACAGCCTTCTTATTATCAGTAGATAATAAGTCAGTAAAAGCTCTTTTAGCTATTCTGAATGATGAAATTAATTCACCATAACCTTGGGGCTTATTATCACAATAAAAACTATAAATAAGCTGACAGAATCTAGCAAAATAAACAGTAGATCTATCTTCATGCATTCTGTCCCCAATAAAACCTAAAACATCACTTGCATAGTCAAAATCAGTTCGATTTATGAGAGCATACCCGATTTGTTGGCTGAATATGGGAATTGCATCAAAATTAGAACATTTGTTTGCAAAAGCTTTAGTTATACAATCAAAGAAGAAACTCCATTCCCTCCTTATGAAAGATCTCTTCAACTGGCCCAGCTTTACCAATGTCTTTTCATATCCTAGACTGGTCATCATGTTTTGAAGAACTGGCTCGTCAACAGTATAATAAACACAGTTCTCAGGTAGCTGCAGTGCTTGGTGAACCGTAGACAAAGTCACAACATACTCATCCTCCCCTGATGAAAAAATAATACTTGGGGACCCTTGAGCACCACCATCATCATATACACCGCTTCTCCAGAACTCCAGTACTTGAATACCAGAGACTGCTTCGGGTTCAGTCAGAGCATATCCAATATCAGAACTAGCAAGAAAGTCCTGAATGAAGTGAAGTTCAGAGGGTGCTTCTGACTTGCTAAGAATAGCAGAGAAGTTATTAGGAACAAACGTAGCTCCATCAAAAATTATGTCCTTGGGTGCCATGAGAATTTGTGAGGAAAAAGATTGCCTGTAAGGTGTTTGAGAAAATGTCTGTATGAAAAATCGTTAGTAGATGAGAGAGAATAAAAGTAAAAAGAGAGAGATAAAATATGAAAGTAAATAAAAGATATTACAATCTTTCCTCTCTTTTACTTATACATGGTAGAAAAAGTAACCGTTGAGACACCTGTTAGACATGCAGCAGTAAAAGATAATTAATGGGCACGGGTATTCAGTAATCATTACTTATCACATGCAGTTTTTCAAGGAAAAACCGTTCCACTTACCAAGTAATCCCATTAATCAAGATAGTTCAGTTTAATTTTAAATTTTAAAAATTGTTCCCGCCTAATTTTTTTTATTACTGCCTTACCAATATTCTGTAAAATTATGACCAATGAGAAAATGACCATTAATAAACTAAGTAAACAAATACTTCCACGTCAGAATCAGAACTTGATTTGTATCAGAGCTAAAAAGGTCATCAGAATATGGTTAGTATCAGGATTTAAAATGTTATCAAAATATCAAAGGACTCAGAGACAAAATCTTGCATAAATATAAAATTTCATTAATATATTGAGCAAATACATTTCATGAAATTTAAATTACAATCTCAAAAGTACAAGATTGTCCTAAGCTACAATCATTTCTTCTTCCTACTCTCAACAAAAAGAACAGCGAGACGAATGATTCGCTCCTGCTATCGGAGAGCTTCCCTCCGTTCCTCTTCCAGACGCTCAAGATGGCGATGGTAGTCCATGTAGAAGAACAAGAGGTCTGTGAGTACCTCTTGGGGAACTGAGTCCCAGACATCATCAGGAGCGACAGTGACATGCCATTCCTGCTGCCATTCAGGATACCTCAATTTATAGTGAAAGTGTCATAGTTCAGAACTAAGTTAAAGTGAACCATGGTTGTGATGAGTGAAAAAGAAATGAGTTTGGGAGTTTGAGAGAAAATGAGAGATGTATTGGCTGGAATGAGGTGTTGGTTTATATAGCCAATAGAATTCCAAGAGACGCAAGGAAAATTGAATGGTTATAGGTAGAAATAATTCTGCCTCGTCTCCCTAGACTGATGAGAATAAAAATAGCCATTGGAAGTTTAAAACAGGATTTAATGCGCACACGAAACAAGTAAAAATTACTGTGCATAGACGTGTACCACTAACCCAAATTATGTTGACTGTTAATATTTCACCCAAACATATTCTGATTTTAAATAAGACTGTTTCAGATTTTAATCACAAATAAGTCAAGTAAAGAATCAGAGTTTAATATCAGAACTTAGACTTATATCAGAACTTAACAGTCATCAGAACATGATTTCTTAACTCGAAAAGTGAATGCCTGTTTTTGTAATTCTTCACACAAATTCTGATTTCGTTTCTTCAAAACTTAATCATCAGAACTTCCATCAGAACTTGTCCTCAGAATTTATGCAACTGACACTTAAACTGTTCATCTAAAAGAACATTTATCACCAGAGTAATTTTCATCATTCATATGGAGTGTATGTGTGTGCAGTAAGCTAAATATCAGATAAAGATTAAAGTCTGATTCACTTCAGTACATCTTAGAAATAAGGCATAACTAAGAACTTTGCTCAAAATCTGTCATGATTCTGAAGTCTACTTTATAATGAGTTCATGCATGAGTCCACCTCAATCGTTTTGTGCTAATTTTATGCATCTTTTGAAATTCCATTTTACAGTGGCTTCTCAGTGTAAGTGAGTCACGACTGCTTATCAGAATTTATGCTATTATCAGAGTATTTCTCCAGTAATCATAGAGTGTGAAAAGTCACCAAGAAAAATATTTATTTTGCTTTTCTGATGCATATTACTTAATACCAGTAATGCACTTGGGTCTTCCCTTCCACAGTTTTTACTATAGATCTCGAAGGAGTATCTGATTTTAATTTCTTTTTCTTTTGATTAGTGAGGTTTATCAGCACTTAGTACATCCATCAGATTTACTAACATCAGAACTTAACAGATAAGAAGCATTATTCCAGTTTGTGACTTAGTAATGAGATACACAAAGTAAACTTCAACTAAGCTCAGTATCAGAATTTGCTTGTGTCAACAGATTTCCACATAAACAATTACTTCAAACATGGGATTTGTTAGTATATTAAAGACTACTAGGTCAGCATCTAGCATATTTATCCTCATTGGATTGAATAATCACAGAAACATTCATATCACTATCAGAGTTTAGAAATTCACATCAGAAAATAATCAGTAAAGCAATTTTCAATTAAGCATATAATACACAAAGATAGTAATATCTGTAAATACTGATCATAAAATCTGATGCATCAGAACAAAAACTAAGCAGATTTAGAAAAAGAACCTGAAACCATGCCAAGTTCATTTACCAATCTTGTAAAAGTAGCTTCACACAGTGGTTTTGTGAAGATATCTGCTAGTTGTTGATCTGTGGGAACAAAGTGCAATTCCACTGTACCTTCATCCACATGTTCCCTTATGAAGTGGTACCTAATGCTGATGTACTTTGTCATTGAGTATTGAACTGGATTACCTGTCATAGCAATAGCACTTTGATTATCACAGTAAATAGGGATTTTAAAATATGTTAACCCATAATCCAGTAACTGATTCTTCATCCAAAGAATCTGTGCACAACAGCTTCCTGCAGCAACGTACTCTGCTTCTGCAGTTAATGTGGAAATTGACTTTTGTTTCTTGCTAAACCAAAAAACTAGTCCGCCTCCAAGAAATTGGCAGCTTCCACTTGTGCTTTTCCTGTCAATTTTGCAACCTGCAAAATCTGCATCTGAGTAACCTATTAGTTTAAAGTCTGATTCTCTGGGATACCACAATCCCAGATCAGTTGTTCCCTTAAGATACTTGAAAATTCTTTTCACAACTGTTAAGTGAGGTTCTCTTGGATCTGCTTGAAATCTTGCACAAAGATAGGTAGCATACATGATATCAGGTCTACTAGCAGTTAGATAGAATAGTGAGCCAATCGTACCTATGTAATCAGTAATATCTACTGATTTACCAGTATCCTTATCCAATTTTATTGCAGTGACCATGGGAGTGGATGCACTTGAACAATCTTGCATTCCAAATTTCTTCAGCAAATTTCTGGTGTACTTCGTTTGACAAATAAAAGTGCCTTCTTCATTCTGCTTGACTTGAAGGCCCAGAAAATAGCTAAGTTCCCCCATCATACTTATTTGATATCTTGACTGCATCAGTTTGGCAAACTTCTTGCAAAGTCTGTCATTTGTAGAACAAAAAATGATATCATCAACATATATCTGCACCAAAAGTAAGTCCTTTCCATGGTTGAGGTAGAACAGATTTTTGTCAATAGTTCCTCTATTAAATCCACTTTCCAGAAGAAACTGAGCTAAAGTCTCATACCATGCTCTTGGAGCTTGCTTAAGGCCATAAAGTGCTTTATCAAGCCTGTAGACATGATTTGGAAATTTGGAATCTACAAAGCCTGGAGGTTGTTCAACATATACTTCCTCTTCCAATTCTCCATTGAGAAAAGCACTTTTCACATCCATTTGAAAGACAGTAAACTTTTTGTGAGCAGCATAAGCCAAAAATATCCTTATGGCTCCCAATCTAGCAACTGGTGCAAATGTTTCATCATAATCAATTCCCTCATGTTGAGAATATCCTTTTGCAACTAGCCTTGCTTTATTCCTTGTAATTATGCCATCACTATCAGTTTTGTTTCTGAACACCCACTTTGTACCAACAACAGATATGTCCTTTAGTCTTGGCACTAGGGTCCAGACTTTGTTTCTTTCAAATTCATTGAACTCTTCCTGCATTGCTTGCACCCAATTAGTATCTTGAAGAACTTCTTCCACTTTCTTTGGTTCAGTCTAAGAAAGAAAAGAATTATAGAGACATTCACTTGAAGTAACTGTTCTAGTTCTGACACCTGCATCAGGATTTCCAATAATTAAGTCAGGTGTATGTGATTTAGTCCACTTCCTTGCAGATGGAAGGTTTTCTCTAGAACTGGATGCTCCCCCATGATCCATGCTATCTTCATCAACATTTTCTGATGCTCCCCCTGAAACTATGCTCTCTGAGTTAGATCCTTCAGAATTTAAGTTATCTGAACTATCAGAACTTGGCTTATCAGAACTTGATGAATCAGAACGTGAAGAGCCAGTTGTATGTTCTGATGCTTCTTGAGATGTGGTTGTTTCTTCAGTATGCTCCCCTTGCACAGGTGCATCTTCCTTTGGTGTAGTCACCACAGTTTCAATAACATCAGAGTTTAATCCATCAGAGTTTGCAGTATCAGGATTTAGACTATGAGGATTTTCAGTATCAGAATTTAAGTCTTTATTTTCAAATCTTAGCTAATCATGATCATTGAAATCTTCAAGTCCAGTAATCTTCTTATCATCAAAGGAGATATTGATAGATTCCATGACAACCCTTGTTCTTAAATTGTATACTCTGAAGGCTTTTGTGGAAAGTGGATATCCAACAAAAATTCCTTCATCAGCTTTTAAATCAAATTTGGATAGCTGTTCAGGGTGAGTCTTAAGAACAAAACACTTACATCCAAATACATGAAAATACTTCAGATTTGGCTTCTTTTTCTTCACCATCTCATGTGGTGTCTTTCCATGCTTGTTAATGAGTGTTGCATTCTGAGTAAAACAAGCAGTCTGCACAGCTACAGCCCAAAAATAGGTTGGTAGCTTTGCTTCATCAAGCATAGTTCGTGCAGCTTCAATAAGAGTTCTATTCTTTCTTTCAACAACTCCATTTTACTGTGGAGTTCCAGGAGCAGAAAATTGCTGCTTTATTCCATGGTCCTTGCAGAACTCTTCCATGATCAAATTCTTGAACTCAGTGCCATTATCACTTCTTATGATCTTCACAGAATCTTTGACCAATTTATCCAGTTGCTTGACATGATCAATCAAGATAGATGCCGTTTCACTTTTTGTGTGCAAGAAATACACCCATGTGTATCTGGTGAACTCAGCCACTATGACCATAACATATTTATTCTTTGTAATAGACATGACATTCACTGGACCAAATAGATCTACATGTAGTAGGTGATAAGGCTCAAGAATTGATGATTCAGTCTTGCTCTTGAATGAAGATTTTTTTGTTTTGCCTTCTGACATGAATCACAAAGACCATCAGGAGCAAATACTGATTTTGGCAGTCCTCTCACAAGATCTTTCTTGACTAATTCATTTATATTGTTGAAATTTAAATGAGAGAGTTTCTTGTGCCAATTCCAGCTTTCTTCAATTGATGCTCTACTTAACAGACAGATTGCAGAACCAGCAGTACTTGTTGAAAGCTTGGCTTCATAAATGTTACCATGCCTGTATCCTTTCAGAACAACTTTGTCTGTAGATTTGCTTACAACTTCACAGTGTTCTTCAAAGAAATCCACATGATAACCTCTGTCACAGATTTGACTAACACTCAGCAGATTATGTTTAAGTCCTAAGACTAGAGCTACTTCTTTAATGATGACATTCCCAAGATTGATATTGTCATATCCCAGTGTTTTTCCAATGTTGCCATTTCCATAAGAAACACTTGGGCCAGCTTTCTCCACAAAGTCTGATAGCAGGGCTTTATTTTCAGTCATATGTCCTGAGCATCCACTGTCCAGAACTAGGATGTTTTTCCTGTTGCCCTGCAATCACAAAGACCACAAATGATTAGTTTTAAGGACCCAAACTTGCTTGGATCTTTTGGCCTTATTAAATTTGTTAACATTTGTAGTGGATTTAGCATCAGAGTTTATGTTAACATTTTCTTATCAACATTTACACTATCAGACTTTGTATCAGAACTTACACTAGAAGGAACAATGCTAACTTTCTTTAAAGAAGGTTTTATTTGATAATAATCATAGTACAAACTATGATATTCCTTACAAGTATAAATGAAATGCCATAAACTATCACAATGAAAACAAGGATTTTGTGGCCTATATCTAACAGACTGACTCTTAACTCCTGATTTTGAAGGTAATGAGTTTATGTTCTTATTCTTCCTGTAAAAAGAAGCCAGATGGTTAGAACTTCCACAGTTATGACATGTTTTTCTAGGAGCATTAGGAACAGGCTTATAATCATTGCTTTTATTCACACCTTCCTTTCCATTCCTATTTTTCCTAGGTGACTTTACCTTGTTTATATTCTTAACATCTTTCAGCTTATGCTTAAGCTGCTTCTTTGTCATTAAGCCTACGTTTACTTCAGTTGTCATTTCCTGTTTTAGTTTATCAGAAGTTAATTCCTCTTTAACTTCTGATTTCTCAGTATCAGACTTTACAGCTACAAACCTAACAGGTTTTAACTTTGGCTTTTGTTTAACAACTATAGGCTTAATTTCTACAGTTCCTTTATCATTCTTATCATCTCCATAACCTAAGCCCTCTTTCCAGTTTGCACTACTTAACAAATTCTGAGTTATTCTGCCAGAGTTAGTCCAAGTCCTGATAATCTCTCTTTCTTTTTCTAACTCAGTTTTTAGAGATTCATTCATTTTAAGTACTTCATCCCTAACATAGAAAGCATCATCTCTATCTTTCTGAGTTAGATGGAACATGACTAACTCTTTTTCTAAATAATCATTCCTCTTTTTACAAGCAAGATTTTCAGAAGTTAATCTTTCACATGTTAAAGTTTGATCTCTATAACTAATGAACATAGTTTTAAGATATCTTCTCAACTCATTAATGTCATCAGTATGAAAGGCATAAGTAGTTTGAGGTACCTTTAACTCAACAGCTTCAGAACTGCTATCAGCATTTGCCATCAAGGCATAATTCACCTCACTTTCAGAATCTGAAGTGTCTGTCCAGCTTTTCTTCTTTGTGACAAGAGCCTTGCCTTTGTCACTCTTCACTTTCTTGCAATCAGGAGATATTGGGCCTATCTTACCACAGTTGTAGCATTTGACATTTGTGTAATCTCCTCTGTCAGACTTCCCTCATTTGCCTTCAGATTTTCTGAAACTCTTCTTATCAGAACTTGCACCTTTCCTGGAAAATTTCTTTCCCTTCCTGAACTTTCTGTATGCAATCCTTGTGATTCCTTTCACCATAAGAGCACACAACTTCATCATCTCTTCATCAGCATCCGTCTCAGGCAAGCTTTCAGTTTCTGAGTCATCGTCACTATCAGAACTTGATGACTCAGTATCAGACTTTGTGATGAGCGATTTTCCCTTGCCTTTCCTTGAGGTAGCTGCCTTGGGGGATTCTTCTTCAGCCTTAAGAGCAATTGTCCTTGACTTTCCTTCTTTCCTCTTGCTTCTTTGTTCCATCTCAAGTTCATGAGTCTTGAGCATCCCATAAATTTCATCAAGAGTTATTTTTTCAAGATTATAGTTGTCTCTTATTATTGTGGCCTTTAAATCCCAACTTTCAGGAAGAGCTAACAGGAATTTAAGATTTGAATCTTCAAGATCATACTCCTTATCAACTAGTGACAAATCATTCAAGAGTTTGACAAATCTGTCATATAGATCAGTTAATGACTCATTAGGCTTTGAGTCAAAGTGTTCATACTCTTGAGTGAGTATTGTCTTCATGTTCTTCTTAATCGAATCAGTTCCCTGGCACCTTGTCTCTAAGGCATCCCATATCTCCTATGCAGTCTTGCAGTTAATTACCCTGTTTGACATTACATTATCAATGGCACTATGCAGCAAGTGTCGTACCTTAGCATCCTTAGCAATTGATGCGATATCTTCAGCAGTGTAATCACTCTTCTCCTTTGGTACAGACTTTGCTGCTTCACCTGCAACTACAACAGCGAGTTTTGTTGGCTTGTGAGGTCCTTCATTGATTCTGTCAAGATATTCTGGATCTGTAGCTTCCAAAAACATAGTCATCCTCACCTTCCATATGGGATATTCAGATGGTTTCAGTATGGGAACTCTAATAGCCTCATATCGATTATGGATTTGAGTCTTTGGGGGTTCTTCAGTTTTGGTGGGCTTGGTTGGAGTTTCTGCTTCAGACATGATTGTTTTTTGATCTTAAACTGTTTGTGTGTTAACAGATAGGCTCTGATACCACTTGTTAGGTCACACACACTGTAGAAGGGGGTTGAATACAGTGTATATCACAATCAAATCAAATTCAAAGAACACAAGTAACAGAAAACAAACTTTATTAAACTCTGTTACAATATAGAACTGTCCTCTCTTAGTGATGAACAAATATCACGAGAGCTGCTAGGGTTACAATGAATAATATTCTCGATAATGATAGCACTTATAGTGTAAACCCTATGTCTGTGTTTATATATTACACAGTTACAAGATAATCGCTAATTGATATGGAATATAATTCTGCTTCCTAAAATATATCAATCAGTTATCTTTTCTTCCAAGTATTCCATTTTTCACAGAATTCCTTCTTCATGCATATCTCTTCTTACGTTTGTCTTGATCTTCTTTCCTTTGAATCAGCCGCCTTTCTTATCTGAAAGTTTCATTTAAGTCCTGATATTATCTCCTGATAAATATCTCCTGAACCTTAAGTACTGATAACTTAAGTTCTGATTTCAGTATAAGTTCTATTTCAGTTAAGTACTGATTTGTCATATTCAAGTAAGATCTGAAAACTAAACACAAATCATATTAGACATGACATTATCAAATATATCTAACATATTATAAATCATATATTTTTTATAAATAAGATCTTTTTTTAATTAAAAAATTATATAAGTCTTATAATACGTGCCGAGCTCCCAGCACCAATATAAACATGTACGTATCACGAATATATTTTTAAAAAATAACCAAATTTACAGAAAGAAAGTAATAAATACATGTTTACCATCCAAATACATCATCTTTTGAATATCAAATGAAATATGTATTTTCTTTTAAATTGCAATACATGCTTCATCATGGCATGCCAATCGAATAATTTTTTTTTTTAGTTGCAATACATGTTTTATAATACGATATGCGTCTATAGAGAAATAAGTAGGTCAACTCAGAAAAACAACTTGTGCCTTAAAATTATTTGAGACAAAAGTTTCTAAATTAATTTTAGGAAAATTTTATAAAGTTATTAGAATTTTGTATATAAAAATTGAATAATATTCTTATAATAATATAATTAAACTCCTGCATTTATAAAAATAATCTTAATTTTGTATTACAAATTAACTTAATTTTAGATAATTATCTAAAATTAATGGTAAATCATAACTAAAAAATGAAGTTATATTTGTTTGGACATATGGTATAACTCACGAGTTGTTACAATAAAAAATAAAAATAATAATTAATAAGTTGAACATAAGAATGGCTTTTCAATTTTAAATCATTTTGTAATTGTCACACAAATAAATATTTTTAATATTTATTTTTTTAGACTTATTTAATATTTAGCCAAGCTCCAAATGTTGTTTGGTTCGCCACATTGTGGAAAGAGGCATGGGTTTCGTACGTTTTGTTTTAAAAAATAAAATTTAATACTCATTTCTCAAAGCTCCAAGGTATGGTTTTTAATATCAAAAAGGGAGGTGGGTACAAGAGAGGGATATATTTGTATGTGTATCAACTTTTATTTCATTATTTTAATTTTTATTTAAGCAATCAAATATAAAAGTTTAGTATTAAAATAAATCTATGAACTTAAAGAATATTAAAATAATAATAAAATTAATATATTTAATTAAATTATAATTTATTGACTAACATATTTTAAATTAAAAATATTTATTATAATACTTAACCAAAACACATGATACGATACCTGATCCCATACTAGGCTAACACTATTTTGATCACAACCCTACATGACATCTTGAACCAAAGTAGTTTAACAAAAAGATTAATATGGATATTTCATTTCAATTGCTGTTAAGCGGGGACATAGTACACAGTCACAGAGGTAATAATGTAGAATCACTTGTCCGCCAACAAATTTGTAAAAATCAAACCAAATCCACATTCCTGGTTTGTTATACAATGCGCAACGAATTACACATCTCCTGGTAGATGCCCTTACAAGTAAGGACAAGTAAAATTATCAGGACTAACCAAACGCCCATGCTTTACAAACTCAACAAAAGCAATAGTTTCTTTACATGATTTCAGTTCTGCAATATTCCCTCTTAAAAATGGTGGAAAGAATAGCCAAAAGCTAGTAACAATTACAAACGTTAATGTCAAAGGTCTCGAAACCGTCAGAGGCAGCCTGAATTTCCCATTCAACATCTTCTTAGCTCCGATTTCTATAGCCAGTGCCACTCCATGTAACATAAAGAAACACATTGCTTGCCAATCTGTTTTCTGTCTTTGATAGCTATAAAAAATCAGCTCATGCATTAGGCCAGATACAAAAAATGTAGCCATCACCGCGGGCAATGCAGCCAATTTTTTTCCAATCAAAATTGTCGAAACATGGTGAACAGGAACAAATACTGTGGGACGCAAAATGTTGGACACCATGAGGTTCCATCTTTTGCCCCAAAAATTTTGAAGTGAAGTTGCAAGGTAAGGATCATCGAATTGCGGTTCCAGCTCTAAGGACATTAGTGATCGAGCAATGGCAGCAAACAATGCTAGTAGTAACTCAAGAACAAAGTAAATGTGGAAGCAATAAAGCAACCACAGGAAATTTGGGTGTAAATTTTCTTTGTAATCATAAATCTTGATCAATGTAACAAACAATAAAAACTTGATAACATAATTAGAAAGTGACTTATGGCTTTTTTTGGGTAAATCTTGAACATGGTAGCCTTTAGATTCTCCATTTAAATCATATATTTGGCCATTTTTAGCATTTTCAAGAAATTGGTATTTCTCAGGTTTTTGTTTTGGGCCATTTTTGACATCTTGATTAGGCTGCTTGATCTTGATGGGAAGACAAGCCAAGAGAATAAATCTAGTCAAAGAAAGAGGTGCGTCAGAATATAATGGGCCAGTACTGAAGGCAAAGAGAAGAAGCTTGAAGTTGGTAAGCCATGAAATGAAGAAAGTAGAATTGCAACCAAGATTAATGGAGTTAAGACACAGAGGAAGATAAATAAATAAGCATAGAACTGGAAAGATGGTCAAGAATCTTAAGGTACCTTTTGGGAAAAACTTGGTAATGGTGTGAGAATAGCAGAGACATGCTAAGACTGATATCCAGACCATTACAAAGTTGTAAATTTCTCCTTCCATTTTGATGCAAGATCTCGAAAAATGGTGGACAAGATCCGCAAATAAGTTGTTTGTTTTAGCTGATTAGCTCCCAGGTCTGACTATTGAGTAATACATGTATTTAGTGGGTAACACCGAGATACATTCAGAATCAGGGAGTTGAATAAGCTATAAACAAACATGTACTGTGTATTTGATTTTTTTTTTAATTATAGTTTTAAATTAAAGCTAGTTCAAGTTCTCCCACCCCCATTTATTTAATTTAAATATTGTTTATATTTGTCGTTGTCAATAGTAGCGAAAAGTATCGTATTATTGAGAGAGATATTTATTTAATCTAAATATTGTTTATATTTATCGTTGACAATCGTAGCGAAAAGTATCGTAATTCTGAGGAGGAATATTAAAGAGTATAAGATTTTCAGGGCTTACTCGTAACCAGGCTAATAGTAGTATTGTAGTATTGAGGAGGAATGTTAAAAAATATAAGATCCTCGGGCTTCCTCACAACCGGGTTAATAGTCCATTAGAAGGGCGACAAGCGCTAGACACCGGCACAGTTGGAATTAGAAGGGGGCGAATTCTAAGGCCGTGTCACAGAGCTGCTTTAAAACTTAATGAACCCATTGTGTAGGACATTATCATAACAAGAAACTAAATTAGTTTATGTTAGTAACGTTTAAACGTATAACCATATTCAACGTATAACATTCCAAATCCGTTGCACCAAAATAACTTTGATTTTGCATATTCTGTAGTGTAATTCTTTTACACTTATAAATCGTCGACAAACAACTCAAAAGAACTCCTGCAGTACAAGTTTCAGTTTTACTAAATACAAACTCAAACAACTTGTTATTTAGTAATTCAACATTCTTTGTTCGTCAACGATATGTCACGGAGAATCCTGGTTAAGTTCTGGAATAAACTCCAATTCAACATTGTGATGATAACTACAAGAAGTTTGTTTTTCAATTAACTTCAAAATTTTAGACCAAATAGAGAGAATGGATCTGCACTATTTAAAGACTCTGCTCTTTGCAAATGTAAGCAGTAAATAAAACTCCAGCATTTGAACAGAGTGTGATTCATTTTAAACTTGTGAATGTGGATCAACTGTGTATAGGAGTCATAGATGGATAGTTCCTTGGTACATACTGATACGAACTGTGTGTTACTAACCATAATTATTGATTAGTACCCTTCCGATAAGAGTTCGCCTCACATAGCATTTAGTATATCTAAACTGCAATAACACCAATACTGACACTGAACATAGACAGATAACCCAACCTACTTGACTGAAGAACATTTGAACATCCAATATAATGATATATATCATCTCTTTGAAATCTCTGCCATTTCGATCAATTTGGATTCATTTTGTCATTCCTAGCTATCTCCATCCACAAATTAACACTAAAAGTAGAGAGCATATGACTGAATACAATTAAAGCTGTGAGAAATCTCATTTAAATTGACTGCCAATCTTTCCGGATATCAAAGGTGTAATTGATCTCTAGGTAACATTTATTGTCATCGTCAAGAAACTGCAAAAGAAGGAGATAAGAGAGAAAAATTATCAGATGTGCATAATGATGTTTATAATTTAATTTAATCATAAGATGAATCCAGTTTCCATTCTGTTTTTCGTAAGCATTTGCAATTTACATGTGGCATTTGAACAAGTTCCAACTGCAGTGCAACAGAGTTGTAAGTTGTAACAATAAATTACAGGTATTGCAACTGAAATTAATCCGTACATAAGAATTTCTGAATACTATGATGCTTTATTGAAATAAGAAGGCCCCGTGCTCGAGTGAGTAATCATAGCACATGCAGAAGAACTAAGTTTCACTTAGCAGATGTAATTCAGGCACATAGACGCCTAAAACAATAAAAGAACTGTTCAAATTTGTACTATTTCTCAAAATCATGGAACCCCTCCCTCCGTTTATTAAAACCAAGAGCACTATTTGGCACTTAAATTTACTCATCTGAGCTTTATATTTGTAAGGTTGGGTAACTAGCAATTACATAGAAATAAAGTAACTTGCCTTTGTTTTGGCTGTGTATGATCCTCTAGCAAACATGCCAGACGGAGTTGTTTCCTCATGCATCTCATGTGTGTAAGGCTCTTGCTGAGGACTAAATGTTCCAATCATTTCCTTTGTGCGGTCCACTAAAGTGATATTTCAAATTAACTGAACTCAAATAAAATCATCTTTGGCATAAAACGTATGCATGAGAAAGAAAATGTACCTTTAAGACCAGTTTTCCAAACGGTATTATGGTACTTAAGGCCGGATACAATATTGTTGAAGACCTTGAATTTGAACTTTAGGCTGTACACACTTCCTTCTTTCAAAGTAAACCATGGACCTTTTGGATTTCCAGACTCAGGAATTGGAAGAACAATATCAGATCTTCCAGTGGATTTGATCGCAAGGCTGAGAATCTTAACTTCTGGATCCAGAGTTTCTACAGGTACAAAGCAGTAACAAATTTAAGACAATGAAGTAATGAACTGAAACATTATCATGACAAATAACTTATACGCACCATTGGCACAGCCAGACGCGAAGGTAGCAGGTTAGAGACCTTCATGGGCCTTAGGCCTATATTGTTTAATTCTCTTTTTGCTTATTAAAACATCAAATAAACTTTTCTTCTGTTTTCTGCTAACAATGTTTTCTTCATGTCATATCTTTAATAAGTAGTAAAAGATTGCCCATCTATTCTAAATTGTATCCCATCTCCCTTTCACCAGTAAAATAAGGATGCCATTTGCAACACATAAGAAAATTGCTCCTGTCAATTTAATCCAGAATCCAGATGACATCATAATTTGTTTCATCCACATTTTCATACTACAAAATGTGGGACCCAAAAAAAAAAAATCAAATTCGAAATTTTTTAAGAGACAGGTCACAATGCATTAAAGACCATTTGGCTCAAGTTGATGGTGACTACATTTACGTAGGTAAACAGTAAACTAAAACAAAGACTCAAACTTTAGTAAGGCCAGTTCTCTCAAATTTGTTTTCTCTTCAGTGTTGGGCAATGTTTGCTATAATTAATTTAGTTTTCTAATTATTATTGAAGGAAAAACAATTCTTGGTCACATTTGTTGAAATGTATTTAGAAGAATGAGGTATTAACAGCGATGCGGATAATTAACTCTGCCATGACTCAAACTTTAAGAGTTGGTGCTTTAATTTTATTTTTTAAGCGTTGGTCACTTAGCAAGTTCAATCCCCATTGTTCCTTTCAATTTTTACCTTATCTATCTAAGATTCAAACAACGGTTCTCGGAAGAGGGAACACAGCAGTGCAGCACACATTTACTTGGAAATGTTGTCATCTCTCTATAAACTTGATAATAAAGTAATATTAACAATTAAATCAACCAAGCATACAGAGACACTTGAAATTAAAGTCCTGGAGGGTTAGACATAGGCAAATCTATCCTTCTTCCTAAAGTAGACAGTTAATTTCACGATAATCCAGGCTAAATTAGTAGCTATACGATCATAATTCATAGTATTACTTTACTGCATAGTCCAACTTTAGCAACAAAACAAAGTTCTTAAAGATGAACTACTAAGCTAGAATTTCAAGATTAATTACCTCCAACAGACTCGATATCCACGCTCCCAAGAAGTTGTTCCTTCCACCTCCTCAAGCTCTCATCATCCTGCACTCCCAAATTGTATCAACAATTAAACAAACATTACATTATACAATACAACCAAAGCCCAAAATTGAGCAACCAACAAGTAATCTAATTACAAGAGACACAAACCTTATCCTTCTCAAACTGTTCTTTAAGACTGCATTGAGGACCCAACTGTAATTTATCATCAACACCATCCTCATCTTCTTCATCATCATCATGATCAGAACCATCTACAGAGCTCCTACTCATTTGCCTAGTCAACTTCTCCTCCCCTGAATCACCATTCTTGATCTCTGATTCTGCCTCATCTTTCTTTATTTCAACTTCATTTTCTTTAGCACCCTCGTTTATTTTTTCATCAAATCCCATGTTTTTTGAAGTACAAGTACTTGAACCTACTTCAACAGCCAAAGACATTAATAAGACCACTCACTCAAGAGGCAATTCTCAATAAATGCACCCTCAACCAATGAGCAATGACACATATAAATGACAACTCCAAGAGAATACAAAAATATTTACTGCAGTAACTAATAAAACAGTAAGATTCTTGCCAAGTGCAAAAGGATAAAGCACAAAAAAAAGGTGGTCACACCAAAAATTGTCACTATTAAAAAAATAATTGCATTGAATAAATAAAAGGATAGAATTATCTTCTAAAGAATCCAAGAGAGGGGGGAAAGAGTTAAAAAGAAAAAGTGAGAGTAAGTATGGCCACAAAGGATGTAACATCCAACAAGAAAAGACACACCAGAGATATTAAACAAGAAAAAAAAGAGATGGGTTGTTTCACAATTACAAATTTATAAAGTAATGATTTAAAGAAATGTGAATAATAGATTGCAAATGTACATGAGAAGTGGTGAGATCGTGAGGGTCACTAATATGCATTATTATTTCATCTAGATTCAAGCCAGCTAGAATTTGGCGAGACAAGTGAGTTGGTATTTCAAGAAACAAGTATGATGAATCTGGTTCTGGGCAAACACATCACACATGCATCCTATCATTTTGTATCTCACTATTGTATTCCACAAATAATTTCTTTTTTCCCATCAAAATCTATTCATATTTCATGTAGTATCTATTTTCATAGTAAAATATATTGTTTTTTCGTAATTTCCGACTTCCCGTGAAGTGAACCATAGACAGTTATAAGATAAGAATAAATTTATTTAATACTCGCTCCTTCCCATTTTACGAGCCACTTACTTTTTTTGAATATTCTAAAAATAATAAATCTATCACTTATAGCATTAATTTAACATTATCAAAATTACAAGTTTATATCTCATTTTTGTGGTCCAGTAAAAAGCGGACTAGTCAAACTACCTCATGTCCGACGAAGAAGTACTGTATACTGAGAAGCGGAGAAAGATTTTGTAGAATAGTATGCAAATTGCATGCAATTAACTAAAAGTCTGAAACGTTGGAGGAATATAAGCTGCGTACGCTGAACAGATAGATTTGGTACGTTGCTTCTTTTTAGGTTCAAATGACCGACCAGTTGCCTGTGTAAAAACAAGTCATTGTGTTTTCTTCTTTTTGTCGTTTGACCCGTGTAACTTCCTCATACTCTGATAGACTGATAGATGAGATCATGAGAATAATCTGCTGTTTTAGGACCAAATTTGGGTCAATACAAATTAGTACTATTTGGCTTTGTTACAGCATATGCACCCAAAAAGTCCATTGATTCATCAATTCGTCAATTTATGAATTCAATTGATGGAGTTGATTACTATTCACGATAAATCAACTATTTTTGTTGATATTTATGCACCCATAAAACTCCATCAATTCATCGATTACTATTCATCAAATAAATAATTTAAACTTTTATCATAAATTTAAGTCCATCTCCATTATTTAATGGCCCCACAAATAATATCCAATAATAGTTTGTTATCTAATTTTAGATTTTTGATAAGGTTGTGGATAAATTTAAATTTTTGATAAGATTTTCGTTGAATCACGTAATGACACGTGTCTTGATCTAAATTTGTAGATAGAAAAATTGTCCATAAATAATACCATGATCTTCTGAGTATAGTATCTCAAAATTATTATAATTTGTTGTCAAAATGAATGCATTGAAAAGATTGTTGAAGTAGAGGCAACAACACAGTCAAGAAAAGTCTAAAATCATGAATGCCATAGTCACCGAAGCGGCAATAGTGATGGACTTCATCGACACTTCAGATGAACCACAAAGACGCGGCTCACGGCGTGGCAAATCTCCCAATCATCAAAGACAAAGGCCATCAAGGGGAAAAAATTTCATAGAAGATTATTTCGTTGATCGTCCAATATTCAGTGAAGACGACTTCCGTCGAAAGTATAGAATGCGCCCTCATGTTTTCAATCGCATCAAGACAGCTCTTTGCACTCAAGATTCCTACTGGCATCAAAAAGCAGATGCGGTTGGATTATTGGGGTTGCTGCCCCAACAAAAAATGACTGTCGTATTACGAATGCTAGCTTACGGTGCACCAGCTGATCAATGTGCCGAAATATGTAGAATGGGAGAATCAACTACACTTGAGTGCATGAAAAAATTTTGTGAGCAAGTGGAAGGACTCTTTGGTAAAGAGTACCTTCGTGCTCCAACACCTGCAGATTTAAGAAGGCTTCTAGCAAAAGGCGAACAAAGAGGATTTTCAGGGATGATTGGGAGTATCGATTGTATGCACTGGGAATGGAAGAATTGTCCAAGTGGGTGGGGTGGAGCTTATAATGGTCGAAAAGGACGTCTGACTATCATTCTAGAGGCCGTTGCTTCCTATGACACTTGGGTGTGACACGCTTTTTTCGGTATACCTGGAGCTCAAAATGATATTAACGTTCTAGTTCAGTCTCCCGTATTTGATAAAGTTATCGCAGGAGATAGCCCAACGGTGGTGTTTCACGTCAATGGCAAAAGATACAATAATGTTTATTATCTTGCTGATGGGATTTATCCTAGGTATTCAACATTTGTAAAAACCATATCAAATCCTGCCACTCAAGCACATAAATTATTTGTTAAGAAACAGGAAGCATATCACAAAGATGTAGAGAGGTGTTTTGGTATCTTGCAATCTCGATGGGCAATTCTTCGTCACGGTGCTCGGATGCATAAGTGTTCCACACTTAGAAGTATCATGATGACTTGCATCATATTGCATAACATGATAGTTGAGGATGAATTTGTTGAAGATGAATTTGTGGAGTCAATAGAAGAAGATCTAATGAATCCATTAGCATTACGGGTTTATGACGAGCCGGTAGATTGAATTAAAAAGCATTGATCATAATTAAATTAAAAAGCATAATACATAGTTGGATGAAAAAACAAAGTACATAGTTGAATGAAAAACATAGATAAATCTAATCATAATAATCATCGTCAAAGTGAGGAATGTGAGCACCATCACTAGTAGTCTCATTCACTTGTTCCATGATCTCAACTTTCTTTCTTTTAAACCACTTCTTCGTATTCAGAGTCATTTGGCTAGTATCCATTGTCATGATCTTTGTTTGCTCCCTTAGTTCTTCAATATCAATTCATTTTGCCAATCTTGTTTCTTTTCGTTCTTCTAGAGCATCAAGTCTTGCCTGTCTCGCTTCCTTTCGTTTTTCAAGTTCTAATATCTCCCTCGACATTTGAAGGGTTTCCTCGTCTCTTTTGATGTTGGCCTCCACAAGCTGTTTTTGGTTACATTGCATATTATTGAAAATAGCTATAGACATCTCATCTTTTTTTGTCATACCTTATTTTCCTTTCTTTTTGCCTTGCTTTGACGCCTTCACGCCTATGGGTCTAACCGGATTAGAATGACCTCCAGTTTCTCGATTAGACTCTGGAGTCGTAAAACCTTCTTCATCAACGAAATCATCACTATTCAAATTAATTGGTGATTCCAGTTGTGTTGGAAAGTTTCATTGAAACGGAGGAGAAGTAGTGGGAACGTCTACAAATTGAGGATGTGCTGCAACTGCTTCGTAACAATCCCATTTGTCAAATGTTTTATTCATGTCCTTGAAATATAATCTTTGAGCTTGAGTTATCTAAATAAAATGACAAATTATGCATATTAAGTTATCATACGAATAATATATAACATATCAAAATGAAAAAATAAAAAAAATTTACCTCATCCACCAAATTGGTTCCGCTTGCATTATGTCTACTAGTTTGATTCTTGGCACAGTGCCATTTTTTTAGTGCTCTCTTCAATGGTGTCCAGTGTGAATCAAGAGCAACTTTTGAACGAGATTCGGCATGAGGATTCTCGAGAGTGCCACACCAATTTTTTGCATAATCTTCATGAATTCGTCCCCATAAATTATTCTTATTTGAATATCGACCGGTGATCGGATCAATAGACTGTCGAACCCAAGAAACACATAATTGCAATTCTTCTTGTTAGAAAATTAGGATTTTAGAGCTTAATTTAATTATGTTCTTGATGTTAATCCTAAAATCTAATGATTGGAAATTGTTCAATGATATTTGAACTTAAATTTTCATGTATGGTTTTAAGAATTTTCTCAATGAAATCCATATGAAATGAGAGTTGAAAGTAGCTTGGAAAAACTTGGAAAATTTGAGAATGTTTGTCCCACATTGAAATAAATAAAGGGGGTTGTGTGCTTTATATGGTATTACCCACATGAGTAGTATACAACTACTAAGGTGTGTGATGGTCCATTGTGTTGTTATGTGCTTCACGCGCGCACACACGCGCGCGCCCCGCCCCGCCCCGCACCGCACCGCACCGGACCGGGTCGGGTCGAAGGGCGATTTGGGCGAATGTCTCGGCGTCTCGCGTACGCGAGGCGACCTGGGCGAGGATTTTATTTATTTGAGAATTATTTTAATTCGAATTTATTTATCGGTGACTGGATTATTGGGCTGGGTACTGAAATAGGCTAAGTCACTTTGTTAGTGGGCTTAGTCTAAATATATTGAACCTGCAAATAATCTGATCTGTAACAAGTTCTGATATCAGAATCAGAACTTAAGAACTGATGAATAAAATCAGAACTTAACAAGTTCTGATATCAGAATCAGAACTTAAGTACTGATGAATCAAATCAGAACTTAACTTAAGTTCTGATAATAATGTGGGTGTTAATGTGAAAAGCTGTTATAAATAATTTAAATTCAAAAGCTGATCAGTTTTGATTTTTTCATTAATGAATTCAAAATCTGATCAGTTTTGATTTTTTCATTAATGAGCAGTTTAATTCAGACATTAAGTGTGTGGACAGTTTCATTTTTCCTCTCCTATAAATAGAGGTTAAAGTGAATGTATTAGACACACTAGATTCTCTTCTCTTCTCTTCAACCTCTCTGCATTTCTCTCCAAAAAGTCCTGAAGTGCTGATATTTTCCGGCGACTGAGGTGCTGGTCGAAGTGGAGCTTTTGTTGCTGCTGTTAACATAAACTCCGAGCTGTTTTATCCTGGTGGAGATATTGTGCGCATCCCAAACGCAGCAGGTAGGGGCAATATTCTTTTCAAGAGCAGCCAGGACTTCGAGCAAGGCCTGGTGACTCAGTTGTGATCATTTTTCTTGGCATTTTGTATCTGTGAACCTTTATTTCAGTCACTGTTAAAAGCTATGGTTTCAGGTACATCTTTCTTTCTCTCTTCGTTATTTCAGTTACTGATTTTGTTTACCTGCATGTTTTGTTTTGTTAACTGTGGTCTTGGCCTAAACTTGCTAAATTCTTTATACACTTGCTTCTATGTTACTATATTTGTTAGTGAGATTTACAACATTCTTGAAGAGAATACTAGTTATATAGAATTTAGCATACTGGTTAACGAAAGTGAGGTTATCGTTGGTGGTGGTAGCAGTTCGGGTGCAACTGTGGTAGCAGTTCGGGTGCAACTGCTGGGGCCATTGATTGGACCACCTATAGTTTCCCACAAGCTGTTGAACTAACCGGTTTACCGGAGAAATTCAACGGTGGCATTGGCTTTTCTCGCTGGAAGAAAAGGATGAAGTTGTGGCTGACTATAAAGGGTCTGTGGCCGGTTGTGGAATATGAGAAACCAGTAGTGGATCAAGAGAAGGCTGACACAGTTAAGGCTTTTGCGAAGTGGGCTGAGAAGGATGGAGTGGCTAGGGCGGCCATTCTGGCGGCACTAACAAACACTTTGTTTGATGTCTATTCTTCTGATGCCTACTCTGCAAAACTCTTATGGGAGAAGCTGGACCAGACACATAATACTGACTCACAAGGTCTAGAAAAGTATTCTGTGGCAAGGTTCCTCGAGTTCAAGCTGGTGGACAACAAGTCCATGACTGAGCAGGTGCATGAGTTCGAGATGATAGTGCATGCTTTGAAGGAGTCTGGAATGAATCTCCCGGAGAAGTTCAAGGTGATGAGTGTGATTGAAAAACTCCCGAAGTCTTGGGAAGAGTTCTCTCTCTCCCTGAAAAGACAGAAAGGAGAGATCACCTGGACCAACCTTATGCTGGACATCTCGGTGCAAGAACAACACTAGTCCAAACAGGGACATGTGATGCCAACTGAACATGGTACCTCGAAGGTAAACATAGCAACTGTAGGACAAAAGAGGAAGGCTTTTGCTAAGAAAGCTAATAGTAATAAACCTAAGAGTGACAAGGACAAGGCCAAGAAACCCAAGGCAAACAAACCATGCTGGTCTTGTGGGCAGGTTGGGCACTGGAGTAAGGACTGCCCTACGAAGAAAGCGAAGAAAACCGAGGTAGCGCAAGCAAATGTTGTGTTTGGAACCGCAAGTGGGCATGTAGTGAACATGGTTGTTGGTGAGGCTACGGCTTCTGAAACCGACGTTGACCGGTATGTATCCTACAACCCTGTGATATTTTCTACCTATCTGTCAAATGAATGGTTGATAGATACTGGAGCTAATGTACATATTTGTGCTGATATTAGTTTATTTGTATCTTATCAACAGAGTCATAGCCTGACTATGAAGATGGGGAATGCTAGTGTTGCTCAAGTACATGGAGTTGGAAATGTGGATCTGAAGTTCCCTTCAGGACGTATTCTATCTCTGACGAGAGTGCATCATGTTTCCAACATGCGTAGAAATATAATAAGTGGAAGCTGTTTAGTTTCTAGTGGTTTTGAAATTTCGTTCAAGTGTAATAAAGTAGTTCTTATTCACACTGGTACATTCTTTGGCAAGGGTTACTTGTCAAATGGTTTATTTGTTATTAATGCGGATCCCGTTTTGGGAAATTTGAATAATAATGTTATTCCTACTGTTAACTGTATTGAATCCTCAAATATATGGCATGCTAGACTAGGTCATTTAAACTTTGGTGCTCTTAAGAACATGATGAACTTAGAGTTGATTCCAAAACATACCATAGAAAAGAATTCTAAATGTCAAGTATGTGTGTCTGCTAAACAGATAAGGAAACCTTTTCATAACGTTGTTAGGGATTCAGACTTGTTAGGTTTAGTACACACTGATATTTGTGAATTTGGTGGTGTGTTGACCAAGGACCTGTTTAGATACTTCATTACTTTTATAGATGATAGTAGTAGATACTGTTATGTTTATTTACTTAGACATAAGGATGAAACACTTAATAAATTCATTATATATAAAACTGAAGTAGAAAAACAAACTAGTAAGCTACTTAAAAGATTGAGATCTGATAGAGGTGGTGAGTATACGAGTAATGCTTTTAATGAATTTTGTGCAAACAATGGTATAGTTCATGAAGTTACTCCACCATACACACCTGAGTCTAATGGGGTTGCTGAGCGAAAGAACAAAACATTTAAAGATATGATTAATAGTATGCTTATTAACTCTGGGTTGCCTAAATACATGTGGGGGGAGGCTCTAAATACGGCTTGCCATATTTTGAATAGAGTCCCTCTAAAACACATGGATAAAACACCCTTGGAGTTATGGAAAGGCAGGATGACTAGTCTTAAGTATCTTCGTGTGTGGGGGTGCCTTGCTAAGGTGCTTGTTCCTGAACACAAGAGAAAGAAACTAGATCCAAAGACTGTTGATTGTATCTTTCTGGGCTATCTTGAAACCACTACAGCTACGAGATTTTTAGTGTTAAAATCTGACATAGATGGTATAGTGGCAAACACGATAGTTGAATTTCGAGATGCGACATTCTTTGAGGATGTCTATCCTATGAAGACTGAAAGACCTGAAACGACTTCTGAGGAAGATCCTACTCACACATCAAGTTCTATTCCTGATCATATGGAAAAGATGACAAATATGGGGGCGGAACCTAGTAGTAGCTCTAGTCCTAAGGAACTAGAGGAACCAAGGAGAAGTAAGCGTGCAAAGGTAGTCAAGGATTTTGGAGGTGATTTCATCACTTACAATATCGAGGACGAACCTTTAACTTTCCGGCAAGCTATGGATTCTTCTGAGTCAAGGCACTGGAAGGGCGCTGTCAAGAGTGAAATTGACTCTATTGTTTCTAATGGAACATGGGAGTTGGTTGATCTCCCTCCTGGGTGTTCTACTATTGGGTGCAAATGGGTCTTTAAAAGGAAGTTGAACCCTGACGGCTCAATAGATAAGTACAAAGCTAGATTGGTAGCTAAGGGTTTTAAGCAAAAGGAAGGAATTGATTATTTTGATACATATTCTCCGGTTGCAAGAATGGTAACAATCCGAATGCTTATAGCATTGGCTTCAGTCCATGGTCTTATCATCCATCAGATGGATGTAAAGACGGCTTTTCTTCATGGTGAACTAGAAGAAGAGATTTATATGGATCAGCCTGATGGATTTGTTGCATCAGGCAATGAAAGGAAAGTATGTAAGTTGATTAAGTCCATCTATGGCTTGAAACAAGCTCCCAGAGATTGGCATAAAAAGTTTGATGAAACTATATTGCCTTTCAGTTATAAGATTAATGAAAGTGATAAGTGTGTCTACACTAAAGTTAAAGGTAATGAGTATGTTATTTTGTGCCTATATGTGGATGACATTTTACTGTTTGGAACCAATATTGAGATTATTAACGAGACTAAAGAATTCTTGAAAAGGCATTTTGAAATGAAGGATATGGGTGAGGCAAGTGTGATTCTTGGAATCAAACTGATTCAGTCTACTGAAGGAATAACCTTGACTCAATCTCATTATATAGAGAAATCTATACTTGAGAAATATGGTTATTCACAGTGTAGAATCGCTAGTACACCTTATGATTCGAAAGTTTCCCTTGTCAAGAATACTTCAGGAGTGCCTGTGTCTCAGTTAAGGTATTCTCAGATTATTGGGAGCTTGCAGTATCTTGCTAACTGTACTAGACCAGATATTTTATATTCTGTGTCTAAATTGGCTAGATATACAAGCTGTCCAAACAGAACTCATTGGGATGCTCTTGATAGAGTACTTAGATATCTAAAAGGCACAATGTACCTTAGTTTACACTACAGGAGATTTCCTGGTGTGCTTGAAGGGTACAGTGATGCAAGTTGGATAGCTAAGAAGTCTGGTTCCAATGGAGTGACTGGATACGTGTTCACCTTGGCTGGTGGAGCAATATCCTGGAAGTCAAGCAGACAGACTATAATTACTCGGTCTACTTTTGAGGCTGAGTTGTGTGCACTTGACGCCACAGGGACGGAGGCTGAATGGTTACACGGACTTATGTCTGCAATACCTGTAGTAAGCAGACCGCTTCCTGCTATTGCTATTCACTGTGATAGTCGAACAACTATCGACAAGATTAGCAGTAAAAAGCATAATGCTAAAACTAAGAGACACATCCAAGTTAGACTCAAGTCTATAAGGGGTTTAGTGACTGATAGGATCATAGCTATAGAGTTCATAGGAACTCAGAATAATATAACTGATCCTCTTACTAAAGGACTGGAACCTGCAGTGGTCCTTAAGTCAAGGTTGGGGATGGGACTGTCAACCCATCATAATTCATCAACAGTGGGAACCCAATACACATGAGAGGAGATCCCTCGAAGTGTATTCAATGGGTAATAACAAGCTGTAAGGATGAGTTGGTAGTACCTTTGCTACATAGATGATACTATAGTATCTGAGTCTATCCCCTGTAAACCTAGAAGGTACTGACACTGCCAGAAAAGCAAGAGTGGTAAAACTCTGAATGGGATCAAGTCATTTGACGAGATAGAGGCAGTATATCTCTGGAGATGCCCAGCTAAGCGAATGTAATTGTGTGGTCGCAATTAGAGGATAGGGTTAATCCTTGAAGCATTCGACGAACAGGATCGAGACATGACCATTAATGTCTCAAAGCCGTAGATTGGCACCATAACCTTTGACTTGTCGTCGTCTATGGAATATGGTTATACTAAACGGATTAAGATTCAAGGTGAAACATTCCATCTGAGTCCGATAGCCATTGAAGTAGAGAAATTAGGAGGGTTCAAACCCAGAAGGGTACCGACTCTGAAAAAAACAAGTCATGATGGGAAATTGATCGCATTTCTGTATGGATTTGTGGGGGATTGTTAGAAAATTAGGATTTTAGAGCTTAATTTAATTATGTTCTTGATGTTAATCCTAAAATCTAATGATTGGAAATTGTTCAATGATATTTGAACTTAAATTTTCATGTATGGTTTTAAGAATTTTCTCAATGAAATCCATATGAAATGAGAGTTGAAAGTAGCTTGGAAAAGCTTGGAAAATTTGAGAATGTTTGTCCCACATTGAAATAAATAAAGGGGGTTGTGTGCTTTATATGGTATTACCCACATGAGTAGTATACAACTACTAAGGTGTGTGATGGTCCATTGTGTTGTTATGTGCTTCACGCGCACACACACGTGCGCGCCCCGCCCCGCCCCGCACCGCACCGCACCGGACCGGACCGGGTCGGGTCGAAGGGCGATTTGGGCGAATGTCTCGGCGTCTCGCGTACGCGAGGCGACCTGGGCGAGAATTTTATTTATTTGAGAATTATTTTAATTCGAATTTATTTATCGGTGACTGGATTATTGGGCTGGGTACTGAAATAGGCTAAGTCACTTTGTTAGTGGGCTTAGTCTAAATATATTGAACCTGCAAATAATCTGATCTGTAACAAGTTCTGATATCAGAATCAGAACTTAAGAACTGAACTTAACAAGTTCTGATATCAGAATCAGAACTTAAGTACTGATGAATCAAATCAGAACTTAACTTAAGTTCTGATAATAATGTGGGTGTTAATGTGAAAAGCTGTTACAAATAATTTAAATTCAAAAGCTGATCAATTTTGATTTTTTCATTAATGAATTCAAAATCTGATCAGTTTTGATTTTTTCATTAATGAGCAGTTTAATTCAGACATTAAGTGTGTGGACAGTTTCATTTTTCCTCTCCTATAAATAGAGGTTAAAGTGAATGTATTAGACACACTACATTCTCTTCTCTTCAACCTCTCTGCATTTCTCTCCCAAAAGTCCTGAAGTGCTGATATTTTCCGGCGACTGAGGTACTGGTCGAAGTGGAGCTTTTGTTGCTGCTGTTAACATAAACTCCGAGCTGTTTTATCCTGGTGGAGATATTGTGCGCATCCCAAACGCAACAGGTAGTGGCAATATTCTCTTCAAGAGCAGCCAGGACTTCGAGCAAGGCCTGGTGACTCAGCTGTGATCATTTTTCTTGGCATTTTGTATCTGTGAACCTTTATTTCAGTCACTGTTAAAAGCTATGATTTCGAGTACATCTTTCTTTCTCTCTTCGTTATTTCAGTTACTGATTTTGTTTACCTGCATGTTTTGTTTTGTTAACTGTGGTCTTGGCCTAAACTTGCTAAATTCTTTATACACTTGCTTCTATGTTACTATATTTGTTAGTGAGATTTACAACACTTCTGAGGGGAGCCAATTAGAACCCATTATATTTAATATATATATATAAATCTGAAAGTACAAATGAGTTTGAGATGTTAAGAAACGGATGTTATAATTTTTTTTTTGTGAAATATGAATACAAAACACTCCATATTTATAAAGAAAAATATGACCGTTGATAATTATTCCCATTACTTGCTTGTACATTATCTAAATACAACCGTTGTAATGTAGTAAAAAAAAAGATGGGGCCCATCAGATTGCTGCCCGTTGCCAAGTCCATCAAATATCAATGGACCTATTACAGTATCAATAATTGATGGCCTCAATCTTTAAGCGCTGCATAGACATTTGACTTTAGTCCTTCAATTCAGTCATGAATTAACTATTTTAGTCATGCGTTGAATATGCTCTTAAAGTTTAATTTATTTGACTTGGATAGTTACATTTTTGGTCATATGGGAAAAGCAAATTACTCGACATAAGTTAAGTCTTAGGACAATTGCAATTTTATATTTGGATCATCCGAAATACTAATGAATAACTTCAAATCACTAATTATTAAAAAAAAATATCATATCTGAAATCTTAATAATAATAATATTGTATATTACTAGGGTTTGAATCGGATCTCACTTTGCGTTTTCAATATTGTAACTGTACCTGGAATTCCTACCGTATAAACAAATATACGGTTACAAAAGTTGAAAACAGTTTGTAATGCTCAGCTCAGATCTCGCAGTGTTGTGGTCCAAAAATACATGCCAACTGCCAAGGCAAATTGTTTTTGGTAGGAAAGTCCTGGTGTTCACATTCACATCACTGCCAAAACAACAACCTTCAATCTCTTATTCAACCTCCTTTGTCTCTGGTCTCTTGGTTTTGAGAACAATTTGTAGTGTTCAAATTTACAAGTGGTAAAAATGAAAATATGATGCACTATCCAAATAAAAATGACCTTAATACACGTATTCAGCTCACTAAGTTTGGTGAAATAACAACTGTACCGTTAAAATAAATTATTTGCTCATATATCTTTTCCAAGGGACCATTTTTCTCAGAAAATAATTTTGATTGTTACATAATTTATGGAGTTAATTAATGGGAAAATGAATTTTTTTTTCACCCAACTTATTGTGTATTTAAAAACTTACCACTCAACTATAATTTTTTTGTTTTACTCACTAATGTTAGGTTCAGATTTTTTTTAGTCACTTACGTTAGGTTCAGATTTGATTATTAGTATTTTGTCAATTTTCTATAGCATTATTAAAATATAATGATAACTAGTACAAAAAGTGTCATATGTGTCTTATAAGAAGGTTTATACGTGTTTGAGTTTGCTAGATGAAATATGGAGGAGTTGTATAATATCTGAATTATATAACTATGTTATAGGAAGGACTTGTATTGTTTTGAATATCTTGTTACGCAAAAAATCGGTTCATGTACGTGTGTTATTTCTTAGGTAGAGTACTAAACTCAAAACCAAAATTATTAGGAAGAGCCATCCCAATCTGTACTAAAATTATTGGGAAATAAAAAAATAAAAAATTCAATATAGTCAAATTAGAAAACTGATCATAAAGTACTAAAAACATTAAAAAATTACATATCAATATTTTACCAAACGACACTTTCAAAAACACAATGAAATCACTAGTCACGGCTCCTTTATGCAACTCTTACCGACCCAAAATCTAACTATAAACCCATCCATTCTAATAGTATTGTAAAACAAGTATATATGTAAACACAAAAATAATAATATTGTAATTAGGGGTGTTCGCGGTGCGGTGTGGTGCGGTTTGGACCAAAATCGCAAACTAAACCGCGGGTGCGGTTTGTCTAAATTCTCAAACCGCAAACGCATCGCGAAAATCTTAAACCGCGCAAACCACACCACGAAAATGCGGTGTGGTGCGATGCGGTTTGAGCGGTTTGAGCGCTTTAAGAAAATAATAAATTTTAATGCGGGCGATTTACAATTTTCAATACATCAATAAATAAGTTTAAAGTTGATAGTATTACTTCAAAATACAATTTTAGTAAATCTGAACCATAAACTATAATTTCTAATTTTGTTTGGCATACATTAGATAAAATTTCAAATTATATGAGTTATTGACAAAAAATAATAAACGGTAGCATTCAACCATCCACGATAAGGTGCAACAATACTACATAAATGCTTATTATATATATTTGTTTATATTATAAAGGGACAATAATAATATATTATTTATTTATTGTAAAGGTACAAAAGCATTATCTATATATATATTATAATAATATGCGGTGCGGTGCGGTGCGGTGCGGTTTGAACCACGAAAGCAAAGTCCCAAACCGCACCGCACCACGCGGTCTAACAAAAATACAAACCACGACCGCACCACGAAAAGTTTAAATCACGCGGAGCGGTGCAGGGCGGTGCGGTGCGACGCGGGCGGTTTGTGCGGTATGATTAGTTGTAATAACGTGAATTTGGTATTATATCAAAATACTCTCACAAGATATTTTTTTTACAGACATAGTTTTATAACTTATTTTAAAGATTTTTTTATATATAAAAATTTAAAAGTTAAATTATTATTCAGAAAAAAAATTAAAATAATTCATTAAACATCTTTTAGGAGGCTTAAAATGTTTGTCAAACTCTAAAGATATGGAGTACTATATATAAAGATATAGACATATCTAAAAATTTTAAAATATTATAAACTACCACCATATTTTTAAAATGCTACAACAAATTGACATAATACTAATAATCAAATCCGAACCTAACATTAGTGACTAAAAACCAATATGAACCTAACATTAGTGAGTAGAATAAAAAAAATAGTCGAATGGTAACTTACTAAAAACATGATAAGTTGAGTGACGAAAAAATCCATTTCCCCTTAATTTATTCGGGTATGATTTTTTTCCATTTTCATCCTGCTATTAGTGAGTATAATTTGTTTTCGACCAGATTGAATTTTTTTTATTCCCTTTTACCTCTTACAGTCATCAACTAAAATCTGAAATAATAATAATTTTCTTTAACCGGGTTGAAATATCAAAATCAAACATAATAAATATTAAATACATGGTTAATGCTGATGAGTTTATCGGTTCAACCAATTATATTCCCCTGGTCAAAAATTTGTACTTAAAAATAAATTTCATTCATCGAATTGTAATATAACAAAGAGATTAATCACTCCACTCGATGTCTCGACTTCTTGGTTTTCGTAATTAATCACAAGTTGGTCTTGCTAACAAACAAGAAAAGAAAAAGGAGGCATTCATTAGGACTTTATAAGAACTAGCTATTACTCTGGAACAACCCTTCTTTCTATCTTCACAGAGAAGATTGATCCAAAACATGTTAAAGGTCTAGATTTTTTGCCTACCTGGTGTTTGGTTTGTCCAATTCCTTTTTGAAGAGAATGTTCTTATGATCAAATGTTGTTTTATCGTGATCATTAGAGGAGAAAATTAGATAGTAACCGGAAATACGATAATGTCAAAGGTTGTCCCTGAGCTCTACATTATCGTATTTTCAGTTACTCTGATTTATGATTTCCAGGCTGAAACATAAACTGACACATCACTATACTAAACCAATATATACAAACATTTTATGTGAACGCACTAGATTCATACAGATACATTTTAAATAAAATAGTTTAACAATGTGTTTTCATCACCATCTTAAAAAGCTACAATTCAGTAATTCAATATCACATATCCCTGGTATCACTAAGATTAAATAATTAAGCTTTTCAGTCAAAATGTTATTACACAGCCAGAACTAAAATATCTCACTCACATGTGCTAAGGAGTCGACAAGCATCAATAATTCGACTGTTACAGTTGAGAAACTAGTCTTCTGGTCATGACGTATCTGCGAAGCTAACTTAAAACTGCACCAGAAAGGGACTCGGTCCAATCAGAAGAGGTGCCAAAACATCACTTGTTCAGCTAACAAGCTTCCTGAGTACAGCCTCAGCTCTCTGTTCAAACTTTGGCATGGCCCAGTCATGCTGAACTATGTCAAGTCCATCTTTCTCGGCACCCAAACTCTGGTGAGAACAATAATGAGTATATAATCAAATCAAAGTGATCAGGATGCATAATAAATACATGCAAGGAGCTGCCGAGTCAACATTTACAGATATGGAATAAACACAATATCTTTGGTTGTCCACAAAATTCAATGATTGTCTTAAACAAAGCAACTTCATCTATTTACCTTGGATGGGTCAAAGCCAAATCCACTCATTTGCATCATGCGTTGTGTGTCATCTGTAGCTGCATCACAAAGACATGTTAATTCAATAACAACTAAACTCTTTACATGTCTCAAACAAAGAGAATTAAGAAAATGTCTTCAATTTAAAATTGCAAATTCACTAACCATTTTCTTCTCCCAGAATAAGACTAAATAAACCCCTTAGTCCAAACAGATTGAGGAAGTACCTGAAAAAGAAGCAGAACATAATATTTAACTGATTGCGGCTAACAGAGATGAGATACATTACTTCATACAAACTGAAAGAAGAAAAAGGTTTGAAAAAATACCATGAGCGACTGCTGACGTAGCTAACATCTACAGTGCTTAAATCAATTCCATTTTGTAACATTGACCTAAACCTTTGAGTCAGTGGAAAAGGTATCTTTGCTGTAGACAAAAAAATCCAAAGATCCAGATTATTACAGAAAATGTATACATCAACAGAAAAGAGTAGAATATACACAGTACACATGGATGTTGTAATCCTAATTTAGATGATATATTTTAAACATTTCAGTGAAGAAAATAACAAAGGACAATGAGGAGTTCAGTTCAAACAGAAGTAACGTTTTCCAAAAATAAATAGAAATAAGAGCATACAAACCTGCTACAAATCCGGAGAAGAAAAAGTTGACCCAGGCAAAAGTAAGAGTCTGACGGGAAGAATCATTTATTAGAACAATTGTAATGATAAGTAGTGAAATTTAAGGAGAACAAGATCTTTTTAAAAACAAATACCTGGGGTATGATCATTGAGAGATTCTTCTTCATCATGTCCATAGCCATGTTGGGATCAGAGAACATTTGAGCCTGTGGATTGTTCTGAGCCTGGCCCTTAGGAACATGAAGCAATCCATTTTCCTGCAATGATAATTAACTTCAGTGTAATAGACTATCATTACTGACCTCAGGTAGTGCACTAGCTCTCAAACATTTAGAGTTGCAGCCACTAGCAAGACAAGAAAAACAAAAAGAAGCACAGCAACAACCATCTTCCTCTATTTGTATTACATTAATGTGCTTGTTGGCATGCCTGCATACAAGCTCTTAATGTACTTAAGAATACCCCATCTTCACTTGGCCTTGTAGCAATTCATGTGTCACTTTCTAATATATAAATAACCAGGGGAGAAGTTATATTATCTTTTCAACAGAGTCACTTTTCCCCCATATATACATCTATGTAGTACAAAACTCCTAAATGAAGGCCTTGTGTATATTATAAAAATTGTAGACATGGTTTCCTACCAATTAGATTAGCAGACACGAGAAACCAGGACGTTGAAATTGCAACATGTCCGCAAGATTAGAGCCCCATTCCTAATAAAAGTAATATTTTTCCAATTGGAAGTTTTATCTTATTTCTAACATTTATGATTTAACATCTCCCATTTCAAATTAGGAGGTGGATTTTGATCACCAAACTGTTGGTTCAAGGTTAAATATAATTGAGAAATATCCAACCCTAAACTTGCTTAACTAATCATTCTATCTAGCTAGTCACACCTTACCCGATAGATTAACTTTCGCAAGTCTTTCACTAAAAATATTACCTTTAACCATTATGATCCTCATTAAATCATACTATCAGTCCTGAACACACTAACATTCATCCTATATTCACTTAAATTTTCATAAATTAGTCATAAACGCGACTCGGTACAACAACACCAGGAGCTTAAATTCCAACCAAACAATTCATAAAATTGAATTTCCCAAACAATCAAACATTCAAAGTACGCAAGTTCAACACAAAGTCTCAAACTTCATCACAAACTCATACAACAGAAACAAAAAATACGAAAAGGGTAATCAAGAAACACAAACCTCATTAGTAAAATAAGCTTTTCGGGCCCGAAAAGCCTTAGCAGGAATAAAATTAGCAGCAGCCCTCAAATTCCTAGCCCTAATAATAACTTGCCTGCAAAACAATCCAAACAATCAAAACCCCACATAAACAAAAAAAAAACATACAAATAAAAACAATAAACAAATTACAAACATACCCTTCTTTGACAATCTTAAGATCAGGGGTTTGAGAAGAGCGCATGAGCTTAGAAACAAAGTAACGAAGAACACCAATAAGTACCATTACTACAGATAATGGTATTAATACCCAGTTTCTAATTGCTGTATCTAACACTAAATCTTCTGCCATCGTTTCTGCTTGGATTAGATGGGTTGATTTGCAGCCTCTTTCTCTGCTCTCTGAAGATATGAGCGAGTTTGTGATCGGATTCAAAGAGGGTGCGTTTTTGTAATGTTCAATGCCAAACACGGTCTTAGTGTTTCTGCTTTTTATTGGGCCCTTGATTTTCTTTTTTTGGGCTTTATATATGCATGCAATCCCCAAATTCGTATTCTTTTGGGACTAGGATCTAGTTTTATTTTATTGAATTTATTTTTATTCTATATTTTTTTCCATATGCAACCTGATCCAGATTGGAACATTACCTTCAATTCACTTATTTTGATGTTTTTCAATATTTATTTCTCTATATTTATATTTGAACTTAACATTAGAGATTAGAACTGAAACATAAATTCAAACCTTTTTTAGATTTTTTTAATTAAATATTAAGGAATATTACAAATAATATTATTGTATAATTGTCTTTAGCAATTAAAGGTGTAAACGAATTAAACTGTTGGTGAACTACTCGAGTCCGGCTCATAAAATATTCAAATTCGGCTTGGCAATAATCGAGCCGAACTTGAACTATTCAAATTCTTTACGAAACCGAACTCGAACTTCAAATTACCTGGCTCGTAAGTATCGCGAGCCTTATCGAACCTTTACTATTTTTAATTTTTTTTACTATAACTATAATTTTCTATAGATATTGAATATTTTATTTATATTTTATATACTTAATCGAATCAAACTCGAGCCGAAACAGTCGTATTTCGAATTTTTCTCAATATTTAGTGAAATCGATTCGAGTTTTTGAGACTTCTGTAGACATCGGTTCGGTTTTTAAAATCGATGTAGTATATATGGTATAGACATCGACTCTTTTACAGAACCGATATGATATACATGATATAAAGATCGATTGTGTTTTAAGAACTGATGTACTAAGCCATTTTTAACACATGTCCAAAACCGATGTAAAAAATAGGGACTTTTAACATCACATGCCTAGACATCGATTATAAGAATTTTTAACATCGAAATAGAATCGATGTCTATTGACGTTTTTCTTAGGTCCACTAGATACATACAGAGGAGGAGTGAATGTATGTTTTTCGTATTTAATCGATTAATGCAGCGAAAAATGAAACTTTAAAACAAAATAAACAAAAAAAAGAGATTTTGCGAAATAATTCTTATATAAAGAAATTAAATCACAAAGGTTTGCTTACACCTTTGAATAAAGATTCAAAGTTACAAAGAGAAAGAGCCAATACAAATATATAAGCTATCAAACTAATGGATTCTTTCTATCACTCTACAAACCTATAACTCGTATCAAATGATAATCAATACAATCAAAAAAGTTATAAATGATGAGTGTATCTACATGTGTAAGGCTTTAATGGTGTAAAAAAACTTGGGCATGACCTCTCCTTATCAAATCAATATTTTTGTGTGCTGAGAATAATTTGCAAGAGTTTGGCACTATTCACGGTTGAAGATATGCAATTCCAATTTGCATCTTTTTTATTATCTAGGCCGGTAGCTTGGAGAGAGGAAAAACATACGTGGCACAATACTGTACAGGTAAAATGATTGACAACTTGCATTTTTTGTCCAAGTTGCGCCTATATCATTTCTTGAGAAAACACCTTCCATGGCGCCTACAAGGACTTCTTGCCATAGAATATGAAGAACCTTGTGCTTACAAGGGAGTAGAGATACCTACTGGCCCCTATAGGGAAGCAACAAGTCTCTTTGACTTAGTTTTTGAGCCAACTTGCGCCTACAAGGTACAAGAGGGAGCGTTACTTGCGCTTGGGAGGAGAAAATGTGGATTTACCTTAGTTTTTTGAGCTAGTTGCGCCTCCAAGGGACCAAGGAGATGTTAATTGCGCCTAGAGGTGGTAAGTAACTCTTTCTTACTTATATTTTATTGCTACTTGTGCCTTCTAGGGGTAAGTAGTAGGCCACTTGTGCCTAGGGTGAACCAAAAGCATTTCTTAGTTAGTTTTTGAGCTCATTTCTTCCCTAGTTCTCCTACTAGGTCAAAACCACTTCTAGTACTTGGTTTTTGAGCCATACTAAAGTAGTTGCTTATACTAGGCAAGAGAGTATCCTTGGTGACTCTTACTACAAGGTAATGATCACTTTTACTTAGTTTTTTGTTAAGCACTTTAACCCTTTAATTATCACGTCTTCATGTATTTTCTTCGAGTCTTCGTATAAACCATATAACCTTCATATTCAAATATGAATACTCACTAAAAAATCCTTCTAATGATAGTACTTAGTTTTCCTTCACGGGTCACTAACGCCTAGTGCAATGGTCTGGTTCACAGGCGACTAGTTCCGCTCTCAGGTTTTCGTACTATAATCTTTCCATAACATTGTTACATCTTCTACCATATACAATCAACTTCACGTGAAATCCTTTAGGTCTTCATACTATTATAAATAACTACTTCAAATGACTTCAACCGTATTCCTCCGTTGCCTGAACATATTAATGAACTTCATACAGACTTCTGTTGACGTCTTCTTAATTACAACTACCAAGATCATTATGTATATACCCAATAATCAATATATATTCATTCTAATGGAACATAGATTATTTTCAAGTCCTTTGTTCTATGTTGAGTTATGCAAACCGGCATTTTTGAGTTAAACATACAACTACAATCTTACTCAACAATATTCCCTTATTTGCTGTTACACCTGACAGTCAAATAATAATGGAGAAACAAAAGTTTGGAGGATCACTCAACTAACTCCAAAAATAAATCTTCATTAAGATTTCAACATTCAGCTCTTAACTTGTAAATAATACTATCTTATATCTTTTGCATCTTCCATAAACCTTTCAGCTTCAGCAGAGAACTGATTCTTCTCTCCCTCATGTAAAGTTACAAATAGATACATCTTCCAATTCTGTCTTCAATCTTCAGATCTTCTTATGTTTAATGATCTCACAATGTGTTTCACTCCACTCTACACTCAAGTGTTTGTCACTCAGTTTCACGATAAGTCACCCACTTAGATTTCCATACATTCAAGTGTACCTACAAAATATTCCTTTTAAAAGAAAAGTTGCCTTCCACCTTTAAGGATGGAAAATCTCAGTCAAGAGATTCAAAAATATTCCTTCTGAGAGGGGAAATTAAGATTCTTTTGAGTGGCATAATTCCTGATATCTCTCAACTTCCACGAAGAAGTATACCTTATAAACTCGTCAGATAATATCTGAGTCCTCATTTATAATTTGTAATTTTGACTAAAGTCAAAATCATTTCCAGATTTGAATTCTGGGAAGATAATCAATGACCAATGATATGTCATTAGGGATCAAAATTTTCTTCTAAAGTCTGTGAAGACTTATCAGAGATAATGATCCAGAATCATGGGCCCAAATTCAAAATCAGAGATAATGAATAGAGGAATGATCCAAGAATCTGACCTTTTTCCTAATCCAAAAATCAGAGCATAGAAAAATGTAGCACATATTTAGAATCATAACCCTAATCCAAAGATCAGAGTTAAAGATTTTTAATGCCAAGATCTATTGATTAAGATCCAATTATTTTTGGTGTCCTTGATATGGTTTAACAACAATTGTTTCGTCAATACCTTCCTTGTGTATAAATCTCACGTGTGCATAGGAAATATATATATCAAGGGGTAGTGACTCTCATTCAGATGCCCTGGCTGACATGAAAATTTCAATTGATTACATTCTGTTGGAAGAATGCACCTATTAACAGTTTATATGCCTTTATAGCTCTATATTCTTTTGAGAGAATATAGATAGGCTTACAGATGTCTCGAGGTATAGATACTCCACTACTTTGTAAGAGACAAAGATGTAGGGTTGACCGATCCCCGATCCTTCCTTACGTGGTGCTGCTTGGCACTATCTCCCTCTTTCTCAACACAACTCCAATACCACGTGGTAATTTTTCTGACACCAAGTTGATATCGCAAGAAAATCAGGTGTTTTAGAGCAAAATATGGTAAATATATCAGAGCACGGTAAAGAATGCTGGTTGAGAAGTGTTTGGTACTATGACTTGTGTCAAAACCGATAGGGTTTCATAGGCTCATAGTCAGTTCATAAAAACACCGAGGGTTGATTATCACAAACTTCTAAAGTACAATATCATAGAATTTAGTGATCAATATCATAGTGATTCAGGAGCTTATACCTTTGACTTACCACTACACGGATTCATGAAGGAAGTCTTATGTGATTATGCCTCTTGATTCTTTTGATAATTCTATTTATTCAAATCTCATTAGATTAAAATAATTCATGTTAGTCTAACACAAAGAGGATAAAAGCTATTCTAAAATAACAATATTGACATAAAATAATCCGAGTTTAGCGTGACAAGATCAAATATTCATACCAAGAGTGTATTTAACAAGATTTTACCAATGTTGACTAGTCACATCAAGACTATAGACATGAGAACAAGAAAATATTTGAGAATAACAACTACCAGTTGGATTTTACAATTACACGAGTATTTGTAAGAGAAGAAACTAGGCCCAAATCAAAATTATAATCCAAACATGAAAAGTAGACTAATCCATAAACTAATCTGAATCTGAATAGTCTATTTTTATGGGCTTAATTAATGGACTCCACAAACTCAACAATCTCCCATTTGGAGTCTGGCCAATCTCCACTTCACTCTTGTAAGTCTAGTAAAATCAATTCTTCAATCAATAACTCTAACTAGTGCAGCACCTTCTCATCAATCAACTCTGAAGGCCAGTTGAAGCTACGCAATGTTTCAACTTTTCATTCGTAACCACCTTAGTCAACATATTTGCAGGATTCTTTGAACCAAGGATTTTCTTCAAGGATAAAGTACCACTGCTTATCAACTCTCTTGTAAAGTGATATCTCAGCTGAATATGCTTCGTTCTAGCATGAAACACAGTTTCTTCACAAGATAAATAGCACTCTGACTGTCTCTATACAAAGCACTGTCCGCCTATTTCTTACCCAACTCCTCAAGAAAATTCTTCAACCAAATCATCTACTTGCTAGCTTCAGAGATAGCCATATATTCTGCTTCTGTGGTTGAAAGAGCAACACTCTTTTGAAGTCAATACATCCAACTAACTGCAGTGCCACCCAAAATGAAAATATAACCTGTTGTACTTTTTCTTGTATCCAAACATCCACCCAAATCTGCATCAGAGAACCCTTCCAAGATAACATATTTCTTATTAAAACATAGTGCAACCTTGGATGTGCCTTTCAAGTAGCGTAACAACCACTTGATTGCTTCCCAATGCCCTCTTTCAAGATTAGACATAAGTCTGCTAACAACTCTCACTTAATAAGCATTGTCTGGCCTTGTACACACCATAGCATACATTAAACTGCCAACTGTAGATGCATAAGGAACTTTAGCCATATCTTTCCTGCCTTCATCTGTTTTAGGTGATTGATTATTTGCGAGATTAAAGTGACTCGCCAACGGTGTACTTCTGGTCTTCGCATCCTGGATAATGAATTTTTGCAATAATTTCTCAACATACTTCTCTTGAGATAATTTTAAAGTACCTCCAGCTTTATCCCTTATGATGCTCATACCAAGTATATGTTTTGTTGCACCCATATCCTTCATCTCAAACTCCTTAGACATCTGTCTCTTTAACGTGTTGATTTCCCTCATGTTTAATCCTGCTATCAACATGTCATCAACTTACAACAACAATATGATATAAGATGAATCAAACTATTTAAAGTAACAACAATGATCCATATCACTCCTCGTGTACCCATCCTTCATCATAAAGATGTCAAACTTCAAGTACCATTGTCTTGGTGCTTGCTTTAAACCATACAAGCCTTTTATAAGCTTGCAAACAAGATTTTCTTTCCCAACTACCTAAAATCCCTCTGGCTGAACCATGTAGATGTCTTCCTCAAGATCACCGTGTAAGAACGCGGTCACAACATCTAGTTGCTCTAGATGTAAATCCTCTGCAGCCACAATACTTAGCACAATTATGACTATAGTCATCTTAATAACGAGAAAAAATATATCGGTATAGTCAATACCCTTTTTATGTTGATAACTCTTGACTACTAACCTTGCCTTGTATCTCTTGCTTCCATCATGTTCTTCTTTGATCCTGAACATCCACTTATTCTATAAAGCCTTCTTTCCTGCTGGTAACTCTGTTAAAGACCAAGTCTCATTCTTCTCAAGAGAACTCATCTCCTCATCCATGGCTGATTTTCACTGAATTGAATCATCCATTTGTACTACCTCTGAATAACACTGAGGCTCCCCGTCCTTGGTTAATAATATATAATATCCTGAAGGAGAATATCTTGTGGTGGCTTTACACTTCTGCTAGATTTTCTTACCTCATTCTGTGGAGTTACTGGGACCCTGTCATCAGCATTCTCCGAACTCCCACTATTTCCTGCAAGATCTGTTTCTATAATATCTTCAAGCATTGCTTCCTATTTCTCAGGTTGTTCCTTTGTAAACTCAAAATCAACTACAAGCTTATCCTTATACACTGCATTCTCATTAAAAGTAACATCTCTACTTCTAATGACCTTCTTAGTCAGTTCATCCCAGAAATGGTAACCCATATCATCTGAGCCATAACCAATGAAGATACACTTCTTTGCTTTCGGATCAAGCTTGTCCCTATCGGAATCTTTAAAACGCACATAAGAAACACAACCAAAAACTCACAAGTGTGAAAGATTTACCTCTTTTCCTGTCACTCTTCTTCAGGAATCTTGAACCCCAAAGGAATTGAAGGTCCTCTACTTATGAGATACGCTGCTTTGCTAACTGCATCTGCCCAGAACATCTTTGGCAACCCTGCATGTAATCTCATACTCTTGGCCCTCTCATTCAAGATTCTATTCATGCCCTCTGCAACACCATTCTGCTTTGGTGTCTCTGTAATAGTTTTAATCATTCTAATCTCAAATTCCACACAATAACTTTTAAACTCATCACTAATATATTCACCACCATTATCTGACATCAAACTCTTTACCTTCAAACCAGTCTGATTTTCAACTTCAGTCTTCCACTTCTTGAAAGTAGAAAACACATCTGATTTATTCTTCAAAAAGTAAACCCATACCTTTCTAGTGGAATCATTAATGAAAGTGACATAGTAGCGAGATACGTCCAATGACGCAACTGTTGTTGGACCATATACATATGTATGAACTAGCTCTAACTTCTTAGCCTTGGGGGTCCTCCCTGATTTTGCAAAAGTAACACGTTTCTGATTTTCAAGAACACATGGCTCACGGAATCCAACTTCCACATTCTTCAACTCTGGAATCTTCCCCTTTGAAGTTAACAGCTTCATACCTTTTTCACTCATATGACCAAGCCTTTGGTGCCACAAATTGAAGACTCAATCTCATCAACAACTGCATTTGCTTCATAGATAGATTGTTACAAAGTCCCATTTTTCTCTCCACATAAAATAACTAGATTCCCCTTTATAACCTTCCAATGTCCGTCTCCGAAAGTAACTCGATAACCTTCCTTATCTAACTGACCCACAGATTTCAACATCTTCTTCAGTCCAGGAATGTACCTTACATCTTTCAACGTCCAGCTAGTTCCCAAAGAGGTTCTGAGATTAATATCTCCCATGCCCGCAATATCCAAAGTCTCATCATCAGCAAGATGAACTTTACCAAAATTTTCAACTCTGAAATTTAACATTAAATCCTTACAAGGGGTAGCATGGAATGATGCACCAAAATCCATAACCCATAATTCAACCGAACATTCAACACAACAAATCAAAGCATCGTTCTCCCTGATTTTTATCTATTTATAGATTGAAGCAAGCCTCAAGGAGAATGAATATTCATTTTGATAAAATGGTCATAGAGTTTGGCTTTATTCAAAATGAAGATGAACCATGTGTTTGCAAGAAGTTAGTGGGAGCCTTGTGACATTTCTAATATTATATGTAGATGACATATAACAGATATGGAATGACATGCCTTCTCTACAGGCTATTACGACTCGGTTGAGAAATAATTTCTCGATGAAAGACTTAGGCGGTGTTACCTATATATATTAGGGATCAAGATCTATAGAGATAGATTGAAGAGATTATCGACCTAGTCAGAGTACATACATTGATAAAGTATTACATCATTTTATGATTCAAGAGACAAAGAAAGGATATGTTTCGATATCTCAGGAATAGTGATCTCAAAAGAAAATTCCCCTTTGAATCATTAGATGATAAGGTGTGACGCCCTCAATCTCGGGGTTAGAAAATGAGGACCCACACAACATTAAACTACCATTAAATATGCATAAACCCCGATTAATTATTAACAGGATCTAACAATATAAAGTTTGAGACAAGATTACAACTACCAACCATAATATATAATACAACCCAAAATAATATTTAATTTACACAATCGATTCCGGCTTGGAACCGATAGATAACCCATTATATCTTTAAACACTTTCCGACTAAGCGCTTGCTCACACATAACCTGTACTACCTGCCATGGCATCTGGAAGCCTACAACACGGTAGGGGCCACCAGGTACGCTCTAACGAGCAGTGCGCCTAAGTCTGACCATCCTCTTACTTAACTGCCATGGATAGAATAAAGCAAAACATATGTGTATAAAACTCAGCAAGTAACTATATGACAATTCTACGATACAATATCAACAATATACCATTATTGCTTTTAAGGCATTCTACTTTACAATCTCTAGGTGGCAGATTTCTGTCTTTGGGCTATGAAAGGGTTATGAAGAAAGGTTTAGTATTTCAGGATTGAAGGCTCAAGATAGGGTGAAAGCTGACATTCATCACAAATCAACATGGGGATCTCAAAGGATCTCTCACCAGGAAAGCAAGAATATATCTAACTCTGGAAGGCAATTATATGATTGGTATCAATATCAAAATATAATCAGGGTTCTCAAAGCTGTATACCAAACAATATCTCAATCCACTCATCACAAATCATTTTAAACCATTTCCTCTTTAAAGAATCAATTGCTGAATAAGGTATTCAATTTCTCTTTGTTATATGATAGGGAAACCTTGATTGGACTACTTTAACTTTCAATTCACAATAATAATACAGGTGATCAGCCCGTACCGACCTCCATCTGGTCGTTAAGGTACCTATGGCATAATTTCAGCCTTAAATTTGACTAGCCCCGCTAGTCTCTTATATGGTTGGACTAGTCCCACTAGTCTCTTACGCCTCAATCTAATCCATCAGGAATTCATTTGAAAAACCTTCGGAATAAAGAATGGTTTTACCAAGTTCATTTTAACATTACCAAGAATATGAAATCATTCGGACTCTTTCAAGTCGAAACTCATTCTTAAGTTCAATTCAAGAATTCAAAGAAAGTGATCGTATCAAAAGTAAGCAAAGATCAATACCAAGGATCTTGATCAAATGATAAACAAGGTATCCAGATAGGGAATCAAAATAGTTCTAAGGATCATCACAGAATATGGTATACAAAAGAAAGAAACGCAAGGGAAATGTATAAAGGTTCTTATAAGGATCATGATCATTCAGGGTATCCAAAGGAATCAATAAGTAATTAGAATATGAATCAACAGGGTTACTACAAGGGTTTGGGCAATAAGCATATCAAATCATTGCAAAAATCAATAACAGGTTCACAGGGAACAACAACAGGGTTTCTCAAGAATCAATAACGGGTATGGTACAAGAATTCAATATCAAGGTTCAAGAATCAATGAAAGCTTCACAAGTGCTATAAAAGTTCAATACTCTATCATGGCATGAACAATATCCTCTCTATAACAATTTATACAAGTAAGCAGAGTTACTTGCCTGAATTCGCTTTTCTGTTTCACAAGGGTTAAACTACTACCACCTAGTACACTTTTCCCTTTCCTAGCCCGAATGCCTTCACGCTCCGAATCTACAATTCAATAATCAAACCCTAATTAGATTCTCACTCGATGTTCCCAGAACGCTTAACAATTCCCTTTATTGCAATACCCTAAGAGTGCATATATATACTCAATTATAACACAAAGCACGCTATACCATGACTCGTATACTTTAACCAAATAGTCATCGAATCACATACAGTGACACAATTACGACACATAACATATAATCCTTGTATCCAAACTCTGTACTCGAGTTATAATAGCAAGTATACAATCTCACATCAAAATGACTCAATCCTTCCTTTTTATATCATTTAATTCGAACCAAAATAAACAAATACATCACTTAACTCATAGAAATCTCATATGCATTCACTTGGTAAGATATTGGAATCAAATCAATTACTTTTATACTTAAAACCATACGACTATGATCACAAAACACAATAAAAAATCGAACAATGACATGCAAGTAATGAAATTACATATAAACTTGAGATCAAGTCTTCACTTATCCTTTTTCATTATTTTTAACTCAAATCTTTACATGCAAGGCTATAAATTAACATACATTCGATACTTCACCCCAAACCAATTTGATTTCATCCTTATAACCCATTTAAACACACAATTTAGATCCTAAACATGGTTGATCATTCACTTTAGCACATAATTCAACTTAATTTCTTAAAAACAATTAAGAATATTCGAATTTTCCCAGAACCGAAACATACATGCATCAATTTGGATCTTTAAACCACAACTCAATCTTTGTATTCTATAATTTCTAAAAACAATCAACAATAAACTATTTACATCAACAAAAATCAACTTAATCTTTTCAAAATCAAGAACCTTTCGGCTTTTTAAAGAAACATCACATGCAACTACAGAAAATTGAGTTTTAGTGCTCTAGAGTTCAGTTTACACATCACTACTCACCACCAGTTCACCGGAGTTCATCACCGGTGGCGGAGGTTTCACGGTGGTGCCCCCATTCATGGGTTTCCAACCTTAAAACCTCCATTTTTTCTATAAAAATGCAGCAACAACTACATGTAATATAATTTCATCATAAAAATCACAGAAACATGAATCGATCAAGCAAAACTCGGGCCTTGGCTCAAAATCAAACCCAAACACACGCATACACTCGCATGCAAGCATCTATACACACATGTACATGAATTGGAGCTCATATATGGAACAATGATGAAGTTTCATGGAAGATTTCAAAGAATTAGTGAGAGAGAGGCAATATACCGAGAGGAAAAAGAGAGAGAGAAAGAGAGAGCTTCGAGAGAGAGAGAGATGATAGAAAGTGAGAGAAGAGAGAGAGTAGAACCGGGTGGAGAAAAGAAAAGAAGGGGGGAAGTGGGTTTTTATAATAAAAGGGCAGGGTCACTTTAGTAATTTACATAATTTTCTTACTTCCATTCTCTTTTCTCTTTTATTCTAAACTCCAAAATGAATTTAAATAATGAATAACTGTGGCGCCCTCCAAACCCGGATCAGAAGTTTGGGGTCCACACACACACACCTTAATTATAACCTACTTATAATAATAATAAAGATAATAATAATATATGCAATGACCCTACTTACCAACTGTTAGGAATGTATGTGCATTAGTTTGATGATATGTTTAACAAAATACTTAAGTAGAAATTTAGTGTCTGTAGCCTCAACGGATAAGACCACTTTGGCTATCCGTTGATGGTGTAGCTTTACTTAGAAATAAGTCCAGTGTTGTAGCATATTTCAGTCTCTGTATTTAAAATGTAATTCTTGGAAGTTGAGAGAAACTATGAGTCATGTTGACTACTAGATGATATGCAGATAGGAAGGCCAATTATAAATACTTCATGCCTTGTAATTTTGTATAAGTGAAGTGGTATCAACGGATGACTTAAAGACCTTCAACGGATGAGAAGCTAAGCTTCAACGGATGTCTCTAAAGCTTCAACGGATAAAGTCATCAACGGATAACATCCTTCAACGGATGAGTGCATCAACGGATGAAAGCTTCAACGGATAACATCCTTCAACGGATGAGTGCATCAACGGATGAAAGCTTCAACTGATGTTCTGATGATTAGCCGTTGATAAGGGGTAGTTGTACCTACAAACAGAGGCACATGGGTTGATAGAGACAACTGAGATGTGGTAGCCGAATTTCAGGAACAACAGAAAAAGCAGCCGTTCTTCTTTAGTACAAAGATGCAATAGTCAACAAAGTACTGGAGTGAACAGGAAAAGAAGCAAGTGAAGATCGTATTTTATTACTGTATTTTATATTGTTCTTCACTTGTACACTTGGGAATATATAAACCAAGTAGAAGCTAGTAATTAGAAGAGAGATTTTCCAGAGCTGTTTAGAAAAATATTGAGAGAAAATTCATCTAGTTTGTACTAGGATGCAGCTGTGATCAACATTGTTTAATCACAGATTTTCTAAAATACCATCTCTGGTGGAACAACAAATCCACCAGAAAAGTTTTTAAGGTCTGTTGTGTTCTTTACATTTGTGCTTGAATATATATCTGTCTGTATTAGCTTAAAGCAATTCACACACTTGTTCTTCTTGAACACACAACTTTCATAAACTGCTCAAAACTTGAAAAAGTTTTGAGATTTACATTCAACCCCCCTTCTGTAAATCTCATTGTTAGTCCACTAGGAATAACAATTGGTATCAGAGCAGGCTCTTGACATACAAAGAGTTTAAAGTTCTTGGAATCTAACAAAGATGAGTAAGAAGGATATTGGAGTAAAAATCCCAGTTCTTGACAAAGACAGTTATCACCATTGGAAGGTGAAAATGCACCTTCATCTACTCTCCCAAGATGAAGGTTATGTAAACTGCATTGAGAATGGTCCTCACATTCCCCACAAAGTAGCAACAGTTGCTACAGCCACAGTTGCTGTTGGTCAATCCATTCCAAAACCTAGAGCAGAATGGACAATGGAAGACACAGAAGAAGTCCACAAGGATAAGAAGGCTATGAACATTTTGTTTAATGGTCTTAACATGGATATGTTTGATAATGTGATAAATTGCACAACTGCCAAAGAGGTTTGGGACACAGTTCAACTACTGTGTGAAGGTACAGAACAAGTGAAAGAAAACAAAATGCAGCTTCTCATTCAACAGTATGAATACTTTCATTTTGAAGAAAATGAATCTTTAAATGAAACATTCAATAGGTTCCAAAAGCTGTTGAATGGACTGAAGCTGTATGGAAGAGTGTACCAGGTGAAGGATTCAAATCTTAAATTTTTAAGATCCTTGCCAAAGGAATGGAAACCCATGACTGTCTCCTTAAGAAACTCTCAAGATTATAAGGACTTCACTCTTGAAAGATTGTATGGAATCTTGAAGACTTATGAACTAGAGCTGGAACAAGATGAGGTATTGGAGAAGGGGAGAAAGAAAGGAAGTTCAGTTGCATTGGTAGCTGAAGATGAGAGGAAATGCAGACAAGAAACTGCGAGATCTACATCAAACTCCAAAGATGGTATAAGAAATCAGGAATCAAGCAAGGGGAAAGAGCAAGTTGCTGAAAATGAAGACAACTCCAGCCAAGATGACTCAGATGGTATTGATGAGCATCTTGCATTTCTGTCCAGAAGATTTGCAAAGATGAAATTCAAGAAAAACACTAGAGCCACTAAACCTCACAAAAACACTGTGGACAAATCCAAGTTCAAGTGTTTCAATTGTGGTATAAGTGGACACTTTGCAGGTGAGTGCAGAAAGCCAACTTCTGAAAAGAAGAAATTTGAACAAGTAGATTACAAAAAGAAATATTTTGATCTACTCAAGCAAAAGGAGAGGGCTTTCATTACTCAAGAAAGGGACTGGGCATCTAATGGAGATGAAGAGGATGAAGATGTGGAGTATGTCAACCTTGCTCTCATGGCTGATTCTGAAGAAAATGAAGTTAGTTCATCAAGCAATCAGGTAATCACTACTGACTTAACACAGCTTACTAAAGAAGAGTGCAATGATGCTTTTAATGACATGTCTACTGAATTATATCATTTGCGTGTGTCTCTTAAATCTCTTGCTAAAGAAAATAGTAGGATTAGAGAGAATAATCTGTTTTTAAGTAATAGAAATGCTTTGTTAGAAGATAAGATGATTGACCTAGAGAAAACAAAGTTGCATTGTATATCTGTTGAAAATGAACTAGCTGAATCTGTTAAGAAAGTAGAAATACTTTCCAATCAATTAGAGAAAGAGCAAGAGGTGATTAAAGCCTGGAAGACATCTAGGGATGTAAGTGCTCAAATTGCTAAGGTCCAAGGAATTGAATCATTCTGTGAAACTGCCTGGGATAAAAATAAAAAGAAACTGGAATTAATTGATGGGCTGTCAACGGATGTGGAATCAACGGATGATGAAAGTTATCCGTTGAAGGAAGAAAAGGAGCATCCGTTGAAGGTTCCTCAATCAAAACAGGCAGATGTTTCTAAAAGAGAGAATCTAAAGAAACTCAACAAAAAGTTTGGTTCAACTTCAAAGAACTTTGTCAAAGAAGAAGCAAGCACATCCAAAGATGTCAGTAAGGTGAATGTAGGGCACATGACCTTAGAACAGTTAAATAATAGGCTCAAGATGGTTGAGGATAAAAAGGAATCTAAAAGAAAATCCAACAGAAATGGGAAGGTAGGAGTTAATAAACACAACAATTACACACCTGATAGGTATGCTCCTAGAAAAAGCTGTGTGCATTGTAGTAGTGTTAATCATCTATCTGCTAATTGTAAATCCATTAAGAAGACTCCCATAACTGTACCCTCTTCTATGCCTAATATGTCTGCATCACCTCTGCATGCTATGCCTGTTATGTCTCAACAAAATCCTTATGCACATTTTGTAAACATGCCATATTTTAACAATCCTTATCTTGCTGCATTTAGTATGCCTCAAATGCCATACAATATGCCCATGTGGAATAACATGTTTGCACAATCAATGCCTACTAATTTTACAAATGTGCTAAATGATTCTGTGACTAACCCTACACCTCAACCAACTACATCTAAGACCAAGGTTGACTCAAACTTACCTAAGTCTAAAGATGCAGGAGGAATGAAGTCTAGGAGAAAGGCTAACAAGGATGGACCCAAGGAAACTTGGGTACCAAAATCAAATTGATTGATTTTATGGTGTGCAGGGAAATGGAAGAAATCTATGGTACTTGGACAGTGGTTGTTCAAGACACATGACAGGAGATTTCTCCCTGCTCACAGAGTTCAAGGAAAGAGCTGGCCCTAGCATAACCTTTGGAGATGACAGCAAAGGGTTTACTATGGGATATGGCTTGATTTCAACAAGGAATGTCATCATTAATGAAGTTGCATTAGTTGATGGTCTCAAGCACAATTTACTGAGCATCAGTCAACTATGTGATAGAGGGAATACAGTTTCCTTCAATTCTGAAGCCTGTGTTGTCACTAGTAAGAAAGACAACAAAGTGGTTCTAACTGGAGTTAGAAAAGGAAATGTGTACATAGCTGACTTCAACTCTACAGATGCAAAATCCATTACTTGTCTCTTCAGCAAAGCAAGCTCAGTTGAAAGTTGGCTATGGCACAAGAAGCTATCTCACTTGAATTTCAAGACAATGAATGATCTAGTCAAAAAGGACTTAGTTAGAGGAATCCCTCTAGTTGAATTCTCAAGGGATGGTTTGTGTGATGCTTGTCAGAAAGGCAAACAAAGGAAAGCATCATTCAAAAAGAAGCTTGAAACAACAATTGATGAACCATTACAGCTGCTACATATGGATTTGTTTGGACCAGTCAATGTATTGTCTATTGCAAGAAAAAGATATTGCTTAGTGATTGTAGATGATTTCTCAAAGTTCTCATGGGTCTATTTTCTTGGATCAAAGGATGAAGCAAGTGAAATCATTATCAATCACATCAGGCAAGTCAACAATCATCCTGACTTGAAGGTTAGAAATATCAGGAGTGACAATGGAACTGAGTTCAAGAATTTGACATTAAGGCTGTTCTGTGAAGAAAATGGAATCATGCATGAGTTCTCAGCTCCAAGAACACCTCAGCAAAATGGGGTTGTTGAAAGAAAGAACAGATCTTTAATTGAAGCTGCCAGAACAATGCTTGAAGAATCAAAGTTACCAACATATTTCTGGGCTGAAGCTGTTAATTGTGCCTGCTTCACTCAGAATATTTCTTTGATCAATCAAGCTAAAGGCATGACTCCTTATCAGTTGTTCAAGAGAAGAAAACCAACTCTAAACTTTCTTCATGTCTTTGGATGTAAATGCTTTATACTGAGGAATCAATCTGACCATAAAGGGAAGTTTGATGCAAAGGCTGATGAAGGGATATTTGTTGGTTACTCAGCTGGAAAATCTTATAGGGTCTACAATCTAAGAACCAACATTGTTATGGAATCTGTGCATGTTGTGTTTGATGATAAAAAGATTGATGGACTAACAGATGAGGGACATAATGAGAGACTCAAATTTGACAACATTGAGATATATTGTGATGATAGTGAAGAGGAGACTGATGGAGATGACACTTCAAAAGGGATTCAAAACATGCCCCTGGATAATGCACAAAATACTGCATCCGTTGATAGAGGCAATGCAGTATCCGTTGAAAGACATAGTGCATCATCCGTTGAAGTACAAAATGAAGCATCCGTTGATCATAGTTCATCAACGGATAATCGATTTACATCATCAGTTGATAGAACTCCAAGTTCCCTGCAAAGGACCAACAACTCAGGGGGAGTTTCAACTAGTCAACACTCTGTCTCACATCATGACAATACTGAGGCCACCTCATCTAGAGCACATCTTCCACCACAAAGGAAATGGACCAAGAATCATCCCTTTGAACTGATCATTGGTGATGCATCATCTAAAGTGCAAACAAGAAAAGCCACTCAAGATGAATGTCTGTATAGTAGTTTTCTGTCTCAGGAGGAACCTAAGAAAGTGGAAGAAGCTCTATTGGATCCAGATTGGATATTAGCTATGCAGGAAGAGCTGAACCAATTTGAGAGAAACCAAGTATGGAAGCTGGTACCCAAACCAAAGAACAAGAGTCCTATTGACACAAAGTGGGTATTCAGAAACAAGATGGATGAAAATGGCATTATCATAAGGAATAAAGCCAGACTGGTTGCTAAAGGCTATTCTCAGCAAGAGGGAATAGATTTTGATGAAACATATGCTCCTGTTGCAAGACTTGAAGCCATCAGAATATTTCTAGCCCATGCAGCCCATGCCAATTTCAAAGTCTATCAAATGGATGTCAAGAGTGCATTTCTAAATGGGAAATTAGAGGAAGAAGTCTATGTAAGTCAACCTCCAGGATTTGAAGATCCAAATTTTCCAGACTATGTGTATTATCTGTTGAAAGCACTCTATGGACTGAAGCAAGCACCTAGAGCCTGGTATGAAACCTTATCAAAATTTCTTTTGGAGAATCACTTCACTAGAGGTACTGTTGATAAAACTCTCTTCTTTAGGGATGTTAATGGCTCTAGTATACTTGTTCAAATTTATGTAGATGACATAATATTTGGCTCTATAGATGATAAACTTTGCAAAAAGTTTGCTAAGCTAATGCAAAGTAAATATGAAATGAGCCTAATGGGAGAACTAACCTATTTTCTTGGTTTACAAGTTAAACAAGTTAGTGATGGAATTTTCATTAGTCAAACTAAATATATTTATGATCTTTTAAAGAAGTTTGACTTAATGGAATGTTCATCTGCAAAAACTCCCATGGCCACTGCCACCAAACTTGAATTAAATAAGACTGAAAGGTCTGTGGATATTACAAGTTATAGAGGCATGGTTGGTTCACTTTTATATTTAACTGCTAGTAGACCAGATATAATGTTTGCTACATGTCTTTGTGCTAGATTCCAAGCTGATCCTAGGGAGTCTCACTTAATTGCTATCAAAAGGATTTTCAGATATCTCAAGGGTACACCAAATTTAGGTATTTGGTATCCTAGAGAATCTGGCTTTGATCTAATTGGTTATTCAGATGCAGACTATGCAGGTTGCAAAATAGATAGGAAAAGTACAACAGGCTCCTGCCAATTCCTGGGAAACAAGCTTGTATCATGGTTTAGCAAAAAGCAAAATTCAGTCTCTACTTCTACAGCTGAGGCTGAATACATTGCTGCTGGAAGTTGCTGTTCTCAAGTGTTATGGATGAGGAACCAACTCCTTGACTATGGACTTCATGTTGATAGAATTCCTATCTTTTGTGACAACACAAGTGCCATAGCCATAACAGAGAATCCTGTGCAGCACTCAAGGACCAAGCACATTGATATCAAGTACCACTTCATTAGGGAGCATGTCATGAATGGTACAGTGGAACTACATTTTGTTCCAAGTGAACAACAAATTGCTGACATATTTACCAAGCCACTTGATGAATCAACATTCACAAGATTGGTAAGTGAGCTAGGTATGCTTAATTACTCTTAAAATTCATGTCTTTATTGCAATTTGAATTGAAGCCTGAAATATATTAGTTGCCAAGAACAAATTTGACTTTTAACATAGTTTATTCCATCAACGGATGTTCCCTATCCGTTGAAAGTCAAAATTGCTCTATCAACGGATAGTCATTATCCGTTGAAAGACAAATACATTTCTGGAATTTTTATCCGTCAACGGATAAAACTGAAGTACCTTTCAACGGATGACAATTTGCCTTATCCGTTGAAATGTCACATCAATCGATTCAGGTGTTTAACAGCCGTTGATTCTATTCTCTTAACCGTTGATACTCATACATACATCTGTATGTATTGGTTTTAAAGGTAGTTTTTAGAATACTTACAGTTTATTCTTAAACGGCTGAAATTCACTAACGCATATTTATTGATAAATCTTTCTTTTATATTTTTGTTTATTAAATTGAGAAAGCATATAAGTCCTTCTGATTGTTCATTTTTACTTTACGCTTTCTTGAAATTTCAAGCATTTACCATTTTCTCTCTGCAAAAACTTCAAGTTATTCTCTGCAATTTCTACTCACAAAAATGGCACCAGTCGTGAAGATTATGTCTCAATCTGGGTTCATCTATGAAAAGAACAATTTCATAGCTTTGGTAGAAAAGAATGAAGCCCACTCAGACTATCACAAAATGATGGACTTCATCAAAAACTGTAAACTTAGCTATGCAATGCTGGAAGCCCCAACAATTTTCTGTGAAGTAGTTGAGGAGATTTGGACAACTGCTGAGTTCAACTCCATGGATATGACTATCTCCTTCACTCTCAAAGGTAAAACTCACTGTATTAACTGTGATGATTTACAAGCATGTTTTAAATTGCCTGAGAACAATGCCATGACACCACACACTGATAGTGATGTATCCAGCATGTTAGATTCCATAGGTTATTCTCTTAACTCTGCTAATTTAGGGAGTATTAGAAGAAAAGGCCTTAGGAAAGAATGGAGTTTCCTTGGGGATGCCTTTATAAAGGTTTTCTCTGGGAAAATTAGTAATTTTGATGCCATAACTTCATCTCTGGTTAATATGCTCTATATGCTTGTTTCTGATAGGTATTTTAACTTTAGCAACTATGTGATGCTAGAATTAGGTACTAGATTGGGTAACAAAGCTAATAGACCTAATAACATCTATTATGCTAGATTCTTTATGTTATTGGCTAACCATGTTGCTGAAGGTTTAGTCATAATCAATGAGAATAATAAACTCAAGTGCTGGGCACAAGAGAAAAGAGTTCTTGCAGACTTGAAGAGAATGGATCTTAACAGCAGTGTGCCATTGGTGTATTTACCAATCATGAATGCACCTCAGGTAGGTGAGGTAATTGCTTCTACAACTCCTACTTCTTCCAACCTCTCTATTTCTTTATCTTCTAGTGTGGCCATGAAATCTGTGATGCCCCAACAGATTTCTACCAAGGTCACCAAAACTAAACTTTCAAAATCCAAGACAAAGAAATCCACCTCTGTTGTTTCTCAAAAGACAACAGTTGTAACACTAACTATTAACCCTGAGGTGAGTGAACAGGGTGTGAGTGGTGAGGGGAGGGGTGAACATCAAAGAAACCCCCAGGATAAGGAAGGAAAGTTGAGTGCTTCCCAAGCTAGCCAAGCCACAGTTTCTCAAAAAGCTGTGGTGGTTGAAAAGGTATCTAGCACATCCCTAGTAGCATCCTCCCAAAAGGATGTTACTATTGAAAATAGTTCCAAACCAGGAACACAGAACAAACGAGGGAGGGACACTAAAGCCAAACACTCACCAACAAAAGCCTTTATTAGAAGAAAGAAGGCTAGAACCCAATCTTCTACACAGGGTGCACACACTGCACAGATACATCCATCTGTATCTATGCCTTCTCAAACTCAGTTTGATGTGACTCCAATAAATGTGGAGTCACAGCCCCATTCTCTCACAATAATCACACATCAATCACCAAACACTTCATCACCATCTCTGGATGTGGATATGTTATTCCCATCAATTCCTGATTCTCCCTCTTTACAACTCAGGGAGAAGCCCCACTCAAATACAGGTGATCATCATCTCTTAGATGATTTGTTGGATCACCCGCAAATTCTTTCAGATATAATTGAAGGATCTGTGTCACCACATCTCAAATCAATCTACACAGATTCAACAGTTATATCACTTTCAATTTCAACTTCTTTTCCTTCTTCAACGGATATCATTCATCCGTTGACAAGTGGTTGTTCTTCAACGGATAAGCTTAACAGCAGTTATCCGTTGATAACATCAGTTTCACCTTCAACGGATATTCCACATCCGTTGACAGTCTCTACACAAATAACTGAATTAATCCCAAGTGTAGAAGACATGAATACTGTGCAATCACTCTTAGGATTGAGGGAAGGGAGTGACAATTTGAGTGAGAGGCTGGGTTGCTCCCAGGCAAAAGGAGAGATTGAGAGCTCAAAAATGCATGCTATTTCTTCCAGCATGGCAAAAGTAAGTGAGTGGAGTACCACCTTAGTAGGTGAAGGTGAGGGAGTGAGATGTGTGAGCCAGGGGGAGCCCCTGATGCAAGAACATAGAGAAAAAGAGAGAAAAGCAGGTACAGTAGATACAAGGGTGGAACCAGCCATTGCTAATGAGTCAATGATTGTGGATGATGCTGAAAAGGAAAGACAATTTCAACAACATTACAAAGCTGTAATTGATAACATTTCCTTGGATGCTGACACTTTTACTCATCCTGTGACAGCCTATCAACTGTTGGCTGCTCAGGGCAATGAGGAGGCAGAAAGGTCACTACATCTAGTGCACACAACACAATCTCTTCAAAGGGATAAAGCTGCCATTCACAAAATGCCTTCTACAGCTGGTGAGCCATCTGAGGAATTTGGAGCAAATTCTGATGATGATGACTCTATTTCTTTTGATGGAAGCATGAACTTAGGGGGAGATGAAGGCCCTAGTTCAATTCCAAATCTACCTGAATGGGCCTTGACTAAGGAATATAGATCAGGGGAATTCAATGTCTCTTTAGTCAAACAAATCAACACTATTCAACAGGCCATTCAGAATACTTCACATGCAAGTATCAAGGCTATCCTTTAAGCTCACCTGGACTCACTGCATCTCATGAAGCTGCAGCAAGTGAAGCAGAATCTGAGTATGGATGATCTCAGGAAGGATATTGCTGACTTGAAAACCTATACTTCAGAAAAATTGGATTCAGTCATGCCCTATGGTACATTGCAGGACTTGGTTTTGAGATTGAAGAAAGAATCTGTTACTGAAAAACGGTTGGCCAAGTTAGAAGACAGAGTTCAAGTTATTGAAGATTCTGTGGCCACCATTCTTCACAATCAACAATCTCAAACCAGTCTCCTAATGCAGCTGGCAAAAGCACAAGGCTTGACCCCTCTCCTTGATGATAACAAAAAGGGGGAGAGTAAAAGGGAAGGGGAAGGAGAGCCATCTACAAAAGTTAACATATCTAAAGTGCTAGTTCCTGCCATCACTACTTCTCCAATCATTCAAATCAAGGGCAAGCCTGATGGAATTGATTTGATTCAGCTAGCAGCAGCTGAAATTCAAGTGAAAGAACAAAGGAGGAGAATTGATGAAAGGTTGCAACTGTTGTTTGGTTCTACACAAGACAAATCAACATCTGTGAAATACAACACAAAAATTGAACCAATCAACATGGAGCTCATGCCAGTAGGGAGTCATAAGGATGGAGAAGCTTCTTCCAAAGAACTACAAGCTATAATTCTCAAGCCCAATGAAAGATCCAATAAGGACTCAACAAAGAATCCTTTAAAAGAAGTGGACTTTCCTCCTCCAAAAGCTGATGAGAACAAGATTTTAGGCAGGAGTATTGCTTATCTCAAAAAGACCATGGATGAGGCTGTAAGGAGAAATAGAGCTATTATCATTAGAGAGGGAAAGAGCATATGTGTGATGCAAGGACATCCCAAATTCTCAATAGCCAAGAAGGAAGAAGACAAGCAATTAAAGGCTGACAAAAGAGCACAAGCAAAGCTTGAACAACAGCTAAAGTCAAGTCTGGTTGAAAAAGAAAAAGGGATTGAAGTCAGGGGTGAAGACAAGACTACAAACCTAGATGAGGTTTTAGGGAGTATATTTGGTGAGAGTGTGGAAGAAAGAGAGGAATGGCAGAAGGGAAACAGAAGAAAGGCCAAGGCACATAGAAGGAGTGGAGATAACACTGAAGTAACCAAATCTATATCTAAACCACTACCTTCCATACCTGAACCCCTTGTTGCTGATCCCACAATAAACATCCATGGTGAACCAATCATTCCAAAAGAGGAACCTATTGATTGGGACACTATCAAATTGCCTACCTTTCTAACCACTCTTCCACTGCCAAAGAAACAGAAAAGAAAACCAAAATCTACACCTCCCATAACCTCTAAGAAATTCACTCAAAAACAAAAACCTAAGCCTAAGTCACCCATTTCTAAAGATGATTATGTTCACATCTGTGACATAAAAGAAATTTCAGACATTGAACTCTATCTGGATGAGCTGGAGGATGTAAGGGGAATAGCTGCCTACAGACAGCTACCAGAGAGATTAGTGTTCAGATATAAAGGAGCTGGGGAAAGAACATGGCCTCTCCACAGGATTCTGGATGAAGGCTACTCTACCTTGATTAGAGTCTATTCAGCTATACAAAAGGATTCTGGCTTTACCAGAACTGCCAAGACTGAAATTCTCAACAAGATAGCCAATATAAGGAAAACTTGGAGGGAGCCCAATGCTTTACCAAGGACTTTACTCATTCAAGAAAGGGAAATGAAAATTCACAAATCACCTCATTGGTTGATGGAATTTAGAGATGATAAAGGAGTCAGAAGATTTTTCAGACTTGAAGACCAACTCAAGATTGCCAGCAATGAAACTCTCAAAGAAATGCAATCTAAGTTGGATGTCAGTGTTGAAGATGAAGCTGAATTCTTCAGACAACTCCAACTCCAAATTGAGGAAAATGACAAAAGGCTAGGAAAGAAAACCAGGGAACAAAGAAGAAAAAGATGATTTGCTCAGACTAAAGGAGTGTCCTTGGAAACACTGTAAATCTTCAATTATCTCCTAGTACATACACTTTTGCAGCATTTTTAAATTTCTACTTAGTTTCAATTCATATATCTGTTAAGTGTTTTGTTATCATCAAGTTAACCCTGAATTTATGCCTACAATTCTTATAGACATAAATAGGGGGAGATTGTTAGGAATGTATGTGCATTAGTTTGATGATATGTTTAACAAAATACTTAAGTAGAAATTTAGTGTCTGTAGCCTCAACGGATAAGACCACTTTGGCTATCCGTTGATGGTGTAGCTTTACTTAGAAATAAGTCTAGTGTTGTAGCATATTTCAGTCTCTGTATTTAAAATGTAATTCTTGGAAGTTGAGAGAAACTATGAGTCATGTTGACTACTAGATGATATGCAGATAGGAAGGCCAATTGTAAATACTTCATGCCTTGTAATTTTGTATAAGTGAAGTGGTATCAACGGATGACTTAAAGACCTTCAACGGATGAGAAGCTAAGCTTCAACGGATGTCTCTAAAGCTTCAACGGATAAAGTCATCAACGGATAACATCCTTCAACGGATGAGTGCATCAACGGATGAAAGCTTCAACGGATAACATCCTTCAACGGATGAGTGCATCAACGGATGAAAGCTTCAACTGATGTTCTGATGATTAGCCGTTGATAAGGGGTAGTTGTACCTACAAACAGAGGCACATGGGTTGATAGAGACAACTGAGATGTGGTAGCCGAATTTCAGGAACAACAGAAAAAGCAGCCGTTCTTCTTTAGTACAAAGATGCAATAGTCAACAAAGTACTGGAGTGAACAGGAAAAGAAGCAAGTGAAGATCGTATTTTATTACTGTATTTTATATTGTTCTTCACTTGTACACTTGGGAATATATAAACCAAGTAGAAGCTAGTAATTAGAAGAGAGATTTTCCAGAGCTGTTTAGAAAAATATTGAGAGAAAATTCATCTAGTTTGTACTAGGATGCAGCTGTGATCAACATTGTTTAATCACAGATTTTCTAAAATACCATCTCTGGTGGAACAACAAATCCACCAGAAAAGTTTTTAAGGTCTGTTGTGTTCTTTACATTTGTGCTTGAATATATATCTGTCTGTATTAGCTTAAAGCAATTCACACACTTGTTCTTCTTGAACACACAACTTTCATAAACTGCTCAAAACTTGAAAAAGTTTTGAGATTTACATTCAACCCCCCTTCTGTAAATCTCATTGTTAGTCCACTAGGAATAACACCAACCACCACGGACCGCAACAGGTTAAAGTATGCACACAAGCCAAACACACTAATATATTATAAATCGTTCAAATCCCAACTATTTCAAATTCAAACTGAGTATTAAACATTATTACAAACTTTTACAAACTTAAATTATTCCAAAAGAAGCCTACTAGCTCAGCTTTCTCAACCTGAACCCCTAGCTCTCGCGCTGGACTGGGGATCCTCTTTACCAACTGGTTCCTTTTTAACTGGAAAGAATATAAACAACATAGCACGAATGAGCTAACTAGCTCAGCAAGTCACAATGACAAAACTGAGAATAATGATCATCAGGTGAATATGGTTATGATATCAAGTGAACAATGGATTATGATTTAGAATTGGATATTATACTTTTAATTTAAAACCAAGGTTAGGCTGCTGATCAGTCACGCACTAACCCCGAGCAAGGCACACAACATTGCTCTAACTACTGGATCTAAGGCACACATTGGCCTAACTTGACCATTATATGGTCTGACCATGAATCTGGTCCACAATTTTATAAAAACAATCCAATTCTAACATAATAACAGAATATGCAATAGTAAACAATAACCGAAATCATTAACAACAATAAATGTTTAACAATGAAAGGGTTTCAATCCTTGTAAGGATCAATAAGGTAATTTAAAAGCTTGGATGCTGGGTAATGAAAGAATTGGATAACAAAGGAATCAACGTTTCAAGGTTTCAAGGATTCAATCTTTCAAAGTATAAGATACCATGGGTTGAGTATATAATAGTTCATTTCAGTGTTTGGTATTTAGTTTGTATGTATTTGTAGAGTAGTATCGTAGATTTATGGTTCTTGTTTGGGTATACAATAATCAATGGATTAGAAATAATATGATTCATGGCTCAAAGACAATAACTAAAATCAGGATTTAGGTTTCTGTGCTTCAAAGCACTTGCAATATCACAGTATTATCAAGTACTACAATATCTCGAGAAAGTTCAGAACACTTGCCTGATATTAGCTTAATACACTGCACTCGCTTCCAATCACAACCGTTTTACTCCTCAACTACCTGTTTCCCTTTCCTACATCTTGCCTCTTCTGCTCACATATCATAAGCATCTATCAATAATTTACTCATAAAATTCTATTCAACACATAATTCTATCTACCCTTCGTTTCACCCAAATCCGATTAACGGATTGAAAGTTATGCAATAATCAAGTAAACACCGAATATATAGACCGATAGTCAATTAACAAGTCACATATAGCACATAATACATCACGTAATCAATGATATATTATTTATAAAGAAGTCTCGGGTCATAAATAGGCTTTCTGGTATTTAAAATGATTTTTAAAACATTTTTCGGAATTAAAACGGGTCGTTGGATCAATTTCGGGTTAATAAACAGGGTTCGGTTGGCCCATTCTGGCTCCGAAATAATTTTAGAATAATTATCGAGCCTTGGAAATAATTTAGAATAATATTTTAAAGCTCGAAACTATTTTTCAAATTTTTTAAATCATTTTTAAATAATTAAATCTAATTAAATAACTAATTAAAATCAATTAATAATTAATTAAATCAATTAATCAATTAATTTTCGAATTAATTGACCAATTAATCAATTATAAATTAACTGAAATTAATTAACTAATTAATTAAGATTTATTTGTGAATTAAAAATAATTTTCAGAATTAAAATAATAATTTTTAGAATTTAAAAATGAATTTTTATAATAAAAATAAATAGGAAATATGATTTTTAAACATTTTATAAACAGGAATCCTAAATTTGCAAAGTCTGGAAACTTCAGGGACCTAACTGCATCATTTTCAAAAGTTGGGGTACTAAACTGTAATTTTCCAGCTCTTCGCCGGAAAACAGTCGGGTTCGCCGGAGAACACGTTCCCGGCGTCCTCACCCCACCAACACCTCCAGATCACATCTACACAACATCAGGAACACAACCATGCAATCAATTCATCCTAACAATCCCTGAGTTGGCCGGAATTTGGCCGTGAAGTTTTCCAGTTTCCGGCGAACATCGGAAAACTTCAAAACACAACTCCCTTCTCTACAGACCTCGTTGGTTCATAAAACTTATACGACTAGATTGCAAATTTCACAGAGAACACAACCCACTATAACACAACATCAATCTATCACAGAATAAGAAACCCCCAAATTTCAATTAAGAACATTCATACGGGTTATAAACCCTAATTTTGAAATTCGAAAATCAAACTCAAATTTGAACATGTTATTGAACTCCAAATCAGACGTATGACATATAAAAATCATCAGGAAAACAAGCTCTACAACATGCAATCATCAAATCATACAAACAATCATCCGAACAAAAATTCATATTTTTAATAAAATAAATTCGAAAATAAATAAATTTTTAGAAAAATAACCTTGATTTCTGCAGTGAAACAAAGCTCAGAATCTGATAGAACACTTCAAATCCTTCGTTTTGGTTACTCAAGCTTTGAAAACAGAGATCGGTAACGCCTTCGTTTTGCTGTTTGATTCTTAGAACAGTTTATGTAATTAGGGTTTTTCTCTGAAAATTATATAATTAACTATCTGCAAATGATTTTGATACGAAATAAAATACGGTAAAAGGCTATTTATAATTACGGAAAATTTGTATCCCGTTGGATCATTCCGGATATAAAAGGGTACGTTTATTTGTAAAAACTGATCCAAACGGTATCGTTTTTCGGGATAATTATCCAAATCAGTACAATTTGTACTGCGGTCTTGGTCTCAGCGCCTGGTTACACGTATTACGAAGTGATAATTGGGATAGTTTAATAAAAAGCTCCCGTTTATCGAAAATACGGGTTTTATTGATTTACCGAAACGAATATTGTATCGAAAATGTTGCGCCGGGACCCGCGCAGGACAAACCGTACGCCGGATCGAAAAAGTCGAAACATGGAATATGCTCGGAATATTACAATTAGGTTAGAAAGGAGTTCTCGAAAGAGTTTCGGGTTCCAAAAATGTAACAACGGGTGACGTCGGTTGGTTCCCGTTTTTATAAAATAGACTTTAATTACCCGGAAAAAGATTTTAGAAATTTCATATGATTCTTATAAATCCATAAACCAACATAAAAATAATTAGGAAGATATGACAATTATCTATATTTTATTTTGGACATATAAAAATTAAAATACTCAATTAATATTATTTTTGAATATTCAAGTACAGATAACACTTAACAATTAACTCACAGAATAGATACTGAACACACATAATAATTATATAATAGCAAAAATAATTACACGATATATCCCGGATATTACAATAACTCTCTCAGAAAAGTTGTGTTAGGTCACACAACACTGTAGAAGGGGGTTGAATACAGTGTATAATACAGTCAAATCGATTTGAAGCTCAAGTAACAGAAAACATATGTATTCGATATAACAAACTCTGTTGCAATTGAACTGTTCTCTCTCAGTGATGAACAAATATCACGAGAGCTGCTAGGTTAAAATATATGATCTTCTCGATGATCGTAACTCTTATAGAGTAAACCTATGTTTATGTTTATATAGACACACAATTACAAGATAACTTCTAGTTGATATGGAATATAATTCTGTCTCCTAAAATATATCAACCAAATATCTTATAATTCTTCTAGTCCTCGAACTCTTGCCTTGCATATCTTCTTCTTGTATTAGTCTCTATCTTCTTTCCTGTAAATCAGCTTCCTTCCTTAACTGTAAGTCCTCCAGTATTTAAGTTCTGATATCCATCTTCTGATAATCTAAGTTCTGATATCCTTAAGTTCTGACTTCCAGTAAGTCCTGATTCCAGTAAGAACAGATATTTCCTGTTTATTAAGATCTGAGAACTAAACATGAAACATATTAGACATGATATCTCAAATATATTCAACAATCTCCCCCAACTTGTAAATTATGCAAGAATGTACAAGTTAATAGATTTAATGATGTCAAAAAAATTAAGTTCAAATGCAATAAGAGTTTGACTAAACAAATAATTACAACTTACAAAACATCCAGCTTTACCAGCATCACTGAATAAATCTAAATCGATAATGATTCTTAACAAAATCTCTTATCAGATTATCTTCAGCTTTCTTCAGAACTTCAGCTAACTGTGCTTTGACCTGCATCAGTTCTTCTTCTTTACTATCACCAATTTGATAAATGGTTGTTCTGAGAGCTTGAATGGATGTTCTTTCAAGTCCATCACCAAGTCTGATAACCTTAGGATGTGAAGAGTTTTCATTATAACATAAACATCTTCCTTTCAGAATAACTTCCACCTTAGCATAATTCTTCAACATAGGAATTTCTCTTCCATCATCTTCAGTAATCATTGGACTGTAATGAGAAGTCTTTGTACCAGAGATTCTGAATAGATCTCTTATAGCCTTCAAAATATATTCTTACCATCTTCTTATAACATCAGATTTTACTTTCAGAAGATAATGAATATGTTGAAGCTCTCTGATAGACTTCTTTAATACATCAGAATCAGTTAATCTATAAGTCCTTCCATCATTGAGAAATAAGATCAATTTCTCTTTTAGATTCTCCTTATCATGAGCATCTATCACAACTTGAGCAGACAACACCTTGTCAAGGTGTCTTTGTTTGATTTGTTCATATGGCTTGTCTGTCAATATGAAAGGATCCTTTAGAGTAACCTCTACTCCTGTTTCAATCTTCTCTTCATCAGAACCTAATCCAGCTGTATCTCTAGGTTGCTTGGATCTCAACCCAAATGTAGCAAGTTGACTCATCATGAGATTGGATTTTGGTTCAACTGGAGTAGCTTTCTTCCATAATAGCTTCTTCTTATCAGCAATTGTCATTTTATCCAAATCAACTTGATCAGAATTTGCCGTTTCTTCAGTTTTAGCTTGCTGTCCTTTATTCTGAATAACAACTTGAGCAGTGTCAGAGGTTGTTTTAGAATCTTCACTTATCTTTCTTCTTTTCAGAATTTGAATAGTTTTATCTTCTATCAAATCATCATCATGCAATGTAGTTTGATAGACTGGAATGGAAGAATTTTTCTTTTTCTTTAAAGGTTCACCAACCTTTTCTTTTCCTTTTGATTTAGAATCAATCTCAATTTGTGATCTTGTTTTGGCTTTAGATGCCTCAGTGATTGATTTATCCTTGATCAAAATGCCTTTCTCCTTAGGCCTTGGAGGTTTCTTTGCATCAGAAGCTTTAGACTTAGGATTTGTCTTTTCAACAGCAAATCTAGCTTCTTCCTCCTTGAGAGTTTCTAAATCCATTCCTGGATTGTGTTTCAGATATAATCTTCTTGCTATCTCCTCATCAAGTGTCTAGATTTTAGGATCTTTATAATAAACAGTAGTCTGCTTCCCCTTTAACTTCAGAGTTTGCAAAAACCTCTGAGAGTCTTCAGATCCTAACTGAATCATAATATCAGAACTTGACATCAGACTTTGCTTATCACCACTTGACTTCAGTCTTTGAGCATTCACAGCATCAGAACTTGACTTGTTCTGAATAGAAGATTTTCCTTGAACTTTTCTTTGACCTCTGCTCTTTTCAGAGTTTCCCTGGTTATCACTTTCATCATCCTTTTTCTTCAGTTCTTGATTAGGTGAGCTGTTGGACTTAACTACCTTCTCCCCCTTTTTGGAATTATCAGGAAGTGAGAGAGAAAGAAGAAGTTCAACTGAAGATTGGATTTCATCCAATTGAGCTTTCTGAGAAGCTTGATTAACCAGAACCTCAGCAATTTGGGCCTGTTGCTTCTCTTGAGTTTTCTCAATGGCTGTAACTTTTTCAGAAATAGGTCTGATATACCTGTGTTTGTCAAGCTTGAGTACTTGATCTAGCTTATTAGCTTGTTCTCTGAGTGTATCAACCTTTTCATGAGTAACAGTATGTAGACCTTGAAGATGTTTTATGGACAGGGCTGTGATCTTGAGTTGTGTCTTGAAATCAGCATTTGTGAGCAACTCATCAGCCTTTGCAATATGCTCTGTCAGAACTTTAGAACATGGAATAAAATCAGATTGATTCCACTTCTTGGTCCCCTCAACATCTCTGTGAGTATCCTCCCAAGGAATAGGTGCTTCCTTTTCAACAAATTTCTTCACCAATTCTTCCTTGCCCAGGATAGGTACTGGAGTCTCAGCAGAAACACTGTCATCAGAACTTGAGGAAGACTCATTGTGTTCTGATAGCTCAACAGTATGTGAAGCAACTGGAGATTCAGGAATAACATTATCTAAATTCTGATAAGCAGAATTTATCTCCAGAGCTGGTGTCTTTGATGTAGATGGAGCTTTCAGATAAAGAACTTCCGGTATATTCAAATTATGAATATCTATTTCAGAATTATCAGTCTGTTCTTTAGCATCATCTGTAGCTTTAATTGGAGAGACAGGAGGAGTAACAACTGTATTGGAAGTAGTTTCTTTGGCTTGAGCTGGAAGGGCTTCAATGATAATCGGTTCCTGTGAGATCAGAGATTCCTGATCCCCTTCCTCAGCTTCTTCAATATCTTCTAAAATAGCTTTAGCCAAATACCTCCTTGCCTTCATTTTCTTCAATCTCCTTGCCAATGAAGGAGTTGCTTCAGCAGCATCAGAATGTACAGATTTCCTTTTCAAAGTATCAGAACTTTGATCTGCTTTTTCTTTCTGAGAAGTAACATTCTCAGCTTCATTTATCACAGGTTCAGATGCATGAACCCTTGCTTCAATTATTTCTTCAAATCAACAAAATTTATTATTGACCATTATTAAATCAAAACATTCATCACAGGATAAAGTTAAAAATGATGAGGTAAAGATTAACAAATTATAATTAACACATGCACAAACATATAATTTGAGAAACAAAGAACAAATCTTGCAATTAAAGGAAATTTCATTAATATATCAGATGAGTACATTACATGAAATTTATCAATTACATGCAAAAATTACAAGATAGTCCTATTCTAAGAAGACTAATAAAGTTGACGGTGAAGATAAACGAATGGATGGCAATTAATTCTTCTTCCTACTTTCAACAAATAGAACAACAAGACGAATGATTTGCTCCTGCTATTTAAGAATACGAAGATGAACTTCTCTTTGGAAAGACATCAGATCATTTTTAATGTTGCCTGGAAGTTGAATCCAGATGTCGAATGAAATGCTGTTGATAGGATATTGAGTCGGAATTCCATTTCGAAAAATGGTCACAGTTTCTGTACCATAGCAGTAAAACCAACTATAATGTGCCATTGTTTGAGAGAAATGAAAAGATGTGATTTTACTGATGAATGATCAGTCATTTAAATAGGCAATGGAATACCAAGGGACGCGAGGACTTGTTAACAATTACAAGTAAAAATAATGATCCCTCGACTCCCTAGACTGATGTGTAATAATAACAGTCAGTAAAAGATCTAAAGCAAGAGTTAATGGGCATGTGAAATAATTAACAATTACCGTGCTCATGCAGTTTTTCAAGACATACACGTTAACCACTAACCCATAAAGATTATGACTGATTTATTTCACCCAAATTATTCTGATTTAAATATAACTTTTTCAGATTTTACCACAAATAAGTCAAGTAAAGAAAAATGCCACGTAACCATCAAAGAGTCCATCAGGATTTAATATCAGAACTTAACTTATATATCAGAATTTAACAGTCATCAGAACATGGCCTCCGAACTCAAAAAGTGAATATCTTTTTCTATGATTCGTCATACAAATACTGACTTATTTTCTTCAGAGTTTAATCATCAGAACTTCCATCAGAACTTGTCCTCAAAATTTATGCAAATGACACTTAACTGTTTGTCAAAAATAACTTAATCACCACAGTAATTTTTATCATTCATATGGAGTGAAAGTGTGTGCATTCAGCAAAATATCAGATAAAGATTAAAGTCTGATCAACTTCAGTACATCTTAGAAATAAGGCATAACTAAGAAAAATGCTTAAAATCTATCATCAGTCATGATGTCTACTATAGAACAAATTTATGCATGAATCCGCCTCAACTGTTTGTGCTCATTTTATGCATCTTTTGAAATTCCTTTTTACAGTGGCTTCTCAGTGTAAGTGAGTCACGACTGCTTATCAGAATTTATACTGTTATCAGAGTATTTCTCCGGTAATCATAGAGTGTGAAAAGTCACCAAGAAATTTTTTGCTTTTCTAATGCATATTACTTAATTCCAGCAATGCACTTGGGTCTTCCCTTCCAAATTTTTACTCTAAATCTCAAAGGAGTACCTGACTTTTATTCTTTTCTTTTCTTTTATTTTGATAAATGAGGTTTATCAGCACTTAGTTTATTCTTAAAATTTACCGGCATCAGAATTTGACAGATAAAAAACAAGAATCTAGTTTGTGACTTAGTAATAAGATACACAAAGTAAACTTGACTAAGCTCAATATCAGAATCTGCTTGTGTTAATGAGTTTCCACATAAACAACTAATTCAAACATGGGATTTCTAGTATGTTAAAGACTACTAGGTCAGCATCTAGCACAGTTATCCTCATTGGATTGAATAATCACAGAATATTCAAAACACTTATCAGAGTATATAAATCCACATCAGATAAAAATCAGCATTTAATGAATTTTCAATTAAGCACATACTACATATAGATAATACAATCTGTAAACACTGATCATAAAGTCTGATGCATGAGAACAAAAACTAAGCAGATTTAGAGAAAGAACCTGAAACCATTTCAAGTTCATTTACCAATCTTATAAAAGTAGCTTCACATAGTGGTTTTGTGAAAATATCTGCTAGCTGTTGATCTGTTGGAACAAAATGCAATTCCACTGTACCTTCATCCACATGTTCCCTTATGAAATGGTACCTAATGCTGATGTGCTTTGTCATTGAGTGTTGAACTGGATTACCTGTCATAGCAATAACACTCCGATTATCACAGTAAATAGGGATTTTATAAAATTCTAACCCATAATACAGTAACTGATTCTTCATCCAAAGAATCTGTGCACAACAGCTCCCTGCAGCAATATATTCTGCTTCTGTAGTTGATATGGAAATTGACTTTTATTTCTTGCTAAACCAAGAAACCAATCTGCCTCCAAGAAATTGGCAGCTTCCACTAATGCTTTTCCTGTCAATTTTGCATCCTGCAAAATCTGCATCTGAGTAACCAATTAGCTTAAAGTCTGATTCTCTAGGATACCACAATCCTAGATCAGCTGTACCATTAAGGTACTTGAAAATTCTTTTCACAGCTAATAAGTGAGGTTCTCTTGGATCAGCCTGAAATCTTGCACAAAGACAGGTAGCATACATGATATCAGGTCTACTTGCAGTTAGATAGATTAATGAGCCAATCATACCTCTGTAATTAGTAATATCTACTGATTTACCAGTATCCTTATTTAACTTGGTTGCAGTGGCCATGGGAGTGGATGCAGTTGAACAATCTTGAATTCCAAATTTCTTCAGTAAATTTCTGGTATACTTGGATTAACAGATAAAGGTGCCTTCTTCATTTTGCTTGACTTGAAGGCCCAGAAAATAACTGAGTTCTCCCATCATACTCATTTGATATCTTGACTACATTAGCTTTGCAAACTTCTCACACAGTTTGGAATTAGTAGAACCAAATATGATATCATCAACATATATCTGTACCAAAAGTAAGTCCTTTCCATGGTTGAGGTAGAATAAAGTCTTGTCAATTGTGCCTATGTGAAATCCACTTTCCAGAAGAAATTGAGCTAAAGTCTCATACCATGCCCTTGGAGATTGCTTAAGGCCATAAAGTGCTTTGTCAAGCCTGTAGACATGATTGGGAAATTTAGGATCTACAAAGCCTGGAGGTTGTTCAACATATACCTCTTCTTCCAATTCTCCATTGAGAAAAGCACTTTTCACATCCATTTGAAAGACTTTAAACTTCTTGTGAGCAGCATAGGCCATAAAGATCCTTATGGCTTCTAATCTTGCAACAGGTGCAAATGTTTCATCATGATCAATACCCTCCTGTTGAGAGTAGCCCTTAGCAACCAATCTTGCTTTATTCCTTGTAATTATGCCATCATCGTCAGTTTTGTTTCTGAACACCCATTTTGTACCTACAACTGATCTGTTCTTTGGTCTTGGCACTAGAGTCCAGACTTTATTTTTTCAAATTCATTTAACTCTTCCTGCATTGCTTGCACCCAATCAGCATCTTAAAGAGCTTCTTTCACTTTTTTGGTTCAGTCTGAGATATAAAAGAATGATAGAGACATTCATTTGAAGTTGCAGTTCTAGTTCTGACACCTGCTTCAAGATCTCCAATGATTAAATCAGGTGTATGTGCTTTAGTCCACTTCCTTGTAGATGGAAGTTGATCTCTAGAACTGGATCCTCCCCCATGATCCATGCTGTCTCCATCAGCATCTTCTGATGCTCCCCCTATAGTTATGCTCTCCGAGACTTCAGAATTTGAATTTGATTTTTCAGGAGTTGAAGAATCAGAGCTTCCAGAATTATCAGAGTTTGGCTCATCAGAACTAGATAAATCAAAACTTGAAGAGCCAGTGACAGGTTATGATGCTTCTCGAGAGTCTTGAGATGTGGTAGGATCTTCAGCTTGCTCCCCCTGGACAGGTGCATTTTCCTTTGGAGTTGTTACCACAGTTTCAATGACATCAGAATTTAATCCATCAGAACTTACAGGATCAGAATTTTCAGGATCAGAATTTAAATCTTCACTCTCAAATCTCAGCTGATCATGATCATCAAAATCTTCAAGTCCAGTAATCTTCTTATCATCAAAAGGGACATTGATAGATTCCATGACAACTCTTGTTCTTAAATTGTAGACTCTGAAGGCTTTTGTGGAAAGTGGATATCCAACAAAAATTCCTTCATCAGCTTTTACATCAAATTTTGACAGCTGCTCAGGATGAGTCTTAAGAACAAAACACTTGCAACCAAATATATGAAAGTATTTCAGATTTTAAAATAATTTTTGAGCGAACGGTTGATTTATTATGGATTTTACAAGATTGCGATAACTCAATAAAATCATTTTAAAATACACCGACCACGAAATAAATCCATCTATCATTTTATAAAGTCTCTAGGACTATTCTGAAGATAACAAAACAAATTTTACACCTTGAACATATTCGGATAATTTTATAAAAACATTTAAAGGTTCAATAAACCTCATTCCAAATCAGATAAATCCTTTAAAATCATTTTAAAAAAATCAACAGAGCACATAATCAAGCATATTTCAAGTAATGGCACGTATTCACATATCATGAATCATAATTGATCACAAATTCCCCTTTTTATAATATTTCCCCTTTTCGCGTAACGGGTCGCGTTCTACTTGACGCCCCGACGCTGAGCGTTTCATTTACGCTTCACAATTAATCCTTTATACCAACTAACACGTCACTGTAATACTTACTTAAATATTTCCATTTCACATAACAACATATAGTTCATATTTAAATATTTTTATTTTCTTTTAAAACGGGTCCCGTTCTTCCTGATGGCCCGATAACATAGCTTATCCCCTAAGCTGACTCATCAAACTGGAATGCGTCATTTTACATTCCAGTTACTAATATAAAATAAAGACAATTAACCATCAAAATCATTTAGTCCCTTTATTAAATCACACAAATTATAATTACACCACAGAATCATACTTTATTCACTCAGTTACGTCGTGAAATTCTCAGTCGTTATAATCTACCCCCTTAAAAGGATTCTGTCCCCAGAATCTAGTCTAAGCAAATATATGGGGATACTTTTCTTGAATTTCACTTTTTAATTCCCAAATTGACTCTTCCACTATAGGATTTCTCCACAACACTCTAACTAGAGGTACAACTTTATTTCTGAGCGTTCTCTCTTTCCGATCTAAAACTCGAACTGGTTGTTCCACATAAGACAAATCTGGTTGTATTTGCACTGGTTCCAATTCGATCACATGGCCGGAATCAATATTATATTTATTTAGAAGAGATATGTGAAACACATTATGAAGATGTTGCATCTGCGGGGGTAACGCTAATTCATAAGCCACTTTTCCAACTTGTCGTAGTATTTTGAATGGTCAATATACCTAGGACTCAACTTCCCTTTCTTTCCGAATCTGGATAAACCTTTCCACGGAGATATTTTTAACAAAACTTTGTCTCCAGGCTCGAATTGCATATCCTTTCGATCTCGATTCACGTACTTTTTTTGTCGATCTTGAGCAGCAATTAACCTTTTATGAATCATTTCCACTTTCTCTTTCATTTGTTGAACTAATTCTGGGCCAATTAGTTTGCACTCACCAACCTCATCCCAATATGTAGGGGATCTACATTTTCTTCCATACAACGCTTCATAAGGAGGTATGCCAATACTTGCGTGATAACTGTTGTTGTAGGAAAACTCAATCAATGGCAAATATCGTCCCAATTTCCTTTGAAATCTATTGCACAGGGTCATAACATATTCTTGATCATTTGAAATATCCTTTCACTTTGTCCGTCTATTTACGGATGATATGTCGTACTCATTTTCAGCTTAGTTCCCAAATGATCATGAAATTATCGCCAAAATCTCGAGTTAAACCTCGAATCTCTATCAGACACAATGGATATTGGAACTCCGTGACGCATCACAATCTCGTCCAGATACACTTTGACCAACTTTTACAATGAAAATCTTTCATCGACAGGCAAGAAATGTGCTGATTTTGTCAGTCGATCGACTATTACTGAAATCGCATCATGACTAGACTTGGTCTTTGGCAATCCTACCACGAAATCCATCGCGATATGTTCCCATTTCCATTCTGGTATGTCCAGTGGTCGAAGCAATCCACTTGGTCGTTGATGTTCCGCCTTTACTCTTTAACACGTATAACACTTACTTATCCACTCCGCAATTTCCTTTTTCATGTTTGGCCATCAATAACTCTCTTTTAAATCCTTGTATATTTTCGTACTTTCAGGGTGAATTGAAAATCTCGAGTTATGCGCTTCGTGCAAAATCTCATGCTTTAGCTCCTTAATGTTAGGTATCCAGATACGTGAATTAACACGATATATTCATTTTCCATCCTTTTGAGCTTTAATTTCCTCTCCTGTCAGCTTATCTTTCTCGCGGTTCATCACTTGCTCTTGACAACATCGAATCTTTTCCAAAATTTTAGGTTGAAATGACATTGAATATATTGCTTCACTTCCAAATTCTGGAGTCTTCACCTCTATTTCCAACTTTTCAAAATCCTTAATCAATTCTTCTGATGAAGTTAACATATTCAATCTTTCCTTGCGGCCTAATGCATCCGCTACCACATTCGCCTTTCCAGGATGATAATTTATCGAACAGTCGTAATCTTTGATCAATTCTAACCATCTTCTCTATCTCATATTCAGCTCTTTCTGTGTGAAAATATATTTTAAACTCTTATGATCTGTATAGATCTCACACTTTTCTCCATACAAATAATGCCTCCAAATTTTAAGGGCAAACACAATTGCTGCTAATTCCAAATCATGCGTGGGATACTTTTGTTCATGCGGCTTTAACTGCCTTGACGCATGTGCTATTACTTTCCCGTGTTGCATCAACACACATCCCAATCCTTTATACGAAGCATCACTGAAAATCACAAACTCTCCCTTTTCATCTGGTAATACCAAAACTGGGGCGGTTTACCAATCTCTTCTTTAACTCTTGAAAACTTTCTTCGCACTTTTTTGTCCATACAAACTTCTCATTCTTCTTTGTCAACTTAGTCAATGGAACAACAATCTTAGAGAAATCTTGTACAAACCTTCTATAGTATCCTGCTAATCCCGGAAAACTTCTGACCTCCATAGGAGTCTTGGGCCTTTCCCAATTCATCATAACTTCTATCTTAGCTGGATCTACTTTGATTCCTTCTCTATTGAGTACATGTCCAAGAAACTGTACTTCCTTTAGCCAAAACTCACACTTTGAAAACTTGGCATATAACTTTTCTTTTCTCAAGATTTCTAAGGAAATCCTCAAATGCTCCATATGGTCTTCATCTGTCTTGGAATATATCAATATATCAATATATCATCGATAAACACTATAATGAACTTATCCAAATATTACTTGAACACTTTTTTCATAAGATCCATAAATGCGGCTGGCGCGTTCGTCAAACCAAATGCCATTACCAAAAACTCATAGTGTCCATATCTCATTCAAAATGCTATCTTGGGTATATCTTCCGCTTTAATCTTTAGCTGATGATACCCAGATCTTAAATCAATCTTGGAAAAACAAGTAGCTCATTTTAACTGATCAAACAAGTCATCAATTCGTGGTAGAGGGTACATATTCTTAATCATCAACTTATTCATTTCACGATAGTCAATGCACAACCTCATACTTCCATTTTTTTTCCATAAATAACACCGGTGTACCCCACGGGGATACACTTGGGCGTATTACTCTTTCATCCAACAACTCCTGCAACTGCGCTGCTAATTCCTTCATCTCAACTGGCGCCATTCGATAGGGAGCTTTCGATACTGGTTCCGTTCCAGGAGCTAAATCAATCGTGAACTCGATCTCTCTATCTGGAGGTAATCCAGGCAATTCGTCTGGAAACACATTGGGAAAATCTCTTACTACCAGAATATCCTCAATCCTTGCGGATTTTTCCTCCATATCTTTGACATGAGCCAAATAAGCTTCACATCCTTGACGTAGCAATCTCTTTGTCTGGATAGCTGTTAAAAACTTTTTCTCTTATCTTTTCCCCTTGAATATCACTTTAACACCATCCTTGGTCTTAAATTTACCTTCTTGATTTTACACTCTATTTGCGCCTCATGGTTTGATAACCAATCCATTCCTAGTATAACGTCGAATTCTCCTAACTTAAAAGGAATTAAGTCAGCAGAAAAGTGCCGACCTTCTATAACCATATCACAATCGGGACAAACCCTATTAACAGTGACTTTCTTTTGATTTTCTAATTCTATAATCAAATTGGGTTCAAGAGGGTACGCAACACATTTTAGTCTATCAAGAATACTTTCAGCAATAAAGGATCTAGTTGTTCCAGAATCCCTTAATACTTTTACTTCTACTGAGTTAATAACAAGCATACTTGCCACCACATCCACATCTAGCACAACATCTTTCATTGTCATGTTGAAAATTCTAGCTCTGGGTTGAGCTATTGGTGCTGGGAGAGGCGACAATCCAGCAATTTTAAGAACATTTGCCTTTTGAACAGGCTCCTTGCAGTTTCTGGCCATATGGACCACTTTTCCACCCTTAAAACAGGTCAATTCAGGCTTCTTTGCTCCACTTGGGCACTCGGATGAATAATGCCCCTTCTAATTACACCTAAAACAGGTCACATCGAGCTTGCTACACCTTCCCGGGTGTCTCTTCCCACAAACTTTACACTCTTGAATCTGAGGTCTACTATCATTTCTCGGTTGTCCTGCCTTCTGGAAACGGTTCTTCTGAGCTCCGTTCCCGGGTTTGAACTTTTGAAACTTTTGGTTCTGACCTCCACCATTCTTTCCAAACTTCCCTCTAAACTTCGAACTTCCTTGTTCTTGCTATGAGTTCTCAAACTTCCTTTTCCTATTTTCAGTTTCTCTTTTTGCAGCTTCACGTTCTCCTTCCACTATCATTGTCTTCTGCACCAAGGCGACATAGTTCTTGATTTCTAATAGTGCCACTTGACTCCGAATACATGGCCTAAGTCCCTGTTGGAACCTTTTGGCCTTTTTCGCCTTCGTATTCACATACTTAGGTACAAATCGAGACAACCCCGAATATTTCACCTCATATTCCGCTACCGACATATCTTTTTGTCTGAGGACCAAAAATTTCATCTCCAACTGGTCTTGCATATAACTTGGCAAATACTTTTCCAGAAACGTCTCAGTAAACTTTTCCCACTGACAAATCTTTCCCTTCATACAAAGCTTTAGAAAATTCCTACCAGAAACTCGCCTCGTCTTTAAGGTAATAACTCGCATACTGGGCTTTCTTTTCATCCTTAACTTCTGCTAACTCAAAAGCTTTCTCCATTTCTCTTAACCACGACTGAGCTTTTATCGGGTCGGGAAAGCCTAAGAACTCTGGGGGATGAACGAATTGAAAGTGTCTGAAGTTTCCAACTTTAGGGGCTATGGGTTGTTGTAAAATCTGTGCAAGTCGGCTCATCATAGTGGTATCTTGATTCATTTATGGGTCTTGGGTTTGAATTTCTTCTTCTTGGTGATCTGGTGAGTTGGCCATTTTCTTACAAACCTGATTGAGCAATTATTTAGCAATACATAGCATGACATTGATATATTAACAACATTTTACTACAAAATCACTTTTGCGGGTTTTAAGCTCTACCCAATTTTGCACATGCAATCCTATTTTACTACATAATCCTCATATCATTTTCGTTTTCTCATGGAACAGGGTAAAATTCTCGCGAAAAAATTAAACACGGTTGTATAAAAACATGGTATGCAAAACAGTTATAAAGATTCTCAAGGTTCACAACAAGATAATGGATTTAACAAGTCAAATGTTCATAAATAAAGGTTGATTACAGCAAGTTCTTGAGAATAAGGTACAATAATATAACAGGGTTAAACAGAGGAAAAAATGGAAAACATCCCCCTATCTACCCCTAAATTCTAACAACAACTACTACAAAGTCCTGAGATACAATACAACATAACAAATAAAAAAGAAATCCCGACATCTGACCAAGTGTCCCAAAGCCTACCTGCGCTGAAAAATAACAACAACTACTACGGGCTCCACCAAAAGTCTCGCCTGATCAACACTATCATCTAATCATCCAGAATCTCTCTCAACACAACCAACATCCAGCGAATGATCTTATGCATCCTCCAGGCCTCAGCATTAGCATCACTAGTGGATGGTCCCTCATCCAATCTCCTCTAGGCTACCTGCTCCACTAACTGAATCCTAGCTCTCCACTCTTCCTCCACAACTGAAGTCCTCTGCCTAGAATCTCAAATTAACTTATCCACCAAAGCTCCCAACTCAGGAATGCGAGAGTAAACAAAGTCTCGATCCCGGGCTAACTTGCCACCAACACTGACAGGCACAATCTTAGGCATCTCAGACTCTAGCTCAAGGGCTGGGGTCTCTGATTCGGTCCTCAAGGGTGATATCTGCATAGGAATCTCACTACTCTCAGATGGATCCTCCTCTGGATCTGAACTAACATACACATGCCTCTCTAGAGAGGACGAAATGGGGTCCACTGGGGTACCAGTCAAATAAATCTATGAATCAGAATCACTATCACTACTGGGATCATGAGAGAAAACATAAAAAAGCAACCAAGAAACAACATTAGGGTTAAATAAAACTTCCAACTATCTCACACCCTAACTATAGTTGCCACTTTAGTTTACTCACTTTCCTTAGACTATACCTAATAGTCTAACTCAACTCTATATGAGTCGAACACTCTCGCGATATAGATATATACCCAAAATACCCTTTTGTCCTAACTTATTTCAGAGACTAGATCCTGTAGCTCTGATACCAACTTGTGACGCCCTCAATCTCGGGGTTAGGAAATGAGGACTCACACAACATTAAACTACCATTAAATATGCATAAACCCCGATTAATTATTAATAGGATCTAACATGTTAAAGTTTGAGACAAGATTACAACTACCAACCATAATATATAAATTACAACCCAAAATAATATTTAATTTACACAACCGATTCCGGCTTGGAACCGACAGATAACCCATTGTATCTTTAAACATTTTCCGACTAAGCGCTTGCTCACACATAACCTGTACTACCTGCCCTGGCATCTGGAAGCCTACAACACGGTAGGGGCCACCAGGTACGCTCTTATGAGCAGTACGCCTAAGTCTGGCCATCCTCTTGCTTAACTGCCATGGATAGAACAAATCAAAACATATGAGTATAAAACTCAGCAAGTAACTATATGACAGTTCTACGATACAATATCAACAATATACCATTATTGCTTTTAAGGCATTCTACTTTACAATCTCTAGGTGGAAGATTTCTGTCTTTGGGCTATGAAAGGGTTATGAAGAAAGGTTTAGGCTTTCAGGAATCAAGGCTCAAGATAGGGTAAAAGCTGACATTCATCATAAATCAACATTTGGATCTCAAAGGATCTCTCACCAGGAAAGCAAGAATATATCTAACTCTGGAAGGAAATTATATGATTGGTATCAATATCAAAATAGAATCAGGGTTCTCAAAGCTGTATACCAAACAATTACTCAATCAACTCATCACAAATCATTTTAAAACATTTCCTCTTTAAAGAATCAATTGTTGAATAAGGTATTCAATTTCTCTTTGTTATATGATAGGGAACCCTTGATTGGACTACTTTAACTTTCAATTCACAATAATAATACGGGTGATCAGCCCGTACCGACCTCCATCTGGTCGTTAAGGTACCTATAGCATAATTTCAGCCTTAAATTGGACTAGCCCCGTTAGTCTCTTATATGGATGGACTAGTCCCACTAGTCTCTTACACCTCAATCTAATCCATCAGGAATTCATTTGAAAAACTGTAATAACCCCAATTTTTGGAAATTTTTGAAACCCTTATGAATAGTGATTTTGCAGATTATGCTGAATGAGAAAACTTTTCATGCCACACTATGTAGGGGATCTGTTATTGATCTTCTGGGATATTATTAGTATTCTATGTGGTATATAAGTGTATGTAAAGATCGTCAGAATCCAATTCCGAACACTTTGATTTTTACCCGGAAATCCACTAGATACGGAAAGAATTGAGTATAAGGTAACAGGATAAAAAGGATTTAAATTAAAGGATTATAAGAGAGGATCATAAAAGGAATACAATATATTGAGAAAGGTTAAGGGAACCTATGTAATAAGATCCCGGGTATGATCCCTCAAACGATAAACGAAAACGAAAGTTAAGCGAACCGTATAACAGATCAGCGGTCATTAGGCAAACAATTAGAAGCTAATAAAAGAGATTAGAGGGGATGATGTCATCCAACCAATGAGAAGAGGGCAAGAAAGGGATGATGACATAGCAATGTGACATAAGCATGACATAAGGGGAAGGAGGTGTGGTTGGTTTTTAACCACACAATTTTCAAGGTTAATAAGGTAATTAACCAAAAACAAATCAAAAACAACCAACCAAAGAATCAAATCAAAGCAAAAACACAAAAAAATCTCTATTTCTCCAAGCTTGCTCTCGGCTTTTCTTCTTTTTCAAAGAAGAAATTTCCAAAAATCAAGTTCCAAGCATTGTTAAATCACAAGGTAATTATCTAAGGTTCCTTGTACATAGATATGGATATGATATAAGTTTAAGCTCCTAATTCCTTCACAATCTCTTCCAATAAATCAAGGAAGAAGATGGTGAATAGTAACCTTCAAGAAATAACTTTAGTTTTCTTGAATTTTTATGACAGATTAAGGTTATATAAGCAAGGATCAAGGTTCTTTAGGCATTCAAAGCTCTTATGTTGTGTTAAGAAGCTTCAAGGAAGGTATAATCTCTTAACCAAGCTTTGTTATTGAATGTTAAGAGCATAATATGAGTATTCTAGTTCATGAGAGGCTTGATGGTTGTGTATGTAGAGATTAGTTGGTTTTGGGATGTTTTTGGAGTTATAAATCTTGGTTGTTGATTAATGAACTTAAGTGTAGTTTAAATTCATGATAAAGAATAGTATAAATTGTTAATGTTGAGTTTTTTGGGGCTGTTATGATAAAGTATGGATGGAGTTTTGATTGGGTTGTGATTGTGGGTTGATTGTGAGATGATTTGGAGTGGTTTAAAATTGGGTAATCGCGTAAACATAGCCGTCATAATGCCCGATTTACCGTAGACTGTTTTTGTTCTTAACATCATAACCCTTGAACTCACTGTTAGGTTTTTACCATTACCATGTTTAGATATTTCATGTTACGAGCTTCGTTTTGATATGTGGTTCGTTTGATTCCGATGTACGGTTTAGGAGAAACGGCCGTTTTAAGTAACGACGTTTCGCGAACGAATCATTACCCCTCGCCTTACTTTGAAACCTTGGTAAAGGACCTTAAATGACTAATTGGGATAAGAAACATTTATTTAAAGTGTAATAGGCAGTTGGTAAGACATTTGCGAAAGAATCGCCTTAAAACTCGTAATGGTAAATTTATTAAAAATGGTGGAGCCACGGGTACTCGAGCGACTTAAGTAAATCGTTAAGCGCGAAAGCGAACGTTAGGACTCTAAATGGTTAAAGTCTAGTTTCTTAAGCGACCGGGGTTTAATTCCGACTTATGTTGTTGTTCATAGGTTATCGGACCCACTCTAAGCTTAAGCCTATCCGGGAGCACTCAGGCAAGTTTTCTACCCGTTATACTGTTGTTGTGATGTATATATGTATATGCATTATCTTGTGATAGATGCATGTTGGTTAAATTAGCAAATTCTTGCGATATATTGTAGCATGTGATATGGTACATATGCATGCCTGTTTCGTATTCTTGCCATATATATCTGTTGGTTCAGTTGATAATACCTATGCTAAAGAATAGCGGTAATTTGCATATACCCTTAGTATAGGGACCCAAAGGTGAAAACATATATATAGATTTTATATATATATATATGGTTATATATATGGTTATAGTTTTCAAAACTATTAATCGAATAAGGTTTATTTGATAACTTTATTTTATTAATGAATATTATCTTGAATATTCATTCGAGGACTTATGACTCCTTTATATTATTTATTGAATATTACTTGGATATTCATTTGAGGATGTATGACTCCTTTATTTTATTTAATGAATATTATTTATAATATTCATTCGAGGTATTATGACTCCGCTTATTATTTAATAATATTCTTTATTTTATTAAAGAATAATGTGTCGATAATCAAACTTACTTTTGAATTATTCAAATAAAGATATTACTTTCGTATAAGTATATCTTTGGTTATTTAAGAGTCATTTCAAGTATAAGTTTTACAACATCTACTTCAATTATTTTTATAAAGATTATTCTTTATGGGAATATTATTTAAATAATAATATTCAGATATTTTTATATATTGGGACTGATTTATTTTATTAAATCAGCATCACTCCAAACATTCTTAAAAATGTTTTTGAGTCTTCAAAATGATTTTTAAAAGTTAGAGCGAATCCCAAAACTCATTTTTATATTTAAGATCCTCCTTTCGAAGGGGATTTAAATACTCGCTCAAAACCTGAGGGATCCGGCTCTGTGGTGTATTTTATATTCGCAACAAGGTTATTGTCTTGATAAAAGAGTTTTTGATTACTTACCCAACACTCGGAAAGTAAAATTCTTGGAACAAGTTAATCCATTAACAGGCATCGCCTGGGAAATATCGGTGAGTTTTCCTTTCCAACTAGATACGACTTCTTGGTGGAGCCGTATCAACAAGTTTCTACTTGGGGAAAGTGGGGACGAGCTTTACGTTTCAGAGTCATGGATTTCATCTGAACTAGGAGTGGCGTAAGTGGTCGAGTAGCGCCGGCCCAGCCTTATTATATTGGCCCAAATGGCCTGGAAGTTCCGCTAAGGCGGTCCATTCCTTAGGAGTTCAGTGTTCGGTTGACAAGTAAATCCGACAGGTTCTCCTCTACATGTAGAAAATGGTGGGGTTGCACTACTACGACTGATCATCGTAAGTGGTCTTCCTGGCGCGGTAAACTCCCGTAATGAGTTCATCATCCAATTGGATATTTCTGCAACACTACCCAGAGCACTTCGATAGAAAGGCTACGGTTGGGCGATTGTTGAGTGTTGGCAGGGTCAAGTTTTCAAAATGATGTTTGCATCAAATGAAGTATCTCATAACTTCATTTTATTTTGATGATATTTTAAAGATTGAATCTATTCAAGTATTATCTTGTAGTCTCATCTATGTGATGAACTTTTGAACTAATTATAACTTGAACGGTGGTAGTTCAAGTAGTATTTGGAAAAGATATAAGTATATTGAAGTATCTTGTAACTTCATCTTTTAAACTTATATCTAGTTAATGGTTGTCTTATGAATGACAAAGACTTTCAGAAAAATGTTGAGACAAGGTTAGATATATGAGATCACCTTGCAACGATATTTTTTATACAGTTATAAACTGGAACACTGTGTATATTATGCATGGAAGAGGACTTCCAAGATTTTGAAAAGTATATATGTATATATACTGAATATTTTGCGACTTCATCGCATTAAGATATCAAACTTGGTTCATTTCTTTTGACCAAGACTTTCATGAGTACTATGAGAAGGCTCATATATTGTTAATCATTATACATATTATTTTGGTGGGCTTGCTGCTCACCCTTGCTTTCTTCTTTCATCACACAACATCAGATAGACAAGATGAACAGGACCAAGCTCCCAATTCGCGAGCGGATAGGAAACGTTCCGCAACTTCCTATAGGCATTGATGTCGCTGTAGCTGAGGTAGGAACTACCAATAGGCTAGGCTTCAACTTTTGATGTACCAGATTTATATATATTTATGAATTATAATAATGGCAAAGAAAGGTAAATTTATTCAGAAACCCTTTTAAGGTGTATTGGCATATAATTGTGGAATAAAACGACTTGTGTTATTTTTGAGTATTCATCTCTGAGACTATAACTTGTGGTGTGTGTGTGTATATTGTGGGGTCAGTACAGAGTAGTTGATTGTTTAATAAGATTGGGTGTTGTTAATGGAAATGGAACTCGTGACAACCCGGATCCCCGACCCCGGATTTGGGGGTGTTACAAAAACCTTTGGAAGAAAGAACGGTTTTACTAAGTTCATTTTAACATTACCAAGAATATGAAATCATTCGGACTCTTTCAAGTCGAAACTCATTCTTAAGTTCAATTCAAGAATTCAAAGAAAGTGATCGTATCAAAAGTAAGCAAAGATCAATACCAAGGATCTTGATCAAATGATAAACATGGTATCCAGATAGGGAATCAAAACAGTTCTAAGGATCATCATAAAATAGGGTATACAAAAGAAAGAGTAATCAACAATACGCAAGGGAAATGGGTAAAGGTTCTTATAAGGATCATGAGCATTCAGGATATACAAAGGAATCAGTAAGTAATTAGAATATGAATCAACAGGGTTACTACAAGGGTTTGGGCAATAAGAATATCAAATCATTTCAAGAATCAATAACAGGTTCACAGGGAACAACAACAGGGTTTCTCAAGAATCAATAACGGGTATGGTACAAGAATTCAATATCAAGGTTCAAGAATCAATGACAGCTTCACAAGTGCTATAAAAGTTCAATACTCTATAACAATTTATACAAGTAAGCAGAGTTACTTGCCTGAATTCACTTTTCTGTTTCACAAGGGTTAAACTACTGCCACCTAGTACACTTTTCCCTTTCCTAGCCCGAATGCCTTCACGCTCCGAATCTACAATTCAACAATTAAACCCTAATTAGTTTCTCACTCGACGTTCCCAGAACGCTTAACAATTCCCTTTATTGCAATACCTTGAGAACATATATATACTCAATTATAACATAAAGTACGCTATACCATGACTTGTATACTTTAACCAAATAGTCATCGAATCACATATAGTGACGCAATTACCACACATAGCATATAATCCTTGTATCCAAACTCTATACTCGAGTTATAATAGCAAGTATACAATATCATATCAAAATGACTCAATCCTTCCTTTTTATATCATTTAATTCGAACTAAAACAAATAAATACATCATATAACTCTTAGAAATCTCACATGGATTCACTTGGTAAGATATTGGAATCAAATCGATTACTTTTATACTGAAAACTATACGGCTATGATCACAAAACACAATAAATAATCGAACAACGACATGCAAGTAATGAAATTACATATAAACTTGAGATCAAGTCTTCACTTATCCTTTTTCATCATTTTTAACTCAAATGTTTACATGCAAGGCTATAACTTAACATGCATTCGATACTTCACCCCAAACCAATTTGATTTCATCCTTATAACCCATTAAAACATATAATTTAGATCATAAACATGGTTGATCATTCACTTTAGCACATAATTCAACTTAATTTCTTAAAAACAAGTAAGAACGTTCGAATTTTCCAAGAACTGAAACATGCATGCATCACTTTGGATCTTTAAACCATAACTCAATCTATGTATTCTATAATTTCTAAAAACAATCAACAATAAACCATTTACATCAACAAAAATCAACTTAATCTTTTCAAAATCAAGAACCATTCAGCTTTTTAAGGAAACATCACATGCAACTACAGAAAATTGAGTTTTAGTGCTCTAGTGTTCATTTTATATATCACTACTCACCACCGGTTCACCGGAGTTCATCACCGGTGACGATGGTTTCACGGTGGTGCCTCCATTCGGGGGTTTCCAACCTTAAAACCTCAGATTTTTCTATAAAAATGCAGCAACAACTATATGCAATATGATTTCATCATAAAAAGCACAGAAACATGAATCGATCAAGCAAAACTCGGGCCTTGGCTCAAAATCGAACCCAAACACACACATACACTCGCATGCAAGCATCTATACTCATATGCACATGAATTGGAGCTAATTTATGGAACAAGGATGAAGTTTCATGGAAGATTTCAAAGAATTAGTGAGAGAGAGGCAATATACCGAGAGGAAAAAGAGAGAGAGAAAGAGAGAGCTTCAAGAGAGAGATGAGAGAAAGTGAGAGGAGAGAGAGAGTAGAACCGGGTGAAAAAAAGAAAAGAAGGGGGGAGTGGGTTTTTATAATAAAAGGGAAGGGGCACTTTAGTAATGAATAACTCTTTCAGAAAAGTTGGGAATGCCAAGAATAATAATTTTAAAATAAAGATCTCGAAATTATCTTTTCAGCCATATTTTCAAAATAATTTTTGAGCGAACGGTTGATTTATTATGGATTTTTACAAGATTGCGCTCAAAATAAAATGATAACTCAATAAAATCATTTTAAAATACATCGATCCCAAAATAAATCCGTCTATCATTTTTATAAAGTCTCTAGGACTATTCTGAAGATAACAAAACAAATTTCACACCTTTAACATATTCAAATAATTTTACAAAAATATTTAAAGGTTCAATAAACCTCATTTCAAATCAGATAAATCCTTTAAAATCATTTTTAAAAAATCAACAGAGCACATAATCAAGCATATTTCAAGTAATGGCTCCTATTCACATATCACGACTCATACTTGATCAAAAATTCCCCTTTTTATTATATTTCCCCTTTTCGCGTAACGGCTCGCGTTCTACTTGACGCCCCGACGCTGAGCGTTTCATTTACGCTTCATAATTAATCCTTTATACCAACTAACATATCACTCAAATACTTACTTAAATATTTCCATTTCATATAAAAATACATAGTTCACATATAAATACTTTTATTTTCTTTTAAAATGGGTCTCGTTCTTCTTGACGTCCCAATAACACAGCTTATCCCCTAAGCTGACTCATCAAACTGGAACGCGTCATTTTACGTTCCAGTTACTAATATACAATAAAGACAATTGACCATCAAAATCATTTAGTACCTTTATTAAATCAAATAAATTATAATTACACCACATAATCATACTTTATTCACTCAATTACATCATGAAATTTCCAGTCGTTACATAAGCGCCGTTTAAGAAAGTTCCAGATGCATCAGCAATTGGATCTATAATGTATACCATGATATGTATTTATCCTGATGTTTTGTATGCTTTGAGCATGACGATCAGATACCAGTCTAATCCAGGTGAGCGTCACTGGATAGTTTTAAAGAATATTCTTAAGTACTTAAAGAGGACTAAAGATTTATTTTTGGTGTATGGAGAAGATAGGGAACTGGTAGTAAAGGGTTACACTGATACTAGTTTCTGAACCTAATTTTTGGATAGACAAGGATGATTACGAGTTTATGTCTGTTTTATGTTTTTTCTAAATATAAATGATGTTTTCTTGAATAATTCACAACAAGAACATTGATGATTCTATGGAAGTCGAATATATTGATATTTTTTGAAACAACCATGGAGACTGTTTAGGCATGTCCTTAAGCAATATCGCCTTATTAATGAGATTAATGATTAAGGAGATATAAATATAAAGTGCGTAGTAATGATAGTGTTGCAGACCCACTGACTAAGGCTTTGTCGTAGCAGAAGTACGATGGTCATACTAGTTCTATGAGTATCAGATATATGGGTGATTGGCTCTAGTGCAAGTGGGAGATTGTTAGTGTTTGTGCCCTAGAGACAACACTATGATGTTTTAGTTTAAGACATTAGGATTATTAATGTTTATGTTCTATCTATTATTCCCTTTATAATTTATTAATTCTAAATTTACTGCGATATAAATGTTAGATTAATAAATGTCCTTGGAATATGATATGCAATTCTATATCTCTAAGTACGTGACTTGGAAATGAGATTATGAAAATAGTATCAATATTCCTAAAGGTCCCTAGTCGAGTATTATTATTAAGGGAAAATAATAATGCATTAAGACTGGTGTGTTTATTGACTGATGATCACATCTCATTGATCATAGGTATAGTGATACTAAAGTAAAAAATATAGGCAGATGTATATGTACATGGTGCTGGACAGACCCAATGTGAGATTCTACATGTCTGTTGTGTCATAAGTAATTCTCACAGTGATAATGATGTAATGGTCCTTGGACCTGAAGTCATTATATTTCTATACGAGAATTGATATACATTGATTCCATTAAAAGTTATTCTTGACCGGGTAATGATAAAAGTGGACATTGGGTATATTATGAATCGTATGAGAAATATGAATGATCTAGATGAGATTTAACCCTCCTATTTTAGGAGTGATATTATTGGCCTCTTGTGTGAGCTAGACTATGAAATGCATGGCCACGCTCAAATATTGATTTGATATGATAGTCTACTCATTGATCAAGAAAACCTGGATTAAACATTGACGAGGATGACACATTACATGCGTCTAGTTTGATCCATAATATTTGGTTAGAGAGATTATATTACATTGTACATTATTCACGAAAGGTTAAGTTGATCACTGATTGAATTATTATTACTTGGGTAACAATGATGTATTACTAGATGTCGCTCATTGTTTACGATTTTAAATTAGATTTAAAATTCGTTGCCAATGTAATAATAACCTATAGGGTCACACACAAAGAATGCTTGAAGGATTATTTAATTTAAATTGGATTTAAATTATATTAAGTAATTCAAATTATTTATAATATTAATTAAGTATGACTTAATTAATTAGATTAATATTGATATTCAAATTTACTATTATTAATTATGAAATTCATTTGTTAAATAATTAAGTGTGACTTAATTATTATACAAATAGGAAATTAAAATAATATTAAAATAATCATATAATTGTACTAGAAATTGTACAGGTAAATCTGTACTCCGTATTGAGAAAGTCAAAACACGGAAACTGCTCGGAATAATCAAATTAAGCTAAAAATGAGTTCTCCCATAACTTTCGTGTAGTAAAAATGTATAAACCTTTGAAATTGGATGGTACCCGAATAATCATAATAATTAATAATTAAATCTATAAATAAATTATAAAATCATATAATGACATGTAAGTCATATGTCATAGCCTATTTGTATATTCGAGGATTCAACTCAACTCAAATAAGAATGTAATAAGTAAATAGTGGATCTACCGTCAAAAGAGATCTCACAGAGTAATATCTGTCAAAGAATTCAGAAACAAGGTTCATCTATAGACTTGAGGAATTAATTCACTGGAAGAAGTTCAAAAAATTGATCATGCCTCAGTGATATAAATCAAGAGTGTGGATTTAATCAAGTGACAGAGATCTCGTCAGAGTATCATTAATTACAAGGATTTAATCTGAAGAAAATCAAAGTATCAAAGTCAAGACATGAAGAAACGTCACGGAAGTTAGTCACTCATGAACCAGACAGTACATCGAGTGTCAACGTTGAAGTGGTGGAATTGATTCATAATTCTCAGTGATTTTCAGAAGATTTTCAGAAGATATTCAGAAGATTGGTTGCTGCTCAGGGTTAGTATTAATTCTCTATTAATTAATTTCATATAATTTAATTAAGAAAATAAATTATATCTGCAAAGATTAATTTATTTGATTAATTAAATTAATTGATTAATTAATTCAGAATTAATATTAAGGATTTTCAGAATTTTAATTAGATTAAAATCTGTATTAAATCAGCAAGACAATTGAAAATGAACTAGCATGACAATCAGGATTGTCATACCGATTGTCATGCCAGGCCATTTTCAATAGTCTCACCGAAAGTTACACTAGGAGGAGATTGTCTTGCTAGTTCATTCTGATAGTCTTGCTAGTTCATTTGATTGTCATACCGAAAGTCTTGCTAGCTGTTGAGATTGTCTTGCTAGTTCAAAGGATAGTCTCACCGAAAGTCCTACCAGCTATGGGATTGTCATTCCAGTTCATTCCATTCCGTCGATTGATTAAAAGACAGAAGCAGCCATTCAAGAAAAAACAATTCAACAGAAAAGAAGTCAAGAACATAGAGAGAGAAAAAGCAGCCAAATATTTCATCTTATCTGCTAATTCAAGATCACAATTTCTAGTTTGTAATATTAAATCCAATCAACTAGAAATCATTCTCTTGTTCTTGTGTAACAATCTAGCGGATCAAAATCCCTAGAACTTAATCTCAAATTGCGTTTAGCATTTGAATCTTTTTATTACAAAAATAGAAAAAGTTCATGTCGAATTTATTCTAGATTTGTGATAATTAATTTGAGATTAATTCCTTGTAATCGATACAGTTGTTGTAACACCTTTCAAGTTTAATAATATTTTTATTTAACTTGAATTTTGTTTCACATTTTTTATTCCATATTTAATTTGATTATTCGGTATTGTTTGTATTCAACCCCCCCTTCTACAAACACATTGGGACCTAACAATTGGTATCAGAGCCTTCTGATTAACGAACAAATCAAGATCCTAGGCTTTTGTGATTTTTCAACTCCTTGAATTTTTATTCATTCAAAAATTCATAATGACTTCACAAAAAGTTGGAACCGTTAAAATTCCACAATTTGATAAAGAGAATTATATTATGTGGAAGAAGAAGATGCTCTTGTTTTTACAAGTGGCAAATCTCAAATATTCAAACTTGTTAAAGAAGGGGATAAAAACTCCGATGGTTATTGAACCGGAGGTGATAGTAGATGATGTTGTGATCACCAAAGCCAGAACCTATCCTAAAGATCCTGAAGATTTTACTCATGATGAAAAGGAAGAAGCCTCCTTGGATGCCAGCCTTCAATTAATTTTAATTGATTCCCTTGATCCCTTGATGAACAGACATGTGATGAACTGTAAAAATTCCAAACACATGTGGGAAACTATTGAGGTGATCAATGAAGGCACAGAGGAAGTTAGGGAGAACAAGTTGGAGATCCTAACCTCTGAGTATAAATATTTTAAATCAAATCCAGGAGAAGGAATTACTGAAGTGTTTGAGAGGTACAATGCGTTGATCAACAACCTGAACATAAATGGGAAATATTATTCAATCAGGGAGGTCAACAAAAAGTTCCTTTTAACACTGCCAACTCATCTTGAACATAGAATCACTGCCATTAGAGAAGCTAGAGATCTGAGTGAGATTTCTTTGGACAGGCTCTATGGAGCGTTAAAAACGTATGAGTTGGAGCAGATTCAACAGAAGGAAGTCTACGGGAAGGATAAAATGGTCAGCACATCTACTGCACTTATAGCTAAAGGTCAACAACAACAGGAATCTCAACAATTGGAGAGAATGGTATAGTGTTCCAAGGCTGAGGAAAATATGTTAGTAGCAGAATATGATCCTCCTACTACAAATCAATCAAGTGAAGATTTTTATTCCTTGGAAGAGCTGGAACAATTGGAAGACGAGTCAATGGCCCAAATTGTCAAGAGATTCTCCCATGTCAGATTCAAGAGGAATCCCAAGCTTAAGTACAAGTCCAACTACAACAAATTCCAGAAAGGTGGATCTTCATCCTCTAACACCAGCAGTGGTGGATACAAAACAGGGATGGTTGATCGGAGCACCATTAGATGCTATAACTGCAATGAGTTGGGACACTTTGCCACAGAATGTAGGAAGCCAAAGCAAGTAAGAAAGAACTCTAAAAGGGCTTATCTGGCAAAGGGAAGAAGCTGGGATGATACTGACAGTGAAGATGAAGATGAAGAAAATCTTGCTCTTATGGCTATTGATGGAAAAGCTTCATCGTCAAGAATAGAGGTAAAACTTTCTGATGCTGAAATGGTTTATCATCTAAGAGGTAACTTAGATTGTGCACGTCGTGATAATGAACTGTTAAGTTTACAGATCACAGACCTTGAGAAAGAGGTCAATGAATTAAGACTTGTGCACATTAATCAAGACAAATTAAAAGAAAAAGTATCTTTTCTAGAGAATAAAGTTGACTGTTATAGAAAACTTGAAACTATTCTCAAAGACAAGATCACAGGTCTTGAGACTAAGGTTAGAGCCTACTTCAATTCTTGTTCGAAGGCTAAAGAGTTCTACAGTAAGCAATCTGTTAATCAAACATCTGGAATAGGTTATGATTACAATGTTGCTATTGGAGAATTAGGCATAAACTCCCCTCCTCGTGTCTGTGCTAAAGGGAAGTACCACATGTGCTTAAGGGTGTTGATGAACCCCTCTATAAACCATCAATTGCTGAACCATTTGATGCGACCTCTTCTGTTATTCAGGAAGAAATACGTGCTGAAGATCATGTTAATGAGAAGGTTGTTTCCAAGTCAAGTGTGTCGAAAGTTCCAGTCAAAGTTGTGAAAGCAACTTAGACTAACTCAGACACACATGAGTTGGATAACAAAAATGCCATGTCTGCCATGCATAAATTGCCTACTATTAATCACTCTCATAAAGCATGTGGTGTTTCTAATTGTATGTCTTGTGCTTTTAATCTGATGTATGCTTATTTTAATGGTAAGCATGTTTCAAATTATAAGACTACTCCTCGTCAGCATGTGAATAACAAGAAGCATGATAGGTTTAAGACTGCTAGTCCTTCTAAGGCTAGAAAGGAGACATTTGTGCGTAAGCTTAAACAGAAATTTCGGGACTTCAAATTAAACAAACAGTAATAGATGATTGATGAATTAGTACCGATTTATCGGGTATATAAAAATTTTATCGAGATTTGGTTGCGTAAGTGATGGTGGTTGTTGGTTAATTGATTGGATTGATTGATTGTTGAATTGACGTCGATGATGTTTCGACGGGTAGTCCGATAAACAAAGGGGACGCTGTCCGATTTCCGGGAAATCGAACTATGGAAATGCAGGAGCGTATCCGGTAATTATCGGGACGTCAAGTGAATATATATATACTTATACTTTATACGAACTTGATTGTATGTTGTGGTGAATGTTCTCTCTGAAACTCAGTAACCCTAATTTTATAAAATGACGAGTATACGTACTTTCCGGAAATAAACACTGAACCGATTTTGAGAACGTGAACCCTAATTGTTGTATGTGGTATTATAATATGAATAATTACGAGTCGAAATATGCTATCGTATGGGTAGGTTGTAGCGAGGATATGTCAAGCATAACTGGGTATCTAACATAGAGTATTTCGACCCTGTACGTTCTAGTCGGGAAACCAAAAGCGAACGATGAACTAAAGATGACCTAGTAGCCAGTCGACGAGCCCAGTAGAGTTTCAACAGAAAAACCTGAGTATCGAAGTCGAATCCAATATGATCTAGTGGTTAGACGTTAAAGCCTGAGCGGCAGAGTCGGCTCGGAGTTGATCAATAATAGTTGTAAAGCCCTGTAAGGCAAGTACTTCCAAACTTTTTTTTAAGATATAATGCAACTGTTTCCAAATTCTCTCGTGAAATATTGTTAAGTATTCAAAATAGCTCTATTTTATATTGTAAGTATGAATCATACAACCTTGAACCCGAATCACCTCATTTGATCTTTGAGCCATAAGCCTTAAATTTTTCATAAACCATCCTTTGTTGATTTTCAGATACCAAATCACACAAATATGACACTACTCCCCAAATATATAACTATCAAACACCAAACATTGGAGCAAAATTGTTTAAAAATACAGAAACTTTTATACTCCAACCATTCTTTATAACATCAAAGAACTATACCTTGAAAATCATTATTTGTCCAACACCTGATCCTTTTACAGACGGAAAACCGTTTCTTATACATACCCTGATATACCCTTGTGATATCCATGAGTTTCCTTACATTTTTATCCAATTCTAATGATTGTTTCCTTACTGATCAGCAGCCTAACCTTGGTTTTAGAACTTAAAATGAATATCAAATTCTAATGATTATTTAGCAATAAACTTGATTCCTCTGAATCATCTCGTTTGATCATTGATTAACCTCAATTATTGTCATTGTGACTTGCTGAGCTAGTTAGCTCACCCTTGCGATTCTTTTTATATATTTTACAGTTGAAAAGGATATGGATGATAGTAAAGTTCCTCAGTCCAAAGTGCGGGCTAAGGTTCCAGTTTGAGTTAGATCGAGCTAGCAAGGAGCTTCATACGGTAGGTAGATAGTAAGATTGTAAAATTAATTTTATTATCAGTTGTAAGTTAAATTAGTTGGGATTTGGTAAAAGTTAAGGTTGTGGCTTGTTTTCATACTTTAACCTGTTGCGATCCGTGGTTATGTAAAGCAGGGTCATTGAAAATAATATTTCTTATACAGGTTTATATTTTGTGTATGTGTTGTGGACCCCAAACTTCTGACCCGAGTTTGGAGGGCGTCACAGGTTGGTATCAAAGCTACAGGTTATAAGTCACTGAAACAAGCCTAGATTGTCGGGATTGGGTAGAGGGTTAGGATTAGGAATAGGAAATGGAAAGATAAGATGTCGTGAGGATGAGTGCGACTATATAGTAGGTCTCCGATACAGTTTGTGTTACAATTTGGGATTCTTAACTTGCGACGTGTTTTCCAGACAACGGCAATGGCAGATCCTCATTTCCCTGTATCGTTTGATCGTTTGGAACTTTCCGTTCGAGGATCGTCATCTTTTCTCTGATTTGATTTGCACCTTGTTCCTCCATCAGTATTATTGGTACTACCTTCCGTTATGATAGTTGCCCTCTTCAAGCTATTCTACGCTATTTTACCACCTCTTGTTATGAGATGACCTATTTAAGAACCTCCATTTGTTTATTATTGTTTTACTGGACATTTGGCTGTGAGTGTATCTCTTCAGTTTACCCTACACCATGTTCTATACCTTCATTTTATAACCTGTCTTATGGAACAACAATATTTACAAGGATGGATTCGATAGCTACAATAAATGGTAAGTACATGAGATATTAATAAAGGTGAGAAGGAGTTTAGAAAGAAGATTCTCGTGTTTCGGAGGATAGCTGTTACCAGACTAAATGAAGCCACTAGTGAATAGACCACCCGTGATTAACTTGTGGGATGGACTAAAGAAGTTTTGAAAGAATTAGAGAAAATTATAGATCTGGAATTTTGTAGGATTAGATGATGGTGCTATGATAAATGTGATATGTAAAGTAGTGATGTGATGTGATACGAGCAAACTTTGTTCTATAAAATGGACCTGTTGACTATTGGATAGCCTGTTCTACTTAACTACTGCAACGATAGTGTCAGGAGTATTACCAGTATTGAAGCTTTGATGTGAAGCTACGAATAAGATAACATGCAATGACAATTGAAGTTTTCGTCGATTAAGGAAAGCAAATGGACACGATAAAGGAGAAAAGGTAGATTGGAGTGAACGGACTTTTATGTGATTGTTTCTTTAATATGGTACCTTGTTATAGGTAAGAAGGACAACAACCAACTCATATAGTAAGGACAACCAGATTTGTGATTTTCAAAATTTTTAAATAAGTTTTTGAAAAAAAAAGTTTCCCTTACAAAATTTCTAATAGCCTTTTTGAATAAATAAAGTTTTAAACATTGGTTGTCAAGTTACTACTTGAGTTTCTTGTTTGTTAAAAGACCCGGATTACTTGGAAGGATACTTATTTTAGACCCAGTATTGTTAATTCAGAGAATAAAGTGATCCGCGATTATGAAGAAGTTGATTATTCCTAATGGTAAGGTGTAAATGTTGTTTGACAAGGTTAATAACAGAATCCGCGTACGAAGTAATTATTTATCCAGTTGTAGAGACCATTAGAGTTTAAAGAATTCATTGATTTAAAAAGAGCATGGGCATGATCGAAGGAGATTGGGAAGATTTCCAGACCTTTCCAAAAGAAGAAGATTATTAACAAAAGGATCGCTATGTTGAATAATTCATGGTTATTCTAAATTAAAGAGGAGGACACTCGAAGTTATCTGGTATTATGATCGAATTGTTAAAGTATTATACGTGTAGGTGCGATGTTAAAGACGCAAGACTTAACAAGTAAGAATCTACTATAATGCTTAATTTGCAAAGGCATTTCAGTGTACTTTCTAAAGTTGTTATATGACACAATTGGGATATGATCGAACAAGCTCGAAAGATGAATACAAGTGAAATGTGGATGGTGACCAATAGTATCGTTCTTGTCTTCAATCTTACAGCGTATATTCCTTTTTAATTCCTAAAAATGTATGAACTTCTTTTCTTAATTCTTTATGATGATATCAAAAAGGAGGATATTGCATTCCTTTCAAATTTACTTGTTTCCCTCAAGTTTTGCTTTCTGATTGGGATAAACAGTGTTATGGTGAGACGCTTTGTCGGAATGACGAAGAGTCGGGTGAATCGCCACCTAGTCATGTGCTGTATGCCATATGGTACGAAAGACTGGCCATCTTAAGTACCAATGTGGTTGTCTCATTCATATTCAAATCCTTGTTTCTTCTTTCTTTTCAACTCTAATTTTTGTTAAATTGTGAATCCTTCTAGTTGTTTCATTGTATTGTCATTCTTTGCAAGAGTTTTTCAAACAAAAATCAACGTATTATGGACCAAGCGGGCAAAGTTCCATCTACCTCTCACGCATGGAAAGCAAACAAGGGGATATGGCGAGAATTGCAAATCACTAACCCAGTCAGGGATGCACTAAGGATCAAGGGAATCTACTCCAATAACGAATACGTCTCCAAGAACGAAAGTTTGTGAGTTGTCTGTAAAATATGTTATTCAGAATATGGATGTGGTGATATAGATGATTATGGTAAGTACCTTAGGCGTTAAAGTATTGAGAGATGTGGAAGCAATTTGATTGTTTATTTCCCCCAAGGAATTATTGATAAGATGATTTACCCCGTTGAATTGATAAGATTATAACTAAAGGACTAGCAAATTTAAGAACGTGTATTTGTTAAATAAGTGAGTACCAAGGGTAGAATTGAAGTTTCTGGCAATAAGTTGTGAAGAATCGATATTATTTAAGATAAGAAAATTTGACATTATTTTAAGGAATGGATCAACTATTTAAGCATGATGCCCAGACGAACCGTCGTGATGAATAGATAGTCCTGAACACGTCAAATGAGAATATGATGAGGTATAAAGGAAGAAGGAGGGTAAAGAATTTATTAATGATAATTACGGTGATCAAGATGTGAGCATTATGGTAATAATGAGATAAATAAAATTCAGAAGCAAACAAAATTTGAAGATTTTATAGCAATTAAGGAGTTTCAGGATATGTTTCCAGATGAGTTATTAACATTTCCTCCAGATAGAGAAATGAAGCTCGCGAGTGACTTAGCACCTGAGACGAAGCCAGTGACCAAGGCCTTACACAAAATGGCACCAGTTAAAATGAGGAAGTTAGCAAAGCAGATGCAAGAGATGTTAGAAGAAGCAGCGATTAGACCTAGTGTACCCCATAAGGTGCATCACTATTAATTGTTAATAAGAAAGATGGAAGTATGAGATTATGCGTCGACTAGCGAAAGCTTAACAAGTTTACTATCAAGAGCAAGTATCTGTTACCTCGAACCAATAATTTGTTTGATCAAATGAAAGAAGCAAAGTACTTTTATAAGATTGATTTAAGACTTGGTATTTCACCAATTGAAGATTAAACTTATGGACATATCAAGGATAATTTTCAAAACTAAGTATTGCTTGTAATATCCGGGATATATCGTGTAATTATTTTTGATATTAAATAATTATTATGTGTGTTCAGTATCTATTCTGTGAGTTAATTGTTAAGTGTTATCTGTACTTGGATATTCAAAAATAATATTAATTGAGTATTTTAATTTTATATGTCTAAAATAAAACATAGATAATTGTCATATCTTCCTAATTATTTTTATGTTGATTTATGGATTTATAAGGATCATATGAAATTTATAAAATCTTTTTCCGAGTATTTAAAATCTATTTTATAAAAACGGGAACCAACCGACGTCAACCGTTGTTACGTTTTTGGAACCCGAAACTCTTCTGAGAACTCCTTCCTAACCTAATTGTAATATTCCGAGCATATTCCATGTTTCGACTTTTTTGATCCGGCGTACGGTTTCTCCTGCGCGGGTCCCGGCGCAACATTTTCGATACAATATTCGTTTCGGTAAATCAATAAAACCCGTATTTTCGATAAACGGGAGCTTTTTATTAAACTATCCCAATTATCACTTCGTAATACGTGTAACCAGGCGCTAAGACCAAGACCGTAGTAGAAATTGTACTGGTTTGGATAATTATCCCGAAAACCGATACCGTTTGGGATCAGTTTTTACAAATAAACGTACCGTTTTATATCCGGAATGATCCAACTGGATACTAATTCTCCGTAATTATAAATAACCTCTTACCGTATTTTATTTCGTATCAAAATTATTTGCAGACAGATAAATATATAATTTTACAGAGAAAAATCATATATTCATAAACTATTCCAAGAATCAAACCAACTTTTGAAGGTGTTATTGATCTTTGTTTGAAAAGCTCGAGTACTGGATTTGAAGGTCTTGAGAAGCTCTATCAGAATCTGTAATCCATACACCTGCAGAATCAAAGGTTTAATTTCTAAAAAATTATTTATTTTCAAATTATTTTTATGAAAAATATGAAATTTTGTTCGGATGATTGTTTGTATGATTTGATGATTGCATGTTATAGAGCTTGTTTTCCTGATGATTTTGGTATATTATACGTGTGATTTGGAGTTCAATAACATGTTCAAATTTGAGTTTGATTTTCGAATTTTAAAATTAGGGTTTATAACCCGTATGAATGTTTTCAATTGAAATTTGGGGGTTTTTGATTCAGGGGTTATTAGCTGTTGATTTATAGTGGGTTGTGTTCCTTATGAAATTTGTAATCGATTGATATATAGCTCGTTAACAGAGGATGCTTGAATCGTAGGGAGTTGTGATTTTAAAATTCCCGATGTTCGCCGGAAACCGGCGATGTTCTTGGCCAATTTCCGGCCAGAACAGGGATGATTAGAATGATTTGTTTGCATGGATATGTTCCTGGTAATATGTAGTTTAATTCTGGAGGTGATGGTGGTGGGAGGATGCCGGAGGTGAGTTCTCCGGCCACCCCCGATTTTCCGGCGACTAGAACTGCAAAATTGCAGTTTGGTCCCTGTACTTTTGAAAACGATGAAGTTTGGTCCCCCAGGTTTCCAGACTTTGTAAAAATAGGATTCCTGTTTATAAAATGTTTAAAAATCATATTTCCTATTTATTTTTATTATAAAAATTCATTTTTAATTTCTGAAAATTCTGAAAATTATTATTTTAATTCCTAAAATTATTTTTAATTCCAAAATAAATCTAAATTAATTAGTTAATTAATTTCAGTTAATTTTTAATTAATTGATTGGTCAATTAATTCAAAAATTAATTGATTAATTGATTTAATTAATTATTAATTGATTTTAATCAATTATTTAATTAGATTTAATTATTTAAAAATGATTTAAAAATTCCGAAAAATAGTTTCGAGCTTTAAAATATTATTCTAAATTATTTCCAAGGCTCGATAATTATTCTAAAATTATTTCGGAGCTAGAATTGGCCAACTGAACCCTGTTTATTAATCCGAAATTGATCCAACGACCCGTTTTAATTCCGAAAAATGTTTTAAAAATCATTTTAAATACCAGAAAGCCTATTTATGTCCCGAAATGTCTTTATAAATGATATGTCATTGATTATGTGACGTATTATGTGTTATATGTGATATGTTGATTGACTGTCAGGTTGTATATTCGATGTTTACTGTTTATTGCGTAACCTTCAATCCGTTAATCGGATTTGGGTAAAACGAAGGGTAGATAGAAGTATGTGTTGAATAGAATCCTATGAGTTGATGATTGATAGATGCTTATGATATGTGAGCAGAAGAGGACAGACGTAGGAAAGGGAAATAGGTAGTTGAGGAGTAAGACGATTGTGATTGGAAGCGAGTGCAGAATAGTAAGCTAGTACCAGGCAAGTGTTCTGAACTTTCTCGAGATATTGTAGTACTTGATAATCCTGTGATATTGCAAGTGCTTTGAAGCACAGAAACCTAAACCCTGATTCCAATTATTGTTCTTGAGCCAGGAACCATATTCTTTCTAAGCCATTGATTATTGTATACCCAAACACGAACCACAAATCTACGATACTACTCCACAAATACATACAAACTAAATACCAAATGCTGAACTGAATTACTTATATAATCAACCCATGATATCTTATGCTTTGAAAGACCAAATCCTTGTAACCCTAAAATGTTGATTCCTTTGTTATCCAATTCTTTTATTACCCAGCATCCAAGTTTTGAAATTACCTTATTAATCCATACAAGTATTGAAATTCTTTCATTGTTAAGTACTCACTGTTGTTAGTGATTCTGGTTATTGTTTATTATTGTTCATTCTGTTATTATGTTAGAATTGGATTGTTTTTATAAAATTGTGGACAAGATTCGTGGTCAGACCATATAATGGTCAAGTTAGGCCAATGTGTGCCTTGGATCCAGTAGTTAGAGCAATGCTGTGTGCCTTGCTCGGGGTTAGTGCGTGACTGATCAGCAGCCTAACCTTTGGTTTTTAAATTAAAAGTATAATATCCAATTCTAAATCATAATCTATTGTTCACTTGATATCATAATCATGTGCACCTGATGATCATTATTCTCAGTTTTGTCATTTGACTTGCTGAGCTAGTTAGATCATTTGTGCGATATTGTTTCTGTTCTTTTCCAGTTAAAAAGGAACTAGTTGGTATTGAGGATCCCCAGTCCAGCGCGAGAGCTGGGGGTTCAGGTTGATTGAGCTGAGCTTGTAGGCTTCTTTTGGAACAATTTAAGTCTGTAAAAGTTTGTAATAATGTTTAATACTCAGTTATGAGTTTGGAATAGTTGGGATTTGAACGGTATGTAATATAAGTAGATGTGTGGCTTGTGTGCATACTTTAACCTGTTGCGATCCGTGGTAGTTGGTAAATAGGGTCACTGCATATTATTGTTATCTTTATTATTGTTATAAGCAAGTTATAAATAAGGCGTGTGTGTGTGTGGACCCCAAACTTCTGACCCGGGTTTGGAGGGCGCCACAGGTTTGGTATCAGAGCTACAGGTTATAAGTCACTGACACAAGCCTAGGTTGACGGGAATGGGTAGAGGGTTAGGATTAGAAGTAAGGAATAGAAAGATAGAACGTCGAGAGGTTGAGTACTTCGGTATATCAGGTATTAGTGTAATTCACGTTATGGTACGAGATTCTTATATTGCGATATGATTTCAGATAGCAGCGATGGCCGACTCTTTTATCCCCGTATCAGCTGATCACTCAGAGCCTTCAGTCGGAGTGCCGTCTTCGGATCCACGTCCTGTTGTTCCACCAGTGTTGGCTATACTACCTCCACCTATGTTGCAGCCCGTACCATTGCAGGCTATTCCACCTCCAGGCGTGAGGACACCTGTCAGAGGACCCCCACCTGCTGATTCAGGCTTTACTAGTCATTCAGTCACAGGAGTACCTTTCCAGTTCTCTTCCTATCCTGTCCCATATCATCAGTTTGAGGCTTGCCTTATGGAGCAGCGATTCCTTACAGCACCTGCTTTATCACTTTGAAAGTATCAAAGAGATTTGGTAGTTTATAGTGATGCTTCTCATAAGGGAGTAGGATGTGTGTTGATGCAGCACAATAAAGTTATTGTATATGCACCCAGACAACCGAAACCTTATGAGCAGAAGTATCCTACTCATAATTGGGATTAACAGTAATAATATTTATTTTGAAAGATTGGGAAACATGATATGTATGGAGAAAAGTGTAAGATCTATACGGACCATAAAAGTTTGAAGTATGTACTCATGAGGAAAAGCAAATGTAGAGGCAGGCGATAAATAAAAAGGAGAGAATGAACATAGAAGCTGTACCAGAAGAATTATCTATAGAATTTTAGAATTTGGAGTTGGAAGTCAGATATATAATCCCAAGGAAACAAGGATGGGTAGTACGACCTTTCATTCAGAATTGTTAAGAAAAGATAAGGAGATGCCAAAGGAAGATAATGGATCACGATGTTAACAGTTAGTAAGAGGAAGATTATGCACCCAGAAGAACGATCACGATGTTCCTAGGTTTTCTTCCAGCACTTAGATGCTACAAGTAAAAGAATTAAGAAATGAGATCCTACCGGGAATTCACAATATAAAGTATTTAACTTATTGAAGAAAATCCAAGATCTACGGAATTTTAAATAAAAATAGTGATAACCAGGTATAAGGAAGAAATTTCAAGATGGATTAGGAAGTGTTGGACATGTCAAAGGATTAAGGCGAAGTATTGGAGGCCTAGTGGATAAGGCAGACCCAGGAAGTGGTTTTATAAAAAGCGAATCGTGAAGTGTACTAGTGATGTTAAGGGAGAAAAAGGAATAAAATTATGAGAGTATGTACTGACTATCGGGAGTTTAATGAAACGACGAATAAGAATAAGTGACACCTATGAAGAATTGATTACCTACGAGACCTAATTCAAGAAGTATGTTATATCTCGGGGACCAACTTAAGATCCGACCTGAGAACATATCAGAGATTACGATTAAAGTGAGTTAAGAGCATTACGAGCTCTGGCGATATTATGTGAAATAACAAGTGTATCAGGTGACTATAAGGAAATAAGGAACGTGGTATATAAGGAGTACTTGGATAAGCAAATTATATTTATTAATAACATCCTCAGCTATTCAAGGAATAAGAAAGTCTGTGTGGAATGCCTAAGGATTTTTCTCCAAAGATCAGAAGGAAAGCAACTATATGTTGAGTCTTCAAGAATGAAATTTTGACTAAGGTTAACAAAAGATTCTGAATTAATCCGTTAACAACTACCTGAGCAAAGCCGTATGGTAACAGATGACTTATGCCGACAGAAAGGATTGGATGTAATTAAGACCACCGAGGAGTTAATAAATGACCTAGAAAGAGTGGAATATTAGTTCAAATACCTAAATGTGATAATACGTGAATATATGAAATTACTTTTCAGCCTTAACTGATAGAAACGAATAAGAGATGTTTAAATGTTTGGAAGCTGAAGTTGAAAATGAGCACTGCCTATCATCCTTAAACGGAATAGACAAAGAAAGAAGGCGAAATTGTATCGAGAGGGAATATGAGTATAGAAATAGGACCAGTAGTGTTAGTACAAGTTTCATCTTGAAAGAGACCGGATAAGTCTAAGTAGAAGGGACAGGTCAAGTCCTAAAATTAGTGAACCATTCGAGGTATTAATAAATATAGATAAAGTTGTTCATGAATTGATGTTACCGTCACAACAGTGTGTATATATAATGTGTTTGGCCTGTTAATGTTAAAGTGATAAGTATTTGATTTGAATTAAGTGATTGATTAGGAGCCAAGGGGGCTCTTGTCCAAGTTTGTTTTGCATATAGTAGTCAATCCAAATTCTCGATCGTTAAAGGCGAGTCATTGAAAATGAGTGTATATCTATAGTGAATGTGTTTGAAATCCTCGAGTAGAAGAGTCTACTTGGAAATTAGATTCAGATATGCTTGACAAATATCCTCACTTGTTTAGTTAGACCAGATTCTGAGGACATAATCTTTTTAAGGGGGGAAGAATATAACGACTCGTGTATTTTTGAATTATTTAAATATGTGATTATGGAAATTATTAAATAAATAAAATATGTATGTTGGTCTTGACCACTATGTGTTGTTTGATTATTATCCATATGTGATTTACGGTGTACCGGGTTGTCCGCGTGATTAATTATGGGATCGTATTGAATTGTTTTCACTTTCAGAAGTGGAATTAGTGCAAATTTATTTGCATAAATATTGGGAGTGTCTCTAAAATTATTTTTATGGTTTTATAGTTACAATAATTATTTTTAGGATTTTATAAAATTGAGAAATCAATATTTTATTAATTATTTATCTTTAAATAATTTTTTGAATGCTTTTATTTGTAAAATCCATATTTAATTCAAGAACTCTTCAAAAATTATGAAACTCATATTTATTTAAGTTTGGAATATTCCGAGAATTTTAAAATTATCATGGTAATTTTTGGAATTAATTTTACCCGCGCGTTGTTTCGTTTTATTTATAAAAGCGGATATAAGTGGTATTTCAAAAATTGTGTTAAAATTATGAAAATTACGTTTTTATAAACTTCGGGATATTTATAATATTTTAAGACTATTTTCGTAATTTTCTGAATTTGTTTTAAGTACAGCTCGGATCGTTAATTGTTAAATGCGGGTACGTGTTACGTTTCAAATATACTTTGAAAATTATGAATAAATTATTTTTAATAATTATGAATTATTTATGATATTTTAAAACTATTTTGATAATTTTTCGGATTTATTTTACCCGCAACTTGGTTCGATAAATCGCAAATTTTCAGAACAAATCTATATTACGGGACACGTGTTAATTATTCAGGGAGCATATTTGCTGCGTGTCCTATCTTTATTGATTCATGGCTGCACTCAAAAACCACACCCAAATATGCACACAGAACATCACAGTCTCCTCTCTCTTCCTCGGTCTCGCATCTCTCTGTCTCTCCTCCCTCCTAATCTCCCTTCTCTTTGTTGGTGTTTTTCTCTGTTCCCCGTGTTCCTCCGTCCGTTCTCTGCCTGTTACGCCGCCGTTCCTTTTGGGTAATTCTGATTTGTCTTCCCGGTGATCCATCTCTGTCCTGTTTGTTGGCTTAGCTTATGTACATATACATACAATTATATGTGTATAGTCGTTGAGTTTGTTGGTTGGTTGCTTGTGGCCGCTTTTCGTTTCCGACTCTGTCTCCGCCTTCCATTTAGACGCGCGTTGTGCACGTGTTTGTGTGATTAAGATTTTTATTATTTTAATGTTATTTTTCTGCAGGAAATTCATTTGAGTAAAATTCGTGAAGTAAAATATATTTGAATGCAGAAATTATTTTTATCGGGGGAATTTTGCGTTGGAAACCCGAAATTTAAATCGGGTACCCGCAAAATTTTGCCGCCGTCAACGGTGAACTTCGGTGACTCGACGGTGGACTATGATGTTTATTCTGAGTCCTAAAATTTTAAAATATTATTTTAGTTCGTAAAGTTATTCTCCATAACGAAAAATATTTATCGGGTATATAAAGATTTTATCGAGATTTGGTTGCGTAAGTGATGGTGGTTGTTGGTTAATTGATTGGATTGATTGATTGTTGAATTGACGTCGATGATGTTTCGACGGGTAGTCCGATAAACAAAGGGGACGCTGTCCGATTTCCGGGAAATCGAACTATGGAAATGTGGGAGCGTATCCGGTAATTATCGGGACGTCAAATGAATATATATACTTATACTTTATACGAACTTGATTGTATGTTGTGGTGAATGTTCTGTCCGAAACTTAGTAACCCTAATTTTATAAAATGACGAGTATACGTACTTTCCGAAAACGAACACTGAACCAATTTTGAGAACGTGAACCCTAATTGTTGTATGTGGTATTATAATATGAATAATTATGAGTCGAAATATGCTATCGTATGGGTAAGTTGTAGCGAGGATATGTCAAGCATTACTGGGTATCTAACATAGAGTATTTCGACCCTGTAGGTTCTAGTCGGGAAACTGAAAGCGAACAATGAACTAAAGATGACCTAGTAGCCAGTCGACGAGCCCAGTAGAGTTTCAACAGAAAAACCTGAGTATCGAAGTCGAATCCAATGTGATCTAGTGGTTAGACGTTAAAGCCTGAGCGGCAGAGTAGGCTCGGAGTTAATCAGTAATAGTTGTAAATCCCTGTAAGGCAAGTACTTCTAAACTTTTTTTCAAGATATAATGCAACTGTTTCCAAATTCTCTCATGAAATATTGTTAAGTATTCAAACTAGCTCTGTTTTATATTGTAAGTACTTTGAATCATACAACCTTGAACCCGAATCACCTCATTTGATCTTTGAGCCATAAGCCTTAAATTTTTCGTAAACCATCCTTTGTTAATTTTCAGATACCAAATCACACAAATATGACACTACTCCCCAAATGTATAACTATCAAACACCAAACACTGGAGCAAAATTGTTTGAAAATACAGAAATTTTTATACTCCAACCATTCTTTATAACATCAAAGAACTATACCTTGAAAATCATTATTTGTCCAACACCTGATCCTTTTACAGACGGAAAACCGTTTCTTATACATACCCTGATATACCCTTTTTGATATCCATGAGTTTCCTTACATTTTTATTCAAGTGATTAACCATCATTGATTATGATCTTGTTTTATCGAATTATATTGTTTATCATATTGAACTACTTTAGAATTGGATAGTTTTTTTTATATATGTGGACCAGATTCGTGGTCAGACCATATTAGTGATCAATTTAGGCCAATATGTGCCTTGGATCCAGTGATTAGAGCAGTGCTGTGTGCTTTGCTCGGGGTTAGTGCGTGACTGATCAGCAGCCTAACCTTGGTTTTAGAACTTAAAATGAATATCCAATTCTAATGATTGTTTAGCAATAAACTTGATTCCTCTGAATCATCTCGTTTGATAATTGATTAACCTCAATTATTGTCATTGTGACTTGCTGAGCTAGTTAGCTCACCCTTGCGATTCTTTTTATATATTTTACAGTTGAAAAGGATATGGATGATAGTAAAGTTCCTCAGTCCAAAGTGCGGGCTAAGGTTCCAGTTTGAGTTGGATCGAGCTAGCAAGGAGCTTCATACGGTAGGGAGATAGTAAGATTGTAAAATTAATTTTATTATCAGTTGTAAGTTAAATTAGTTGGGATTTGGTACGTTGTAATAAAAGTTAAGGTTGTGGCTTGTTTTTATACTTTAACCTGTTGCGATCCGTGGTTATGTAAAGCAGGGTCATTGAAAATAATATTTCTTATACAGGTTTATATTTTGTGTATGTGTAGTGGACCCCAAACTTCTGACCCGAGTTTGGAGGGCGTCACAATTATGGCCCCATCCTATGTGATCTTTGTCAAGCTCATGATAAAGATCAAGTTCAATCTAATATGGTGATGGAAATAAATACAACTACGTATTACATAAGTCTTCTTCTTTATTTAGACTTCTTGTATGCCTCGTCTTCTTCTTTATATCACCTCCATTGGATAGCCTTCTTGAGTCTTCAATTATATTATATGATTGAAAGTAAAACTAATCTAATGAACTTACAAGAATAACTCGAGTTACATTCGAGATTTATGATTACAAAGATTGACGACATGCAAGTCGTATTTAAAACCAAAACCAAAACCATTACACTAAGGTCGAAAGGCCATAACCATCCACCATGCTCATACAATACATAAAAGCATGTTAAAACACATAATCTGATCTTAACATATCATATTATCCATGATCTAATCATAAAAACAAAATATGACAAAAATCAGAAAAATCAGAATCAAATCAGAAAAACAAGAATCACTATTTACGGGCAGTAAACGACGTCAAACGCCTTACAGACGAGTCGTTGATAGCTTTAGCTATTAGTTTTGTTCAGACACTCGTTTACCTATGGAATAGGGTATTCGTTTGCGTAAATCGGACACCAGACCCAGATTTCAGCAAATCTTAAGCAGCCAATTCAGAATCCGTATCTAATATGATTCTCATAATTAGAACAAACATAAATCATGTATATATCAGTATATATACAGATTACATAATCATCTTAAGATTATACAACTCACATGAATATCATATATACAAAACCATACATATATAAGCATATTATATCAACATCAAATCATGGCGAATCTCGTACATGCTCATATATCGAAAACAGTTAAACACATAAACGAATTAAAAACTTTTCGCAAGTAGCTCTGATGCCATTGAAGGGTTTTTAGCACATAAACGCAGCGAAAATGTAAATTTAATCTTAAAAAAACCGAAACCCTCCGCAGGATCCATGCGAAAAATAATATTTAATTCGTAGTTCAGTATGTTTACCTTAAGAAGCTTTACGTTAATGAAAAGATGGAGGTCTTTAATAGCGATCCAAGAACAACGAGCGGAGATCCTTAGCAGCTGCTCCTCAAGTGTGAAGCACTCCACCGGTATCCACCAAGAAAATTATGTAATGAAGGAGGAGGAGATGGAGAGAATTAGGGTTTTGTAAATCTTTTTGGTTGAGGCAAAAATAGGGTTTATAATAGTATATTTATAGGCAAAATTTTTAGCTAAAAATTTTCTCATAAAATATTATTATTATTAACCCTTTATTATTCTCACTAATAATTAAAACACCTTTTAATTATTAATCATTTTTCTAAACTCTTTAGAAATAATTCTCTCACTTGATTTAATTTCCAAAAATTAAATTCTTAATTAATATTATTAAGAACCTTTTCTTAATTAATTTATAATCAATTAAATCTCATTTAATCAATTATTAAATTTTCCAATTAATTATTTATTTCATAAATAAATAATTATCAGCCATTATTAATTAATTCCTCCACCATTAAATCATTCTCTTATGGTGTGACCCTGTAGGTTCAATATTAAGCCGGTAGTAGAAATAAATAATAATAAAACTATTTTATCATTATTTATATAAATTTTCTAATTCATTAAATATGATTAATTAATTAATCATATTTATTCTACATCGTGAGGGATACTTCTCAGCATATCGCGACTATCCGGATAATACGAATTCACTGCTTAGAATACCAAGATCCTATTCAGTGAGTAGTTACCGTACAATCAATTCCTTCTACCCTGCAATGTCACGATTAAATACAAGGCATGGAACTTGTGTCAAGCCTATCTTATTTAATCACTTGCTTTCCCATTCACTATGTTTAGTTCTATTTAATGTAAATTAGAAACTCCTTTCTAATTTCATTCACTCTGGCCAGAGATTCCTGAACTAACATAAGTGGATCAGCATTGAACATTCTCTTCCTACACTGGAAGGGGTAGATCCTTTATTGATCATACACTATCTTCGTGTACAAATTCCTATACCCAGTAGAGCCCTTATAATTGTCCCTTGAGACTAAGAACTAAACCAAAGCATAGTTCAGTGTACACAAGATGACTATGATGACCTCAAGTCTAAGGATACTTGTACAACTATCACTATATGAACAACTGCTGACACGTGAGTGAACTCCATCAGTTGTTCAGCTGTATGAGTCGTGTTCAGTGAACTTATTCTATAATAAGCACCTACATACTAGCTATAGTGTCACCACGCAAATGTCTATGAGAACAGACATCCTTCATAATGAAGCAAGCATAGTATGTACCGATCTTTACGGATTATTAATTACCAGTTAGTAATCCTACGACCAGGAACTATTTAAGTTTAGAGTTATCATCTTTTAGGTCTCATTATTATGATCTCATCACTGTAATACCCCCAGATCCGGGGTCGGGGATCCGGGTCGTCACGGTCTTTCTTTCCACAATATCACTTCACTTAATTAATAATAATAACCTTATGCTGTGACCCCACACTGACACACACCACAACCCGTTATAGTCTCAGAGATGAAATTGAAATAAGTACAAGTCTTTGAATCCACAATTTAAAATTGTTACAACCCAAAATGATTACTTGATAATTTACAGTTAATTGCCATTATCTGCCACAAGTTATAATTATACATAATTGATTCTCAAAAATAGAATGCCTGATCTACCAATAGATCTACCTCTGCAGCTATAGCAGCCACAACATCATCGGGAAGACGCGGGACGCTTCCCACGCGCTTGCGCTGGGTCTGCTGGAGTCTGGCCATCTTTCCTAACTGTTGTTGTGTGATGAAGAAATAAAGCAAGAGTGAGCCTTACAGCTCGCAAGATAATATATAGTGATAACAATAATATAAGTATCTAAATGGATACTTACTAGAATCTTTTATCGTGTGTAAGATAATTACTAGTATATACTTACTAGTATATGAGCCTTCTCATAGTACTCATGAAAGTCTTGGTCAAAAGAAATGAACCAAGTTTGATATCTTAATGCGATGAAGTCGCAAAATATTCAGTATATATACATATATACTTTTCAAAATATTGGAAGTCCTCTTCCATGCATAATATACACAAAATCCCAGTGTATAACTGTATATATAAAAAAAATATCGTTGCAAGGTGATCTCATATATCTAACCTTGTCTCAACGTTTTTCTGAAAATCTTTGTCATTCATAAGACAATTATTAACTAGATATAAGTTTAAAAGATGAAGTTACAAGATACCCCAATATACTTATATCTTTCCCAAATACTACTTGAACTACCACCGTTCAAGTTATAATCAGTTTCAAAAGTTCATCACATAGATGAGACTACAAGACAAGATTTGAATAGATTCCATCTTTAAAATATCATTAAAGGAAATGAAGTTATGACATACTTTATTTAGTCCCGATATATATATATCCACATATATATATATCTCTTAAACATTTCCTGGAACCTCTGTTATGTAAAGTATGAACAGAGTTTGAAACATCCAATGAATTTTGGAAAGGAAAAGAATTTTGGCATAAACCAGATATCTTGCTGATCAGGCAAAGATACCAATAAGTAACCTTTTCTACTGTAGATGGATGAATTCCTCACCGGTCATCACCCTGGCCGTATTAGGACCTCGCGCTAGACCGTTACCCGGCCCCTCACGCGTTGATGGACTGCCACCCAGCCACTTACACAATAATAGACCGTACCCCGGCCTGTCGCTTATGCCGACTCAATTAGATGGGCTTACTTTCCGAACATTGGGCAAGTAATCAATTCATTTACCAAAACTGCAACCTCGTTGCGAATATAAAATACACCACAGAGCCGGATTCCCCAGGTTTTGAGCGAGTATTTAAATCCCCTTAAAAAAAAGGAAGATCTTAAATATAAAAATGAGTTTTGGGATCCGCTCTAACTTTAAAAATTATTTTGAAGACTCGAAAACACTTTATAGAGTGTTTGGAGTAAAGCTGATTTAATGAAGTAAATCAGTCCCCAGAATATTTAGAAAATGACTGAATATTATTAATTAAATAATATTCCCATAAAGAATAATCTTTATAAAAATAATTGAAGTAGAAGTATTAAAACTTATACTTGAAACGAGTATTAAATAACCAAAGATATACTTATATGAAAGTATTATCTTTATTTGAATAATCGAAAATAAGTTTGATTATTGACACCTTATTCTTTAATAAAATAAAGAATATACTTCAGCAAATAATCGGAGTCATAGATCCTCAAATGAATATTCAAATAATATTCATTAAATAATATAAACTGAGTCATAAGTCTTCGAATGAATATTCAAATAATATTCAATAAATAATATAAAAGAGTCATAAGCCCTCGAATGAATATTCAAATAATATTCAATAAATAATAAAAGGAGTCATACGCCTTCGAATAATATTCGAAATAATATTCAATAATAAAATAAAGTTAAAGTTATCGAATAAACCTTATTCGATTAATAGTTTTGAAAACTATGACCATATATATATATAAATATATATATATATATCCATATCCATATATACAAAATCTACTCGGGATCCTCGACTCCCGGTTTTAGAAAATATTTTCACCTTTGGGTCCCTATACTAAGGGTATATGCAAGTTACCGCTATCCTCTAGCATATGTATTATCAACTGAACCAACAGATATATATTTCAAGAATATGAAACAGGCATGCATATATACCATATCACATGCTACAATATATCGCAAGAATTTGCTAAATAACTAACATGCATTTATCGCAAGATCATGCATATACAAATGTATACATCACAACAACAGTATAACGGATAGAATACTTGCCTGAGCGACTGGGGGTTACGAATGGCTCGGGACGAGTCTGGTAACCTATAAACAACAAGTAAGTTGGAATTAAACCAAAGTCACTTGTAAATCTATACTTTAACTAACTTAGACTCTAACGCGTGTTTTGCGCTCACTGATTCGCTTAAGTCACTCGGGTACCCTCGGCTCCACCATTTTTAATAATTTAACCTTTACGAGTTTTAAAGCGATTCCTTCGCGAGTGTCTTACCAACTGCCTAAAACACTTACCATAAATGTTCATACATTAATTAACCCTTTTTGGTCTTTAACCTATGTTTCAAAGTAAGGCGAGGGGAAAAGTTTCGTTCGCGAAATGCCGTTACTTGAAACGGTCGTTTCTCCTAAACCGTGCATCGGAATCGAACGGACTACATATCAAAACGAAGCTCGTAATATGAACTATCTAAAAATGGCAATAGTCAAAATCTAGCAGGGGGTTCTCGGGTCCTAATGTTATGCACAAAAACAGTCTACAGAAAATCGGACGTTACGACGGCTATGTTTACGCGATTTCCCAAATTTTAAACCATTCAATACCAACCACAAATCAACCCCAAATCAATCATACAACCAATATCCCTCCAAACCACATCATAACAGCCCCAACAAATCCACATTAACCATTTATACTTATTCCTCACATGAACTAAAAGCTTTACTTAGGTTCTTTAACTAATTACCAAGATTTACAACTCCAACAATGCAACAAAACCAACTAATCTCTACAAACTCAACCAAACTTCAACCAATCAAGCATCATGCTTCACATATGCTATATCAAACACATTCAATCCTAATTACTTAAAACTAAAGCTAGGGTTTGAAGTTTATACCTTCCTTGGAGAGTGGAGAATCAAGAGAATGGCTTGGAATCACCTTTAAAGCCCTTATCCAAGCTTAATCTAAACAAAACTTCAAGAACACAAATTTTAGTTCTTGAAAACACTATTCACCATCTTCTTTCATGATTTATAGAAAAAGATTGGCTTGGAATTAGAAGCTTAAACTTATAGGAAGTATGTAACTATCCATGGGGAAGCTTAGATAATTACCTTGCTAAATAGTAAGTGGAGGAGCTTGGACTTTCATTTTTTAAGAAAACCACCCGAGAGCATGAAGAAGAAGAAGAGAGAATTTTGTGTTTTGGCTTGATTTGCTTTTGGTTGGTTGATTTTTATTGTTTGTTTTAGTGAATTACCTAGTTGCCCTTGGTTTTGTGTGGTTAAAAAGTCACCACATCTCCTTCCCTTTTTGTCATGCCTATGTCACCTTGCACATGTCATAATGCTCCCACTTGTCCACACCTTGTGGTTTGATGATGTCACAATCCCTGGCTTCTTGTACAAGCTTGTCTCTTGGTCACTTATTTGTTTTACGGTTCGCTTATCTTTCGTTCTCGTTTATCGTTTGAGGGATCATACCCGGGATCTTATTACTTAGGTTCCCTTAACCTTTCTCAATATAATGTATTCCTTTTATGATCCTCTCTTATAATCCTTTAATTTAAATCCTTTTTATCCTGTTACCTTATACTCAATTCTCTCCGTATCTAGTGGATTTCCGGGAAAAACCAAAGTGTTCAGAATTGGATTCTGACGATCTTTACATACACTTATATACCACATAGAGTACTAATAATATCCCATAAGATCAATAACAGAACCCCTACATAGTGTGGCATGAAAAGTTTTCTCATTCAGCAAAAACACTATTCATAAGGGTTTCAAAAATTTTCCAAAAATTGGGGTTATTACAGTCTCCCCTCCTTAAAAGGATTCCGTCCCGGAATCAGATAGAAAATGAATAGGGATACTTTCTTAGCATTACACTTTCTAACTCTCAAGTAAATTTTCCCACATTGTGGTTCTACCACCAAACCCTGCCTAGTTTGATAATCCTTCTCCTAAGCACTTGTTCCTTTTCACTCTATAACCCTTCCTGGTTGCTCCATATAGGTTACGTCGGGTTGCATATCTATGCGCTCATATGCCTCTATTTATCTGGCATCTGAATTACACTTCCTTAACATTGATACGTGAAACACGTTACGACCTGCTACATGTTCGGGATTAGGGCTAGCTCATATGCTAACTTCCCAAACGTCTTAATATATCCAAGAGTCCAACAAATTGTAGACTTAGCTTTCCTTTCTTTCCGAACCTCATCAATCCTTTCCAAGGGATACCTATAACATTACTAGGTCCCCTATTTCATACTCTTTATCCTTTCGTGTCAAATCAACATACTTATCATGTCCATCTTGGGCTACTACCAGCCGTCCTCTGATTAGGTCTATCATATCCTTGGTCCTTTGGACTACTGCGGGTCCGAGCATCTTGCGCTCTACAACTTCATCCTAACATAAGGGAGATCGACATTGTCTTCCCTCAATGACCTCATAAGGCGACATCTCGATAATGACATATGATCTATTGACGTAAGATAACTCAATCCGAATTAAGTGATCATTCCAAATTCTTTCAAGTCTATTGCACAGACTCTCATTATTGCTTTTAACATTAGAGCTTCTGCTTCTCAATACCCATTCTTTTCCAGTTCGTAATCGCTACTACCTTCCGTTCCTAATATTATACTGGTTATACTTTTGCTTGTTAGCGTTCTATAACCTTTTAATAACCACGTCAACCTTAGTATCACGAATGTGTTCCCATTCCGCATACTACCACCACTTTATTACTCCTTTTGTAGTTGTTTCTATTTTCCAAAATTTGATCAATCAAATAGAAGTAAAGGAATTTGTTGAGAGATCACTATGATCATGAACACTTGTTATATCGCATAGTTAGTACAGAAGGTGGCCAGCCTTTAGTACTTGACAAGCAATTAAACAATAGCTGGTATCCTACTCGGCTTCTATCACACAGATAGATAGTCATTCGGCAATACCTCCCCTTCTGGAAGGGTTGTTCTTCTCAGCTTACATGAAATAAAAAGAAGAGAAAAGAATGAATTGAAGAGAATTGTATATATGAAAAATATACTGCCACAAAATATCTGGCTTGGAACCTACCTCTGAACTATAGAGGTTTGTCATAGGAGAACAAAACATATGTATTTATATCAACATCAAGTATTATAGCATCGTATTTCCCATGCCTAAATATTTCTATTCCGTCCATCATTCTATGGACCCATGCTCTTCATCGAGCTTGTACATAATCACCTTTGAAACTTCCTCGACATCGAAAATCGAATCTGGGATCTCATTCTATACATCATCGTTACTAGAATTCTATGCTTGCACCGCAACCTTCCTCGTATAATAATACGACTCTCTATTGATAAGAAAGAATAATTATTCACTAGGTAGATACTCTACTTAATTAGTCTATCAATGATAACTTATACACTACCACGACCCGATTAGTGGTACTCAATCTCAACACCCATTCCAATACAACTCTCACGGTTGTATTCAGCTCAATACTCGCAGAATCATTGCTGCCTTACTATGGTCCACCACTGACCTACTGTAGTCATTCATTTTCCATGAAGTCTTAATAGCTAACCATACGGAGTCCATACATGTCGTATCAAATCCTTCTAAGGAGGTAACATAATCACCATTCATGATTCATGGAGTACACTCCTGATCCTGACATACATACATGACATGAAGCATATAAAATTGCAGAAGAGTTTCAATCAAAGCACCGATAGCAGGTTAATACCATTCTTAATCATATGCCTTCAATAGAAGACTTAACTCAAGGTTTGTTTGGTCCTTTTTGAAATATGGTCCTGGCTTATTCTCAAGATAGGACCTTCTAAGATAGATAGCCCGCTAAGGGCGATTATATGAATTAAACCTTTACCCAACTACTATAACGGTTGTGTATTGCACAGTCATCAGAAGGAATGTCAATCTTCCAAACCATAATACAACCTTCACAGCTTTAACCATCATCACTGTATTCCTTTGGCACAAGCGCCTATAATTATCCTCTTACCTTTAAAGTGTCGGCCACCTCTTTGGCCTTTCCTGATAGTAAAATTTCCTTATAGTCAATGTCATTTTAACCACCTCCAAATAAATTTTCTACCTTATTTCAATCACTGATTTTGTGAAGATGTTTTCCTTAAAATCTGATGAGTAAAAAAAAAATATCACCATTTTTCTATAAGTTATTGCCTCAGTCTTTAGAGGTTAATCACTGTCACGACGGACTCTCAATCATACTTAGAACATCTTTTATCCTAGGCCCTAATTGCCCTGAACAATTTCGACCTTTACTGGTTCGATCCATACTTTCTCGTGGTTTAACACGTGCCCCACTTGGCATCATTATAATTACGTCATATTTCCTTTATCAACATTTCTATTCTTGAGAATTTTGAATATTACCTTTCTCCTTGTAAAACCTCTAAGGTTATCCTTCAATCGTTCCTCCTATATTCCCTAGATACAGGGCATATCAAAATACCATTCACTATTACTAGAACCATTGTCTATATACTTCTGAAAAATTTCTCCACTGATCCTTAAAGGTTGTTGTTACCTTAACCCTTTCCAATTCATCCTGTCAAAACTCATACTGTCCCTATTAAGGGTGAAAAGCCAACCTTTATGCATTCCCCTAGGATTCATTTTAAGTTACCGATGTTCTATCCTTAATTCCACCTTTAAAAGGTACCTGCATCCTTCCATGGATAAATCAAGTCATATATCCCTGATAAGGGTGTCTTATTCAATCATTCCCACCTCGATAGTATATGCCTAATTTCACAATAACATCTGTATACAACATGAGGTCAATCAATATGGCCTCCCAAAAGATAAAAACGGTTATCCGCTTTTCTTGCCTAATTTGGTAACGATAACATGGATGTTCTGGAAGATATTGGTCATGTTCAACGTGAACTTCTTCTTAATAATTCCTTATTTACTTTTGTTGTTTATCTCAACAGTCACCTCAATGTTGGGATACCTCTCATACCCGGCGTCTCCCTTTCTGAGTATCGAGCCACCGGTCTTACATTTCACATTATTGAAGGTCACTTCCTTCATCCAATTTTCCTACTTTCTTACTTTCTTGTCTCCTTAGTCTATCCGCGTCTTATTATTTATCCTTCGAACTATCTAAAGGTTTCCTTGAATCCTCCCAACTTAAAGGGGATAAAATGTACATAACTCGTATGCCTTCAACCATCAACTTTAACTCATGGTGAATCACCCTCATCCTGACGATTACATACTTTTCTATGTCTATTGCTACGAGTCTTTAGGGTTTCCTCATACCCAACTCCCTTATCATACCTCAAACTCTATTGCCTTTATATTCCTTTCCACTTCAGTTTCTTTTTATTTTCCTTTCTCTTATCATTATTTCATGAACCAACACAACATAAGTATTGATTCCAAATATCCCGTCATTCTGGATTCGTGTCCTCAGAACGAATCTTGATAACTTTTACAACTTAGATTCATAATTCATCATACTCATCCACTTTTGTTCTAGCTCTAAAGCTTTTACACTATCTCCTTATCTTTGGGAATTACCTTCCCGAAAACAATTTACTGAACTTAAATCAGTTTATTCTAACCTCTGGTTCCGTGCCTTTCTTGGTCTTTCACCAGCGGGTGGTCTCTCTCTTAGGAGGGTAAGTGACAAAAACAGTCTTTTGTGGTTCGTCAATCATTTAGAATCTCAAATGATTCCTATATTTCCTTTAGCCAGGCTCTTGCCTCGACTAGGTCAACCTGTTCCTTGGAACTCTGAGAGCTTAGAGACTTAAAGGTCCTGAAAGAATTTCCTATCGCATTGTTTCCTCAAGGTGGTGGTTGGGGATAATAGTCTAAGTTTTGTCTAGACAGGTCCATGAATTGCCGTATAGGAGTACCGTCTCGGGTCTCCTTTCCTTACTCGACTTTCTGTTTCCTTAGTATGAAATGTTTCATCCTACTCCCCATAATTGGGGTCATCTTTTAATTTAAAATCCTCATTTTCCACTCCATTATGTCATGGGTTCCTTCTATCTTGATGGCGACCTCCCTGACTATCACGTTCAGGGTTTGCTCTAAATCTTATTCCTCAAACTATGGCTCTCATCTAAGTTCTCATCCTTACGCTCTTGAACTTTTGGAACCCAAATTCTATAGAAATACCTCATTATTCCCTTATCATCTTTCTCTGGCACCGTATGCTCTTTTCCAATAATTCGGTCTCTATTGCAATCTCAAACAGCTTTTCGGTACCGGCTCCGGTTACCTTCACTACTATTTCCAAAATCTCTTATAAACTCTCCCAAAGACATTATCATCTTGAGTCTCTCCTTTTTACTAAGGGCATCAGCCACCACATTGGCTTTCCCCGAATGATAAAGAATCTCCCAATCATTATTCTTGATTAGCTCTAACCGCCTCCTCTGGTGTATGTTGAGCTCTTTCTACGTAAGAATGTACTAGAGCACTTATGGCTTAGGTAATTCTCGCACTTCTCTCCATACAAGTAGTGCCTCAAATCTTTAGGGCAAAACTATTGCCACGAGCCCAAGCTCATGGGTGGGGATATCGAATTTTAAATTCCCTTAATTGTCTTGACGCAGACGCGATTATCTTGCTGTGCTAAGAAGCACCCTAATTCCTTATGCGAAGCGTCACTTACAAATCACAAAATCTCCTTTTTCCATCCGGCAACGCTAACATAGGGGCCATCACCAACCTTTGCTTCAGTTCTTAAAAGTTGTTCTCGCATTTCTCTGTCTATTCGAACTTCTCAGTCTTATGAGTAAGCCGCGTTAAAGGGGCTACTATCTTTACAACTTGAACGAACCTCCGGTAGTGACCGACCAATCCTACCTCTGATAGTCGACCTAACCATGGTCATTAATTCATTAGTGGTCCTTTTATTCATTCTTGTCAGGATCCTCCATGGGATCCTCCTCAGCAACTATCCCTTCTAAGACAACATCCTCAACCGCTACATCCTCAATATCAATATCATCCGGTCCTGCATTAGGACACTCTATCGGATCCACAATCCGATCTCCAATTACTAATAAAACATCATCGCGTTGTTGCTCCTCAACCTCAGGGTTCGGAGTTCCGCTACCATATACGATAACGAACTACGCTCCTATCACGATATTTATAAGGGTTCCCATAAGGGTTTTAACTGTCAGTACTACGTTAGGTAGCCCGACTATGAACTTGGCAAGAGTTCTTATTATCTTGGTTAACTTATTATCTTAACGTCACATCATCTCTGAGGTTTATAACGCTTAGCTCTGATACCATTTCTGTAACACCCCCAGATCCGGGGTCGGGGATCCGGGTCGTCACGGTCTTTCTTTCCACAATATCACTTCACTTAATTAATAATAATAACCTTATGCTGTGACCCCACACTGACACACACCACAACCCGTTATAGTCTCAGAGATGAAATTGAAATAAGTACAAGTCTTTGAATCCACAATTTAAAATTATTACAACCCAAAATGATTACTTGATAATTTACAGTTAATTGCCATTATCTGCCACAAGTTATAATTATACATAATTGATTCTCAAAAATAGAATGCCTGATCTACCAATAGATCTACCTCTGCAGCTATAGCAGCCACAACATCATCGGAAAGACACGGGACGCTTCCCACGCGCTTGCGCTGGGTCTGCTGGAGTCTGGCCATCTTTCCTAACTGTTGTTGTGTGATGAAGAAATAAAGCAAGAGTGAGCCTTACAGCTCGCAAGATAATATATAGTGATAACAATAATATAAGTATCTAAATGGATACTTACTAGAATCTTTTATCGTGTGTAAGATAATTACTAGTATATACTTACTAGTATATGAGCCTTCTCATAGTACTCATGAAAGTCTTGGTCAAAAGAAATGAACCAAGTTTGATATCTTAATGCGATGAAGTCGCAAAATATTCAGTATATATACATATATACTTTTCAAAATATTGGAAGTCCTCTTCCATGCATAATATACACAAAATCCCAGTGTATAACTGTATATATAAAAAAAATATCGTTGCAAGGTGATCTCATATATCTAACCTTGTCTCAACATTTTTCTGAAAATCTTTGTCATTCATAAGACAATTATTAACTAGATATAAGTTTAAAAGATGAAGTTACAAGATACCCCAATATACTTATATCTTTCCCAAATACTACTTGAACTACCACCGTTCAAGTTATAATCAGTTTCAAAAGTTCATCACATAGATGAGACTACAAGACAAGATTTGAATAGATTCCATCTTTAAAATATCATTAAAGGAAATGAAGTTATGACATACTTTATTTAGTCCCGATATATATATATCCACATATATATATCTCTTAAACATTTCCTGGAACCTCTGTTATGTAAAGTATGAACAGAGTTTGAAACATCCAATGAATTTTGGAAAGGAAAAGAATTTTGGCATAAACCAGATATCTTGCTGATCAGGCAAAGATACCAATAAGTAACCTTTTCCACTGTAGATGGATGAATTCCTCACCGGTCATCACCCTGGCCGCATTAGGACCTCGCGCTAGACCGTTACCCGGCCCTCACGCGTTGATGGACTGCCACCCAGCCACTTACACAATAATAGACCGTACCCCGGCCTGTCGCTTATGCCGACTCAATTAGATGGGCTTACTTCCCGAACATTGGGCAAGTAATCAATTCATTTACCAAAACTGCAACCTCGTTGCGAATATAAAATACACCACAGAGCCGGATTCCCCAGGTTTTGAGCGAGTATTTAAATCCCCTTAAAAAAAGGAAGATCTTAAATATAAAAATGAGTTTTGGGATCCGCTCTAACTTTAAAAATCATTTTGAAGACTCGAAAACACTTTATAGAGTGTTTGGAGTAAAGCTGATTTAATGAAGTAAATCAGTCCCCAGAATATTTAGAAAATGACTGAATATTATTAATTAAATAATATTCCCATAAAGAATAATCTTTATAAAAATAATTGAAGTAGAAGTATTAAAACTTATACTTGAAACGAGTATTAAATAACCAAAGATATACTTATATGAAAGTATTATCTTTATTTGAATAATCGAAAATAAGTTTGATTATTGACACCTTATTCTTTAATAAAATAAAGAATATACTTCAGCAAATAATCGGAGTCATAGATCCTCAAATGAATATTCAAATAATATTCATTAAATAATATAAACTGAGTCATAAGCCTTCGAATGAATATTCAAATAATATTCAATAAATAATATAAAAGAGTCATAAGCCCTCGAATGAATATTCAAATAATATTCAATAAATAATAAAAGGAGTCATACGCCTTCGAATAATATTCGAAATAATATTCAATAATAAAATAAAGTTAAAGTTATCGAATAAACCTTATTCGATTAATAGTTTTGAAAACTATGACCATATATATATATAAATATATATATATATATATCCATATCCATATATACAAAATCTACTCGGGATCCTCGACTCCCGGTTTTAGAAAATATTTTCACCTTTGGGTCCCTATACTAAGGGTATATGCAAGTTACCGCTATCCTCTAGCATAGGTATTATCAACTGAACCAACAGATATATATTTCAAGAATATGAAACAGGCATGCATATATACCATATCACATGCTACAATATATCGCAAGAATTTGCTAAATAACTAACATGCATTTATCGCAAGATCAAGCATATACAAATGTATACATCACAACAACAGTATAACGGATAGAATACTTGCCTGAGCGACTGGGGGTTACGAATGGCTCGGGACGAGTCTGGTAACCTATAAACAACAAGTAAGTTGGAATTAAACCAAAGTCACTTGTAAATCTATACTTTAACTAACTTAGACTCTAACGCGTGTTTTGCGCTCACTGATTCGCTTAAGTCACTCGGGTACCCTCGGCTCCACCATTTTTAATAATTTAACCTTTACGAGTTTTAAAGCGATTCCTTCGCGAGTGTCTTACCAACTGCCTAAAACACTTACCATAAATGTTTCATACATTAATTAACCCTTTTTGGTCTTTAACCTATGTTTCAAAGTAAGGCGAGGGGAAAAGTTTCGTTCGCGAAATGCCGTTACTTGAAACGGTCGTTTCTCCTAAACCGTGCATCGGAATCGAACGGACTACATATCAAAACGAAGCTCGTAATATGAACTATCTAAACATGGCAATGGTCAAAATCTAGCAGGGGGTTCTTGGGTCCTAATGTTATGCACAAAAACAGTCTACAGAAAATCGGACGTTACGACGGCTATGTTTACGCGATTTCCCAAATTTTAAACCATTCAATACCAACCACAAATCAACCCCAAATCAATCATACAACCAATATCCCTCCAAACCACATCATAACAGCCCCAACAAATCCACATTAACCATTTATACTTATTCCTCACATGAACTAAAAGCTTTACTTAGGTTCTTTAACTAATTACCAAGATTTACAACTCCAACAATGCAACAAAACCAACTAATCTCTACAAACTCAACCAAACTTCAACCAATCAAGCATCATGCTTCACATATGCTATATCAAACACATTCAATCCTAATTACTCAAAACTAAAGCTAGGGTTTGAAGTTTATACCTTCCTTGGAGAGTGGAGAATCAAGAGAATGGCTTGGAATCACCTTTAAAGCCCTTATCCAAGCTTAATCTAAACAAAACTTCAAGAACACAAATTTTAGTTCTTGAAAACACTATTCACCATCTTCTTTCATGATTTATAGAAAAAGATTGGCTAGGAATTAGAAGCTTAAACTTATAGGAAGTATGTAACTATCCATGGGGAAGCTTAGATAATTACCTTGCTAAATAGTAAGTGGAGGAGCTTGGACTTTCATTTTTTAAGAAAACCACCCGAGAGCATGAAGAAGAAGAAGAGAGAATTTTGTGTTTTGGCTTGATTTGCTTTTGGTTGGTTGATTTTTGTTGTTTGTTTTAGTGAATTACCTAGTTGCCCTTGGTTTTGTGTGGTTAAAAAGTCACCACATCTCCTTCCCTTTTTGTCATGCCTATGTCACCTTGCACATGTCATAATGCTCCCACTTGTCCACACCTTGTGGTTTGATGATGTCACAATCCCTAGCTTCTTGTACAAGCTTGTCTCTTGGTCACTTATTTGTTTTACGGTTCGCTTATCTTTCGTTCTCGTTTATCGTTTGAGGGATCATACCCGGGATCTTATTACTTAGGTTCCCTTAACCTTTCTCAATATATTGTATTCCTTTTATGATCCTCTCTTATAATCCTTTAATTTAAATCATTTTTATCCTGTTACCTTATACTCAATTCTCTCCGTATCTAGTGGATTTCCGGGAAAAACCAAAGTGTTCAGAATTGGATTCTGACGATCTTTACATACACTTATATACCACATAGAGTACTAATAATATCCCATAAGATCAATAACAGAACCCCTACATAGTGTGGCATGAAAAGTTTTCTCATTCAGCAAAAACACTATTCATAAGGGTTTCAAAAATTTTCCAAAAATTGGGGTTATTACAATCACAATCCATAAAAAGCTTTACTCTAAACTGTGGTATATCTAATTTAAACACTTAAATTGATAGAGCCCGCAATAAAAACAAAACAAGTCTTTATTTAATATCAATGAAATCAAAAACAGATTACATAAAAGTTATTCCTATATCCTCATACATGATTGGACTTAGGACATATCTCTTTCAGTTAGCAGATTGAAAAAGATCAATGAAAAACTTGAGAGTGAAAAACAAGAGACTGAATTGTTACTGGTTGAGCTTGATACTGCTAAGCAAGAAAATGCATACTTGAAGAACAAATTAAAGTGTGCAAGTGAAATTGAAGCAGTATTGAGAGAAAAGCTGGAGAAGAATGAAGTGAAGCTGAAATCCTTCAGAAATTTCTTCCTACATTAGTGATTTCTTATTTCATGTAAAATCTTTTGAAATCACTATTGTACATCATTTTATCTCTCTATTGCCATATGTTCAGTGATACAGGTTCAGTCTCCAATGACTTTCTTTCATTGACGGTCATGAGGTTGAAAACCCACAACATCTATCCCAGACTGTAAAGACAAACATAGAAACAGAACCAACCAACACTCTCTTACCACTAAATGTAGTATGAATGAGCGTGAGGGAGATAGTGCCTTAGTGCACCACATAAGGAAGGTTCTGTAGTCAACCCAGTAGCTCTGTCTCTTACATAGATGAGTAGTATTTAAACCGAGACAACTGCTAGCCCCCATACATCTTCTCAAAAAGATGTAATGGCTGAAAAGGCACAAAAACAGTTACCAGATTCATTCTCTCAACAGGGTGCGTCTATTGAAATTTGCCTGTCGGCCAAGGCATCTGATGTAGTGTCACCACTTCAAACATAAACAATTCTTGATGCACAAGGAAAGGTTACACACACAAAGGATGAGTTGACGAAAACAAGAGTTTCGACCATTTTAAGGTCAGATTCGATTGTTCAAGGTTCGTTAATGGACCAATTGCCTTTACAGGTGTTAGGAGAGGATACTGATCCAAAAGCCATATGTCAGTGGTCAGTGTCTACCTCCCCAGGCTTAAATCCCCTGGATGCATCTGCGGATAGTGGATCTGACATAGGCGCAGATCGGCAACTTGTTGACAATGATTCAGATATTACCTGATGAGTCACAAGGAAATGTCTTCACAGACATTAGAAGGGAACTTTGATCTTTATGCTAAATTTGTTGGATCATTGTTTACCTTCCCAGAATTCAAATCTGGAACCCTAAAAGGGAAACTAGCAACTTGTAGATTATGACTCAGATTCATCTGACGAGTTTAACAAGGATGGGATTTGCGAACTCCCATTGCACCACCTGTGACCTCCTTAAGGATGGCTAAGGTGATTTTCCTTGCAGGTACAGCTGGATTATGGAGCTATGAGAGAAGAGTGATACACTTATGAGAATGAGTGTAAACACGAGTGGAGAGAAGAGTGAAACACATGTGCGGTACACTAAACAGAATCACACACTCACAGTGTGGAAGAAAGAGAAACACTTGTTATTTCTTTTCCAACCAAGTGAAATATGAGAACTCCTTTAGACGACGGCATACATTCCTTCTTTAAGGGGAGATAAAAGCTTAAGTAATAGTTTGGAGGATTCCTCAACTAAGGGGGAGAAATAGCAGGGAGGAAGAAAAAGATCATATGTACACTACACCAAACCATTGTTGTTCCTATTGTACGGGAGAGGTGGTAAACACAAGGTGATTTTCTAGTAAGGGAAGAAGCTGTTTTCAAAAGGGGAGTACCATTGGTTTTTATCTGCGGATCCTATTATACGAGAGAGGTGGTAAACGAAGGTGATCTTCTTTAATCAGTTGATTCTCATAGGGGGAGAAGCAAGACAGATATGCGCTTCCCAACAGGAAATGTAGTTGTACAAATGAAGATGGAACTACATGAAGATATGTTCAGTCTAGAGGAACATCTACTTGGAATCTGGGAAATGTTAAATCTAGTCCAGAACTTTTCTACTATTTACTTTGCATTTCTTTTTATATCTTTTTCTTATTTGTTAGTTGAGTTATCCTCTAGGTATTTGTGTGTTATTGTCTAACAAACAAATAGGGGGAGATTGTAAGTCATATGTCATAGCCTATTTGTATATTCGAGGATTCAACTCAACTCAAATAAGAATGTAATAAGTAAATAGTGGATCTACCGTCAAAAGAGATCTCACAGAGTAATATCTGTCAAAGGATTCAGAAACAAGGTTCATCTACAGACTTGAGGAATTAATTCACTGGAAGAAGTTCAAGAAATTGATCATGCCTCAGTGATATAAATTAAGAGTATGGATTTAATCAAGTGACAGAGATCTCGTCAGAGTATCATTAATTACAAGGATTTAATCTGAAGAAAATCAAAGTATCAAAGTCAAGACATGAAGAAACGTCACAGAAGTTAGTCACTCATGAACCAGACAGTACATCGAGTGTCAACGTTGAAGTGGTGGAATTGATTCATAATTCTCAGTGATTTTCAGAAGATATTCAGAAGATTGGTTGCTGCTCAGGGTTAGTATTAATTCTCTATTAATTAATTAAGTCATATAATTTAATTAAGAAAATAAATTATATCTGCAAAGATTAATTTATTTGATTAATTAAATTAATTGATTAATTAATTCAGAATTAATATTAAGGATTTTCAGAATTTTAATTGGATTAAAATCTGCATTAAATCAGCAAGACAATTGAAAATGAACTAGCATGACAATCAGGATTGTCATACCGATTGTCATGCCAGGCCATTTTCAATAGTCTCACCGAAAGTTACACTAGGAGGAGATTGTCTTGCTAGTTCATTCTGATAGTCTTGCTAGTTCATTTGATTGTCATACCGAAAGTCTTGCTAGCTGTTGAGATTGTCTTGCTAGTTCAAAGGATAGTCTCACCGAAAGTCCTACCAGCTATGGGATTGTCATTCCAGTTCATTCCATTCTGTCGATTGATTAAAAAGACAGAAGCAGCCATTCAAGAAAAAATAATTCAACAGCAAAGAAGTCAAGAACATACAGAGAGAAAAAGCAGCCAAATATTTCATCTTATCTGCTAATTCAAGATCACAATTTCTAGTTTGTAATGTTAAATCCAATCAACTAGAAATCATTCTCTTGTTCTTGTGTAACAATCTAGCAGATCAAAATCCCTAGAACTTAATCTCAAATTGCGTTTAGCATTTGAATCATTTTATTACAAAAATAGAAAAAGTTCATGTCGAATTTATTCTAGATTTGTGATAATTAATTTGAGATTAATTCCTTGTAATCGATACAGTTGTTGTAACACCTTTCAAGTTTAATAATATTTTTATTTAACTTGAATTTTGTTTCACATTTTTTATTCCGCATTTAATTCGATTATTCGGTACTGTTTGTATTCAACCCCCCTTCTACAAACACATTGGGACCTAACATGACATATAAAATATTAGAAAAATACCAAAATAATTTATACCTCATTATAGGAATATAAAAATTAAAATTCATGAATTTTATCACATACAAACAACCAACACAGATATCAATTAACACGTAATTCACCACAAATTCATATAATAATCACATAATATTCACTTATTTACATAAATAATTACATGACACATTCCGGATATTATATCCTTGCCCCTTAAAAGGATTTCATCCTCAGAATCACCTAAGCAAACAAATGAGGATACTTCTTAGGCATATCACTTTCTAACTCCCAAGTTGACTCTTCAACCCTTGGGTTTCTCCATAATACTTTTACTAGATTTACAACATTATTTCTCAACACTTTCTCTCTTCTCTCTAGAATCTCTATTGGACTCTCCACATAGGACAAATCTACATGAAGTTCTATCAGCTCATATTCTATCACATGCCTAGAATCTGGATTGCATTTCTTAAGCATTGACACATGAAAGATGTTATAAATATACTCCATATGCAGGGTAACACCAATTCGTATGATACGTTTCAAAATTTCAAAAGGTACAATGTATCTAGGACTTAACTTTCCCTTCTTTCCAAATCTGGACAATCCTTTCCATGGTGACACCTTCAACAACACTAGTTCTCCATCTGCAAACTCCATGTCCTTTCTAGCTTGATCTCGTATTAACTTTGACAAATTTGTGCTGCAATTAACCTTTTCTGAATAACCTCGATAACTTTATTTGTCTGTTACACCAACTCTGGTCTAAGTATCTTACGTTGTCCAACTTCATCCCAATATACTGGTGATCGACATTTGCGTCCGTATAGAGCTTCATATGGAGGCATTCCAATACTGGCGTGGTAACTGTTATTGTTAAAAAATTCTACGAAAGGCAAATGCTCATCCCAGTTTCCTTTAAAGTCGATGGCACAAACACGTAACATATTTTTGATAGTCTGGATCGTTCTTTCACTTAGGCCATCTGTCTGTGGATGATAAGTTGTACACAAGTTCAACTTAGTGCCCAAAAATTCTTGAAAACTTCTCCAAAACCTTGAACTGAATCGCGGATCTCGGTCAGATACAATAGACACAGGGACTCCATGACGAACTACTATTTCATTCAAGTACATGTGAACTAACTTGTCCCATGAAAATATTTCATTAATATGAGGAAAATGAGCTGACTTGGTTAGTCTGTCTACTATAACCCAAATAGCATAATGGTTTGCTTTTGTTCTTGGTAATACGACTATTAAATTCATAGCAATATGAATCTCTAATAATTGCAATAATCCACTTGGTCTTTGATGTTCTACTTTAACTCTTTGACATGTATAACATCTGCTAACCCATTCTGCAATCTCTCTCTTTATATCTGGCCATCAATAGTTTCCCTTTAAATCTTTGTACATCTTGGTACTCCCTGAATGGATTGAATACTTAGAATTGTGGGCTTCCTGTAAAAAATTTCATTCTTTAACCCTGTCACTGGTGGAATCCAAATTCGGGAAGAAAATATGAGAAAACCTTGATCATCTTTCTAGGTACATATTTATTCTCTTACCAGACTGTTTATATCCTGACCCATTATTTCCTCTTGGCATCTCTTTATACTTTCTACAACTCGGGTTGAAAGGTCATAGTATACATCATCGCTTCAGCTGGCTTACAAATTCTGACTTCCAACTCCAACTTCTGAAACTCCTTATATAACTCTTTTGGTACAGTCAACAAATTTAATCTCTCCTTCCTGCTCAACGCGTCTGCCACTACATTTGGTTTTCCTGGGTGATATTTAATCGTATAATCATAATCCTTAAGAAACTCCAACCATCTTCGTTGTCTCATGTTAAGTTCCTTCTGCGTGAATATATATTTCAAACTCTTATGGTCTGTATAAATTTCACACTTTTCTCCATATAGATAATATCTCCAAATCTTCAGGGCAAATACTATTGCTGCCAATTCCTAGTCATGAGTAGGATACTTCTGCTCGTGAGGTTTTAGTTATCTAGTAGCATATGCAATAACTTTATCATGCTACATCAGTACACAACCTAATCCCTAATGAGAAGCATCACTATAAATTAAAAACTCTCCTTGATCGTCTAGAAGTGATAAAACAGGGGCCGTGATCAATCTCTTTTTTAACTTCTAAAAGCTATCTTCACACTTCTCATTCCATATAAACTTCTCGTTCTTTCTAGTAAGCTTCGTTAGAGGTGTTGCCATCTTCGAGAAATCTTGAACAAACCTTCGATAATATCCTGCCAATCCTAAGAAACTTCTCACTTCTGTTGGTGTTTTTTATCTCTCGCAATTCATAAAAGCTTCAATCTTTGTTGGGTCCACTTTGATTCCTTCATTACTGACTATGTGTCCTAAGAATTGAACTTCTTGTAACCAAAACTCACACTTTGAAAACTTGGAATACAGCTTCTCCCTTCTCAAAATTTCCAAAGCTATCCTTAAATATTTCTCATGATCTTTTGTTGACTTCGAGTAAATCAAAATATCATCTATAAACATAATTACAAATTTATCCAACTACTTCTTAAAAATTATGTTCATTAAATCCATATATGTTGCGGTTGCATTGGTCAATCCAAAATCCATCACTAGAAATTCATAATGATCGTACCTAGTTCTGAAAGCTGTCTTTGGTACATCCTCAGGTTTAATCTTCAATTGGTGATACCCAAATCTCAAATCAATCTTAGAAAAGTACTTTGCTCCCTTTAACTGATCAAACCAATCATCGATTCGAGGTAAGAGATACTTGTTCTTGATAATAAGCTTGTTGAGCTACCGATAGTCGATACATAATCTCATGCTTCCATCATTCTTCTTAACAAATAACATTGGTGCACCCCATGGGGACACACTAGGTCTAATCACTCCTTTTTCCAGTAATTTTTGTAATTTCTTCGTTAATTCCTTCATTTCCACTAGAGCCATTCTGTACTGGGCCTTGGATACGGGTTCCGTTCCAGGTGCTCAGTTGATTGCAAACTTAATTTCTCTATCTGGAAGAAGTCCTGGTAATTCGTCTAGAAACACGTATGGAAAATTATTGACCACTGGAATATCTTGAAGTTTTGTTGGCTCCTTACTTCTATCTATTACATAAGCGATATAATGCTCGAAACCTTGTCGTAATAATCTTTTTATCTTGAATCATCATCAAAAAACTTCTTTGCTTGCCTTTGACCTCTAAATGTCTCCATTTTCTCATCCGGCATCTTCGGAATCACCTTCTTATTACGACAGTCTATCTGAGCGTCATATTTAGATAACCAGTCCATTTCTAGAATAACGTCGAATTTTCCTAACTTAAATGGTATTAAATCAGCACAAAACTTATTTCCAGAAATCTCAATCTCAGAATTGGCACACACTTGGTTAATAGATACGCGTTCGTGATTTGCTAGTTCTATAGTCATGATCTCATTCAACAATTCAACTTATTAATAAAATCTTGAGAAATAGACGATCGAGTTGCTCCCGAATCTACTAATATATTAGCACATAAAGAATTCACAATAAGCATACTTGCCACCATATCCGTGTCTTGAATAGTATCCTTCATAGACTTATCATAAACTCTAGCTCTTGAAGGCTGATTCACTATCGGAGTAGATCCCATGATTCTTAGCACATCACTGATTGGAGCTGGTATTTTACAATCATTTGCCATATGCCCTGGTTTCCCACACTTAAAACATGTAAACACAATTGCTTGAACCTTGCTTACTTGATTCCTGATAAGTTGATCTCTATTTGCTTGCTCTTTGGCTGGTTGGTTATGGCACTCCCTTCAATAGTGCCCCCAGTTGCATCTATATCATACCACATTCATTTTATTTCAAACTCCTCCGCGTTTCTTCCCACATACCTCGGTTGATTTCCAATGGCTAGAAGGTTGCCTTGTCCTCCGTTACCTATATTTTGCTTCCTGAAATTAAATTTCTTCCCTGGATGGAACTTCCCTTTCTTCTGATTACTAAAATTTGGAAACTTCCCTGCTTGTGACTGTCCTTCACCTCCCTCTAACTTTCTTTTCTTACTCTTCTTCTCCTTCTGTGACATTTCACTCTCTGTTTCTACAATCATAGCTTTCTGTACCACTTCCGCATACATGTCCAACTCAAATATAGCCACTTTCCCTCTAATCCATGGCTTAAGACCTTGCTGAAATCTCCTAGTTTTCTTCTTGTCAGTGTCTACATAAGATGGCACAAACCTAGACAATTCTTCAAACTTACTATCATAATCTGCTACTGACATATTTTCTTGCTTTAATACTAGAGATTTCAATTCCATTTAATCCTGAACAAACCGAGGAAAATATTTCTCCAAAAAAAACTCCTTGAATCTATCCCAAGTAATAACATTCATACCTTCCAGTGCTTTAACAGACTTTGACCAATAGGTGGCTTCATTCATTAGGTAATAACTTGAAAACTCCGTCTTCTGCTCCTTCCTTACCTTGACTAGAGCAAATGACTTCTCAATCTCCTTCAACCAAACTCTTGCTTCAATTGGATCCAAAGAACCCTTGAACTCCGGTGGATTCACCGCTTAAAAAGTCTTAAAAGTGACCTGGGGATTGGCATGTCTCTGTTGTTGTTGAGTCGGGTTAATTGTTAGTTAGGCCAAGATCTGAAGAATCTGGGCCACAGTTAGGTCTATGGGACATGGATTTACATTCTGGTTACTGTTATCAATGTTGTGTTTGGTTTCTTCATTTTGGATGGTAGAATGGGTGTTTCTTCTGGGAAACATCTTATGTAAAGAATCAAACAACTTATTTTGTCTTTAAATCAAATCCTTTTTACAGATTTTTTTTATAAAACAAAAGTATTTCTTTTTTAAAACATTTTCAATTATTCAACTAAGTAAATTGCATGCTTCTTTACAGAATGTAAACAATCAAGGGAAAGGGTATATGTTATCACTAGAGTTTATAACCGGTGCAGTAAATAAAGTAAGATAAAATAGGTGTGGTAATATAAATGATATTGCTGGAAAATGAAAGGTACCGATATATATGTAAAAGTTGGTAGTACAAGCGTGAAACGCTTCAACAAAAGCAAAACTACAACAGGCCTACCCACTAGTCAGAAAGTCTAGTCTATATTTACAAAACAAAAGTCTTCTGATATCAAACTACATCACTACTATACATTTCACATCTTCCATAACATTATCATCTTGCTCCAAGGAAACTCTGGACCTCCAATCTCCTCAAGCTCATCCAAAACCCATCTGGCCCACTCCACAAGATAATCGGGGGTGGCATACTCACAACTAGCTCCATGTACCCTGGCAACAGCTACTCTCCAGAATACATGAATCCTGTCTCTAAGCTCCCTCTCACCTCTCTCAATATCTCTCGTACTCACAATATGTCATAGCTCTCAAATCCGTCCTCGCAGATTCTGTCGCTCCATAAGATATTCCTTAAAAACATGATAAGGAGCAGGGCATGGGGTAAACTGAAAAGATGCACTCACAGTTGAATGTCCGGTAGAACCAGAATCAGCAGGTGGGGGTCGTCGAATAGGTGGTCGCACATCAGGGAGTGGTGGTATAGCTCGAAGAGGTGTAGTCATCAGAGAGTACTGGTAGAAGAATAGAGTGTGGATCAGATCTGGGTGGGGATAGGGATCCATGAACAGATGCTCAGAATTGTCAGAGAGTACTGGTATAATAGAATCCGCCATAGCTGGCATCTAAAAATTAACATGGCAAGATAAGAATTTCTAATCGCAACAAGAATTATACTAAAGACCAACTATAAAGCTATACTCAATCTCTCGATGTCTTATCTTTCTATCGCTCATCTCTAATCCTAACTCTCTACCCAAACCCGACAATCTAGCCTTATCTCATTGACTTATAACTTGTAGCTCTGATACCAAACCTGTGACACCCTCCAAATTCGGTTCATAGATTTGGGGTTCACAACACACACATACACACACTATATAAACTTGTATATTAAATAATAAATGAATGACCATAAACATCCACGGATCACAATAGGTTAAAGTATAAAATAAGCCACAACCTTAACTTATATTACATTGTACCAAATCCCAACTAGTTAAACTTACAACTTAGAACAAAACATTCTTACAAACTTGCAAAACTCATAACTATAGTATAGTACTCCTGCTAGCTTTTTCCAACACTGAACCTGAAATCCTAGCTCGAACACTAGTCTGGGGGTCCTCGCTACCAACAGCTTCCTTCTTAACTGGAAAAGAACACAAAAAGAATCCCAAGGGTGAGCTAACTAGCGCATCAAGTCATATAAATAACAATTGAGGTTAAGCAATGATCTAATGAAATGATTTAGAAGAATCAAGTTTCTTGTTAAGCAATTATTAGAATTGGATATTCATATTTAATTTTAAAAACCAAGGTTAGGCTCTGATCAGTCATGCACTAACCCTGAGTAAGGCACACAACGCTTCTCTATATACTGGATCCAAGGCAAATGTTGGCCTAACATGACCACGAATCTGGTCTGACCACGAATCTGGTCTGACCACGAATCTGGTCCACATTTCGAAAACCATCCAATTCTTTATCAATTCAATATGATAAATAATGTAATTCAATAAAACAAGATCATAATCAACATTAATAAGACATTCTTCTCAAAGTATAATGCAATTCATGAGTATCATAAAGGTATATTAAGGTATGTCTGAAGAATGGCTTCAAGTCTGTAGAAGAATCCAATAATAGATGAACAATGGTTTAATGGTTATACAAGGTTTAGTTCTCTGATTTTACAAGGTATTATAGAAAGCATGAGTGATTGTATGTTAAACAAATTTGTTTTAGTGATTGGTGTATGGTGTGAATGTATTTGTGCAGTAGTATCGTATTTATGTGGTTTCGTATCTGGAAATTCAACAATTAATGGTTCAAAATAAATAAGGCTTACAGTTCAAGTTTCAAATGATATGGTCAGGGTTCGGGGTTAAGCAATTTAACTAGCACATGCTATCATATGATATATCTCAGTTATATTCAAAGCACTTGCAGTATATCTCAAGAAGGTTAGCGAAAAACATGCCTGATCTCAAATGATTTCCAACTTCACGGGTACTCATCTATCGGTTCTACTCACTGGCCACTTGCTTTCCTTTTCTATGCCTCTCTTCCTCTACCCAACATATCAATCTTCTATCAATACTCATTCTTATACCTTATTAATCGTCACACGATCGACACAAGCTTCCACTTACCATTCATTTCACCCAAATCCGATTTACGGATTGAAAGATATGACCAAAAAAGTCAAACAATACTCACATAGGCACATAAGACATCAATCAGATAGCACATAACATATAAGGTATTCAATAAAAATAATTTCTCAAAGAAGGTTCGGGTTTAAAATGATTTTTCTGGCATTTAATACGATTTTTTGAACATTTTTTGGGACTAAAAGGGGTAAAAGAATCAATTAATAATTAAATAACGAAGCTCGAATACCCAAAATTAGCTTTAAAATCATTTATAAATAATTATCGAGCAATAAACATAATTTAGAAAAATATTTTAAGGCTCGATACTATTTTTTGAAATTTTTAAATCAAAAAGAATATTTCAATCCAATTAAATAAATATTTAAAATTAATTAATAAAATTAATAAATTAATTAATCAATTAATATTTAAATCAATTGACCAATTAAATAATTAATTACTAATTAAAACTAATTAATTAATTAATTCAGATTTATTTTTGGATTTACAAATTATTAAAAATGAATTTTGTAATTAAAAAAGAATTTTAAGAAATAAAAATAAAATTTTTGAATTATTTTTAAAAGGAAATTTCCAGAAACAGATTTTAGAAATGCAACTGAGAAAATGAAGATCAAAAGCGGGTCACTTAATCATAAAAATGAGTCGGGTAAGAACGGGAACCGGGTCGGGATGAACTCGCTGGATTCTAGGGATGAACCCAGTTTCTGATGGTCATCCCCGAACTCCGGCGATCCCAATCTCTACCAAAACGATGCCGAACTGATTGGTTTTTGTTGCTAATTCCTTCCTCTGATCTTTACCTATCTCCCAGCAAGCTCAAATCAATCAAAACATTTTGGAAATCGAGTCCTGATAAAAAATTGGCCAGTTCTTGAGTTTTCCGGTCAACATATCAATTCCTCTGATTCCTTAACCAAAATTAACAAATAATATATGAACAAACTTATTTTTGAACAATCTACAAGTTGGTGTTTTCAAAATCAACCCAGATTAACCGAATAGAAAGTTCCTAAAAATCAATCAAGAACATTCAAAGCTTCAAACCCTCATTACTAAATTTTGAAAATCAAACTCAATTTTCTCTATGATATGGAGCTCAAAATCAGTCATATAATATATCAAATTTAACGGCAAGAGATGTTTTACAACATGGAATCAACAAATCACATAAATAACACCAAAATCAAAAAGTCCTAATTCAATCTTAATTAAATTCAAATTTAATAAAATAAATAGAAAATTATCAAATATATCTGCAGTGGTATGGATGATAGAACTTGATTGTATTCGTCAAGAGCTTCGATTTGACTACTTGCACGCCAAAATCAGAGTTCGATAACGCCTTCGAATCCTTGTTTGATTACGAGAACGCGACGAATATATATATTTTCTCTCGATAATTAGATAATTTTACCGTATATTTGTGTTTATCTGTAAAAAAAATAAAGTACTATTAAGGATATTTATATTTATAGAATATAGGTACCCCGTTGGATCATATCGGATATAAAAATACAATATTTAATAGCTATGTATTAATAAAATTGATCCAATTCGGTACTAGTTTGAGGATAAACATCAAAACCAGACTTTTAAATAAAGTTTTGGGTTCCAAGCCCCTAGATGCACGTAGTTTAATAAAAAGTAATATTTTATTTAAAATATCATGGATAACGAAAATATCTAGGTTGCACGTATATCGAGACATTAAAATAATATTAAAATAATCGTAAAATTGTACCGAAAATCGTACAGGTAAATTCGTACACCGAATTGAAAAAGTCAAAATACAGAAAATGCTCAGAATAATTAATTTATGCTAGAAATGAGTTTTCCTGTAACATCCTGGTAGTAAAAAAGTATAAACCGTTGAAGTCGGACGGTTCCCGAATAATCAAAATAATTAATAATTAGATTAAAAATTAATTAATTAAATCTATAAATCAATTATAAAATCATATAATGACATATAAATATTATAAAAATAACAAAATAATCTATACTTCATTCTGGGAATATAAAAATTAAAATTCACGAATTTTATCACATACAAACAACCAACAAAAATATCAATTAACACGCAATTCACCACAAATTGATATAATAATCACATAATATTCACTTATTGACAAATAATTGCACGATACATCCCGGATATTACATGCACACTTCAAACATATAGGTTTACTATATCTAGCATCACAAGACGACATTCGATGGACTACAGTCTATGTAACAGACTCCGACTGACCAAAGAAGGTCGATGAACCTTCAAGGAAGGCCTTGGGCCGAACAGACATCCCTCGGAAGGGACTCCAGCCGACCTAAGGAAGCCGATTAACCTCTAAGAGAGTCCCTAAGACGACTAGGCTCTTCTTGAATAACAAATTTGAAGTATCAAACTCACACTTAAGAAGAAAGGCATGTAAGGCCAGTTTCAACAAGATTTTTTTAAGTCATGAAGACCCGATAGTGAAATCGCTCCATCACTCTTCAATATTAAGGACATGTATAAAGTGTGAACTATCTTGTACACAGTTAAAGCGCGAACCCGACCCCCTTCAAGCATTTGTATACAGTTGACAAGTGTGAACCTTGAGCTCAACTAACAAATCAAAGGATGGATCGGGAACCTCAACCTAGCCACGAAGGCTCGTTTAAAAAAACAGCCTGACTCACAAACTTTATATACAACGTGGAAAGATATACTTTTCCTTAAGTTCCCTCACATCTGACTCGCTTATTTTACATGAATAATATAAGGAGTCGGGATCAGTGTTGTTCGGAAGGCATCCGCCCCCGTTCGATGAATTCTACAGAATATCAAAGAAAGGATTAAGAAACAAAGGCGAGATAGGAACTCTAACTTTAGTTGACCTAACCTTGCCTCGTTTGGCCATCATCTCAGCCATAAAGGTTAGGGGTGGTTTAACTTTTTCAGACATCTTAGCAAACTAGAACCGAAAATGGCTTCTAGATTGAAAAATCATAGAGAATTTGACATAAAGGAATTCTATATGAAGTTCAAGGTCCGTTATGAACACGAACATGGTAATTCACGATCAAGGCCCATCACGAGTATGACCGAGACATATTGTCCAAAAACTCAACATTTAACCTTGATTAAAGATTAACTACGTTAATCGTCAAGATTAGTAAAAAAATGAAGTTCAGAAACTCAAGACTCGAGTTATTGGCCAACCATAGCCATGTTGGAACCTTCTCGGTCATGACCAAAGGTCTTAGAAGAAGAGGCCAAGTAGCCTCCCAAGAAGGCCTTCATCCGACCAAGTATTCACGATCATGGTCAAAAGTTCTCAACCTACTAAGACGTCCACGGTCACAACCAAGTGTCCAAGAACACCACCACGATCAAAGTGGGTCAATGGGGACCATGAATAAAAACTCACGAAAGAGTGGACTCAGCTGTGTAGGCTCAATGGAAGCTCCTCATCCGACTAGGACGCCTACTCCTCTTACTCCCGGAAGAGTGGACAGCCGCGTAGCATCATTAGAAGGCTTTTCAGCCGACTAGGACTCCTACTCCGCTTACTCCTGGAAAGGTGGACTCGGAAGGGTAAAATTATATTTGAAGTCTTTTCAGCCGTGGTAGTCACTGCGACCACTCTTGAAAGAGTGGACACGGAAGAGTAAGATTATATTTGAAGGCTATTCTGTCGTGGTAGTCACCGTGACCACTCTTGGAAGAGTGGCTCGGAAGAGTAAGATTACATTTTATGGCTTTTCAGTCGTGTTAGTCGCCGTGACTACTCTTGGAAGAGTGGACTCAGAAGAGTAAAATTATATTTGAAGGTTTTTCAGAAGTGTTAGTCACCGCGACCACTCTTGGAAGATTGGGCTCGGAAGAGTAAGATTACATTTAAAGGCTTTCAGGCCAAGTAAGAGATGACCATCCAACAAAAGGATAAGGGTTTTTCAAAAAATCTATGAGGAAGACCATGATCACACCCCCCCCCAGCCGAGATGGTGCGCATGACACACCCCTAGGCCAAGTGGCCTTGGCCGAGTGGCCTCCAGGGGAACCCCTAGGCCACCGTCGCCTAGGCGACGATGAAAAAAATAGGGTCAAAATTTTTAACCAAGCGGGCATCGTGGCCACCTCTAGGACGAATGACCCTGGCCGAGTGGCCTCTAGGGGAGCCCTTTGGCCACCGTTGCCTAGACAATGATGAAAAAAAAGATAAAAAGGGTCAAAAATTTTAATCAAGGGGGGCATGGTGGCCACCCCTTGGCCGAGTGGACTAGGCAGAGTGGCCTGTGTTGGATTTTAATCGCAGCGGAGGCATGGTAAAATACTTTTACATACATAAAATCCAAATAAAAGCATATAAATCGTGGTAAAAATGTAGGGATCGATTACTAACCTTTAATATGCGATCCAAGAGCATCGATCGGAGATCCTTAGCAGCTGCTCCTCAAACGTGAAGCACTCCACCGGTATCCACCAGGAAAACGATGCTAAGGAGGAGGAGGAGGTGGAGAGAATTTGGTTTTCTAAAACTTTTGGATTTTTGGGTTCGAATGAAAATAGGGTCTATAATAGTATATTTATAGGCAAAATTTTCAGCTGAAATTTTCCCATAAATAATATTATTATTATCCCATTTATTATTCTCATTAATAATTAAAACACCTTCTAATTATTAATCCTTTTTCTAAACACTTTAGAAATAATTCTCTCTCTTGATTTAATTTCCAAAAATTAAATCCTTTAATTAATAATATTAAGAACTTTTCTTAATTATTTATAATCAATTAAATCTCATTTAATCAATTATTAAATTTACCAATTAATTATTTATTTCATAAATAAATAATTATCAGCCATTATTAATTAATTCCTCCACCATTAAATCATTCTCTTTTTATGGTGTGACCCTGTAGGTTCAATATTAAGCCGGTAGTAGAAATAAATAATAATAAAACTATTTTATCATTATTTATATAAATTCTCTAATTTATTAAATATGATTAATTAATTAATCACATTTATTCTACATCGTGAGGGATACTTCTCAGCATATCGCGACTATCCAGATAATATGAATTCACTGCTTAGAATATCAAGAACCTATTCAGTGAATAGTTACCGTACAATAAACTCCTTCTACCCTACAATGTCCCGATTAAATACAAGGCATGGATCTCGTGTCAAGCCTATCTAATTCAATCACTTGCTTACCATTTACTATGCTTAGTTCTATGCAAATTAGAAACTCCTTTCTAATTTCATTCACTCTGGCCAGAGATTCCTGAACTAGCATAAGTGGATCAGCCTTGAACATTCGCTTCCTTCACTGGAAGGGGTAGATCCTTTATTGATCATACACTATCTTCGTGTACAAATTCCTATACCCAGTAGAGCCCTAATAATTGTCCCTGGAGACTAAGAACTAAACCAAAGCATAGTTCAGTGTACACAAGATGACTATGATGACCTCAAGTCTAAGGATACTTGTACAACTATCACTATGTGAACAACTGCTGACACGTGAGTGAACTCCATCAGTTGTTCAGCTGGGCGAGTCATGTTCAGTGAACTTATTCTATAATAAGCACCTACATACTAGCTATAGTGTCACCACACAAATGTCTATGAGAACAGACATCCTTCATAATGAAGCAAGCATAGTATGTACCGATCTTTGCGGATTATTAATTACCAGTTAGTAATCCTACGACTAGGAACTATTTAAGTTTAGAGTTATCATCTTTTAGGTCTCACTATTATGATCTCATCATAATCCATAAAAAGCTTTACTCTAAACTATGGTATATCTTATTTAAACACTTAAATAGATAAAGCCCGTAATAAAAACAAAACAAGTCTTTTATTAATATCAATGAAATCAAAACAGATTACATAAAAGTTATTCCTAAATCCTCATACATGATTGGTGTAAAAGTAATACCCTAAAATCTTTTTAGGATATCCCACAGAACTACATTTTACGGATCGAGATTCCAGCTTATCTGGGTCAAGTTACTTGACATGAGCTGGACATCCCCAAATCTTAACGTGTTTATTCTGAGAAACGATTTCTCATCAGACAAAATTAATCCATGATATAACTTGTAAAAATCATAACTAATTCATACAAGCACATAAAATTCTGAAATTTTTACCACAGATCTATATACATACAACCTATGCTCTGATACCAATGTTGGATTTTAATCGCAGCGGAGGCATGGTAAAACACTTTTACATACATAAAATCCAAATAAAAGCATATAAATCGTGGTAAAAACGTAGGGATCGATTACTAACCTTTAATATACGATCCAAGAGCATCGATCGGAGATCCTTAGCAGCTGCTCCTCAAACGTGAAGCACTCCAGCGGTATCCACCAAGAAAACGATGCTAAGGAGGAGGAGGAGGTGGAGAGAATTTGGTTTTCTAAAACTTTTGGATTTTTGGGTTCGAATGAAAATAGGGTCTATAATAGTATATTTATAGGCAAAATTTTCAGCTGAAATTTTCCCATAAATAATATTATTATTATCCCATTTATTATTCTCATTAATAATTAAAACACCTTTTAATTATTAATCCTTTTTCTAAACACTTTAGAAATAATTCTCTCTCTTGATTTAATTTCCAAAAATTAAATCCTTTAATTAATAATATTAAGAACTTTTCTTAATTAATTTATAATCAATTAAATCTCATTTAATCAATTATTAAATTTGCCAATTAATTATTTATTTCATAAATAAATAATTATCAGCCATAGATAATTAATTCCTCCACCATTAAATCATTCTCTTTTTATGGTGTGACACAGTAGGTTCAATATTAAGCCGATAGTAGAAATAAATAATAATAAAACTATTTTATCATTATTTATATAAATTCTCTAATTTATTAAATATGATTAATTAATTAATCACATTTATTCTACATCGTGAGGGATACTTCTCAGCATATCGCGACTATCCGAATAATATGAATTCACTGCTTAGAATACCAAGAACCTATTCAGTGAATAGTTACTGTACAATAAACTCCTTCTACCCTACAATGTCCCGATTAAATACAAGGCATGGATCTCGTGTCAAGCCTATCTAATTCAATCACTTGCTTACCATTTACTATGCTTAGTTCTATGCAAATTAGAAACTCCTTTCTAATTTCATTCACTCTGGCCAGAGATTCTTGAACTAGCATAAGTGGATCAGCCTTGAACATTCGCTTCCTTCACTGGAAGGGGTAGATCCTTTATTGATCATACACTATCTTCGTGTACAAATTCCTATACCCAGTAGAGCCCTAATAATTGTCCCTGGAGACTAAGAACTAAACCAAAGCATAGTTCAGTATACACAAGATGACTATGATGACCTCAAGTCTAAGGATACTTGTACAACTATCACTATGTAAATAACTGCTGACACGTGAGTGAACTCCATCAGTCGTTCAGCTGGGCGAGTCATGTTCAGTGAACTTATTCTATAATAAGCACCTGCATACTAGCTATAGTGTCACCACACAAATGTCTATGAGAACAGACATCCTTCATAATGAAGCAAGCATAGTATGTACCGATCTTTGCGGATTATTAATTACCAGTTAGTAATCCTATGACCAGGAACTATTTAAGTTTAGAGTTATCATCTTTTAGGTCTCACTATTATGATCTCATCATAATCCATAAAAAGCTTTACTCTAAACTATGGTATATCTTATTTAAACACTTAAATAGATAAAGCCCGTAATAAAAACAAAACAAGTCTTTTATTAATATCAATGAAATCAAAACTGATTACATAAAAGTTATTCATAAATCCTCATACATGATTGGACTTAGGACATATTCCTTTCAGCCTGTAGGGGAAATCCTCGGCCACCGTCGCTTAGACGACGTCGGAAAAAAATGAACAAAATTTTCAACCAAGGGGGGCATAGTGGCCACACCTTGGCCAAGTGGACTAGGCCAAATGGTCTCCATAGGAGACCCTCGGCCACCGTCGCCTAGACCGGGATGAAAAAAGGTTTAAAATTTTCAACCAGGGGGCATGGTGGCCAACCCTTTTCCGAGTGGCCTCCAGTGGAGACCCTCGGCCACCGTCGCCTAGAAGGCAACGAAAAAAAAGGGGTCGTCACGATCACAGACAAATCTCTCAGAAGAGTGGACTCGTAAGAGTAGGCTCCATAGGATCTTTTGTCCCTCTGTTGCTGAGATGATGGAAAATTTCAGAAGGGTGGACTTGAAAGAGTAGGCTCCAGAGCAGCCCATATCCCTCGATTGTTGAAACAATGAAAATTTTCAGAAGAGTGGACTTGGAAGAGTAGGCTCTAGAGGAGCCCATATCCCTCTATTGTTGAGATGATGGAAAATCAGCTCCCCTTCGCGACCGCGAACGAAAATTTTGGTCCACCAAGAAAACACAGACGAAATTTTTTGATGATTTTCGCCGAAAAATTAAAATTTTCAGATTTAATAATTAGCCCCGATTATGGCTAATTAGCCGCGTCTAAGGCCAATTAGCGTAATATAGTTCATAATTAGCCTATATTAAGGTTAATTAATAACTTACGCACAATAATTAGCCCCGATTAGGGCCGATTAACTGCATTTAAGTCCAATTAACGTAATATAGTTCATAATTAGATTATATTAAGGTTAATGAACATCATACTCTCAAAAATTAGCCCCGATTAGGGCCGATTAGCCGCATTCAAGGCCAATTAGAGTAATATAGTTCATAATTAGCCTATATTAAGGTTAAATAACAACTTACGCTCAATAATTAGCCCGGCTAAAGCTAATTAGCCGCGTTTAAGGCCAATTGGCGTAATATAGTTCATAATTAGCCTATATTAAGGTTAATTAACAACTTACAGTCAATAATTAGCCCCGATTATGGCCAATTAGCCGCGTTTAAGGCCAATTAGCATAATATAGTTCATAATTAGCATATAATAAGGTTAATTCACAACTTATGCTCAATAATTAGCCCCGATTAGGGCCGATTAACTGCATTTAAGGCCGATTAGCGTAATATAGTTCATAATTAGCCTATATTAAGGTTAATTAAAAATTTATGCTCAATAATTAGCCCCAATTAGGGCCAATTATTTGTATTTAAGATCAATTAATGTAATATAGTTCATAATTACCCTATATTAAGGTTAATTAAGAACGTACGCTCAATAACTAGCCCCGATTAGGGCCGATTAGCCGCATTTAATACGGTTAAAGTAATATAGTTAATAACTACCCTATATCAAGGTTAAATAACAACTTATGCTCGATAATTATCCCCAATTAAGGTTGATTAGCTGTGTTTAAGGTCGATTAACCCCGATTAGGGTCTGTTAGTGAGTTTCACCTTTTAATTAACCTTGACGAAGGTTAAAAGGTGATCAACGCCCGACGTATAGCCCCGATTATTATGGTTTAACATTAAACGATATTCAATTAGCTTCGTAAAGGCCTAAAAAGTGAAAAATCACTTAATAATGAACAAATCACTGTGAATATGTTGGTCGCTCCATACTTTATAATATGACCGAACCCAAGAAGGGATGGAACTACCTCCGAGTCACGAATAGACCATTATAACTTCCACGAAACTCGAGAAGTTTTCCCGGAAGTTAGGGGGCAAATGATATGGATAAAAATTAATTCGTAAAGATGCAATTAATGTTGAATTAATTATATCCTAATGTTGATTGGTTAAGCCCGTGACGCCACGGCCCAAACTATACAAGAAAAAGGTCTATTAGCGACCGACTATCAGCGACCGCGTTTGGTAGCTGTTACATATCAGCGATCAACAACAGTCGTTAAAAGAGGTCGCATAAAAACTGGTCGCTATTATGCACGTCAGCGACCTGTTTAAGTGACTGGAAATTTTATGACAGCTTCTAGTGACCGATCGGTCGCTAATCTTAGTCACTTCCACTTTATAACAAGCCACGTGTCAGCGACAGATACAACGACCGATATACCTATTAGCGACCGTCTTGTTAGCGACCACTTTCAGCTATTGAATTTGGTAGCTAATGTTGCCAAATTTTTGCTACAGTTTTCAGCTACATAATTCCGTCGCTAATGTCACAAAAACTTGCTACTATTTTCAGCTACTATTTGTTGGCGCTAATGTTACTAATTTACGCAGATGAGTTATTAGGTTGCATTTGGTTGGTGATACTAAATTTTTAGAATAAAATAATACTCTAGTTTTTATAAATTCCTAAAATTTTAAACATTCATAAAAATTTAAAATCTGCTATGTTCAATGCACTCCCTGGAATTATGCCAACACAGACATAATAAAAATAAATATTTCCTAATTCGATAAATCAAACAAGTTAAAAGGTATCACATCATCTATATAATCCTTGAAACAATGTATCCTTAAGAACCACAACCATACATTCAGTATCGTGTACGTACTAAAATATATCCATAAATGTATATTCCTTTATAAAAACTCTAAGTGCCGATAACAGGCATACTTGCAGATCTGTTGGTGGAGGCATTATAGTGTTTTTTCACCCACTTATCGTCTCTCCAGTATGGTCACACATTTGAACCCATATATTGGTAATGTATCACCAGGGACTATACTAGTGCATGTGCAACAATCCATGTCTAATGACAAATACCAACATTTTATAGGGCATTCTCGTATCCACTTTGCTCACCTATAATGTTTCTGTATAAAGATTACAAAAGAAAAAAATATGAGAGAAACTACTAGAAAATTAAAACTAGTAAGATATCAATAACCAAAAAATAAAGTGATTAAACATCAAATAAATACCAGTAACAAGTAAATAATAAAGTGTATAACTAATTATATCAAATTTACAAATGACAGTCAAATGCTTTTATGTCTCCAATGTACCTTTTCCAGTAAAAAATCTATTATGAACAAATAATGTTATGACGGCCTCAACCCCAGGGTCAGGAATTGACGTCACCAACAACAGTAATAATAATCATAATATAATCCAACTCACTAATTATACATAACCACGACCCCTTTACCAAGACCTTTTCCAGGTTTAAGTTTGACTTAGGTTACATCTACGACAAAACCAACCTATTACAACAATCTGAACAATAATATCTTAATACAGCAACTCAACAGACCGTCTTTGGTCTAACACAACTACCTCAGAGGAGCCTGCCACGGAAGAAACTGGAACCCTGCCCTGACAGTGACGGAAGAGTCTCCTACGCATCTGCAATACATATATATAAAACATTCTACAAGGGTGAGCAATCAATTGCTCAGCAGTACCACTATATGAATAACAAGTAAAACAATTTATGATAAAACAGTTATAGGAACAGAAATTATAACTTGTTCACAAAAGCAGAGTAAACATTTATAAACTGGATATTCAAAACTAGCATGCTCTGAAATAAAATAACAATATTAGTCGTGTGCTGTGTATAAATACCAGAGTTGAATTTTAGCATGCTATTTTATTTCAAATCATCCGTCTCAAACAAGTTGATTTGATAAACAATTTCAAAACTGAATCAATTAAATCTATTGGGCGTTCAACGGGTGAAGATAGCTGATCCGTTTATCCTCACCGGACAGCGACTAACAGCCATGCAGAAAAAAAAATATATTCCGGAACTTGGGAAAAGACTAGCTAGGTCTTTCCCCCAACGCTAGACTAATCGGTCAAATAGAGCGTCCAACCGAATTAGCCACTTACGCCTACTCAATTCCAATAGACCTATTGAATTCCCTTTTTACTCTTCCAAAGTTCCACGATATAGGTGGATCAAAACATTCCACGATATAGGTGGATCAAAACCTTTCACGACATAGGTGGATCAAAATATTCTCTTTATCCAGTTTCTAAAATCACTATCACCTATCTCTTTTTAAAATCATTCTGCCACAACACACTTCTCAAAACTTTTTTCATTTAAATCACGTTTAGAGATAGGTGCTTTCAAAAGTTACTTTTCCCCAAAACATATTTTTGAATAACATTTCCTAATACAGGGGATACGTAACTTAAAACATTTTGTTCCATTACGAGAATAAAACAATAGTTACTCATATATACTGAACCACAAGAGTATGGTCAGGAGTACTTGCCTTGCAGAGCTTTACAACTATTACTGATCGACTCTGAGCCGACTCAGATGCTCAGGCTTTATCTTCTAACCACTAGATCACCTTGGATTCGACTTCAACACTCAGGTTCTTCGGTTGAAACCCTACTGAGCTCGTCGACTGTCCACTAGGTTATTCTCAGTCCAACATCCACTTTCGGTTTCCCGACTAGAACCTACAGGGTCGAAATACTCTATGTTAGACGTCCATGTATGCTTGACATATCCTCGATATCAATCCTACCCAAACGATAACAATCCCGACTCGTAATTATACATATTATAATATCACATGCAACAATTAGGGTTCACATTCTCGACAATCACAAATCCCAGTCACCGGTATTATTCAATTATTACTACTATTCGTATTTTATATTTTATATTTATATAAGGACTTAGAACTGCATCATCACAGTCCACCGTTGGCTCGCCGAGGCTCATCGCTAACGGCGATAAAATTTGCGAGTACCCAATAAAGTCGGCAACAGGAACACAATACACGCGCAACAGGGGAAACAATACACGTGCATAACAAATAAATATATATGCGCGGTCGCCTCACCGAACGGAGCTGGCGGCAATGTTGGATATATTTGAGATGTCATGTCTTATGTGTTTCATGTTTAGTTTTCAGATCTTAACTAAAAGGAAATATCAGTTCTTACTAGAATCAGGACTTACTGGAAGTCAGGACTTAAGGATATCAGGTGTTAGATTATCAGAAGATAATATCAGAAGATGGATATCAGAACTTAAGTACTGGAGGACTAATAGTTAAGGAAGGAAGCTGATTTATAGGAAAGAAGATCGAGACTAATACAAGAAGAAGATATGCATGGAAAGAGTTAGAGGACTAGAAGAATTATATAAGATATCTGATTGATATATTTTAGGAGACAGAATTATATTCCATATCAGTTAGAAGTTATCTTGTAACTGTGTGTCTATATAAACACAGACATAGGTTTACTCTATAAGAGTTACGATCATCGAGAAGATCATACATTGTAACCTAGCAGCTCTCGTGATATTTGTTCATCAATGAGAGAGAACAGTTCCATTGTAACAGAGTTTATTATATCGAATATATCTGTTTTCTATTACTAGTATTCTAAATCGATTTGATTATATTCTACACTGTGTTAGATATATTTGTGATATCATGTTTAATATGATTTGTGTTTAGTTTTCAGATCTTACTTAACATGACAAATTAGTACTTAACTGGAAATCAGTACTTATACTGAAGTCAGGACTTAAGATATCAGAACTTAAGTTATCAGGAGATAATATCAGGACTTAAGGAGACATTCAGATAAGGAGGGCAGCTGATTGAAAGGAAAGAAGATCAAGACAAATACAAGAAGAGATATGCATGAAGAAGAATTCTATGAAGAATAGAATACTTGGAAGAAAAGATAACTGATTGATATATATTAGGAAGCAGAATTATATTCGATATCAGTTAGAAGATTATCTTGTAACTGTGTAGTATATAAACACAGACAGAGGGTTTACACTATATGTGTTATCTTAATCGAGATTATTATTCATTGTAACCCTAGCAGCTCTCGTGATAATTTGTTCATCACTGAGAGAGAACAGTTCTTTATAACAGAGTTTATTGTGTTGAATAAAATCTGTATTAAGTTACTTGAGTTCTTAAAATTCAATTTGATTGTAGTAAACACTGTATTCAACCCCCTTCTACAGTGTGTGTGTACCTAACAAGTGGTATCAGAGCAATCTGTTAACATACATACAGTAAAGATCCAAAAACAATCATGTCTGAAGAAGCACAAACTCCAACCAAGCCCACCAAAACTGAAGAAACTCCAAAGACTCAAATCCATAATCGATATGAGACTATTAGGGTTCCCATACTGAAACATTCTGAGTATCCCATATGGAAGGTGAGGATGTCTATGTTTCTGGAAGCTACAGATCCAGAATACCTTGATAGAAACAATGAAGGACCACATAAGCCAACCAAGCTCTCTGTTGTAGTTGCAGATCAGCCAGCACAGACTGTACCAAAGGAGAAAAGTGAATATACAGCTGGAGATATCTCATCTATTACAAAGGATGCAAAGGTAAGACATTTACTGCACAGTGCCATTGTTAATGTAATGTCAAGCAAGGTAACAGGAAAAACATCCTTGTTCTGGACAGTGGATGTTCAGGACATATGACTGGAAATAAAGCCCTGCTATCAGACTTTGATGAGAAAGTTGGCCCAAGTATTTCTTATGGAGATGGCAACATGGGAAAAACTATGGGATATGGCAATATCAATCTTGGGAATGTAATCATTGAAAAAGTAGCTCTAGTCTCAGGACTTAAACACAATTTGCTGATTGTTAGTCAAATATGTGACAGAGGTTGTCATGTGGATTTCTTTGAAGAACAATGTGAAGTTGTTAGCAAATCTACAGGCAAAGTTGTTCTGAAAGGATAAAGGCAACATTTATGAAGCCAAGCTTTCAACAAGTACTGATGGTTCTGCAATCTGTCTGTTAAGTAGAGCATCAATTGAAAAAAGCTGGAATTGGCACAAGAAACTCTCTCATTTAAATTTCAACAATATAAATGAACTAGTCAAGAAAGATCTTGTGAGAGGACTGCCAAAATCAGTATTTGCTCCTGATGGCCTTTGTGATTCATGTCAAAAGGAAAAACAAAGAAAATCTTCATTCAAGAGCAAGACTGAATCTTCAATTCTTGAGCCTTATCACCTACTACATGTTGATCTATTTGGTCAATTGAATGTCATGTTTATTGCAAAGAAGAAATATGCTATGGTCATAGTGGATGAGTTCACCAGATACACATGGGTGTATTTCTTGCACACAAAAAGTGAAACTGCATCTATCTTGATTGATCATGTCAAACAACTGGACAAATTGGTCAAAGACTCTGTGAAAATCATAAGAAGTGATAATGGCACTGAGTTCAAGAATTTGATTATGGAAGAGTTCTGCAAAGATCATGGAATCAAGCAGAAATTTTCTGCTCCTAAAACTCCACAACAAAATGGAGTTGTTGAAAGAAAGAATAGAACTCTTATTGAAGCTGCACGAACTATGCTTGATGAAGAAAAGTTACCAACCTATTTTTGGGCTGAAGCTGTGCAGACAGCTTGTTTTACTCAGAATGCAACACTTATCAACAAGCATGGAAAGACACCATATGAGATGGTGAAGAAAAAGAAACCAAATCTGAAGTATTTTCATGTATTTGGATGCAAGTATTTTGTTCTTAAGACTCATCCTGAACAACTATCCAAATTTGATCTAAAAGCTGATGAAGGAATTTTTGTTGGATATCCACTTTCCACAAAAGCCTTCAGAGTCTACAATTTAAGAACAAGGGTTGTTATGGAATCTATCAATGTCTCTTTTGATGATAAGAAGATTACTGGACTTGAAGATTTCAGTGATCATGATCAGCTGAGATTTGAGAATGAAGTTTTAAATTCTAATTCTGTAAATCCTGACAGTCTAAATCCTGATACTGCAAACTCTGATGGGTTAAACTCTGATGTTATAGAAACTGTGGTAACTACACCAAAGGAAAATGCACCTGTGCAGGGGGAGCATATTGAAGATACAACCACATCTCAAGAAGCATCAGAATCTAGAACAGGCTCTTCAAATTCTGATTCGTCAAGTTCTGATGGGCCAAGTTCTGATAATTCTGGAAACTCAAATACTGATAATTCTGGAAACTCAAATTCTGAAGGATCCAACTCAGAGAGTATAATTTCAGGGGGAGCATCAGAAAATGTTGATGGAGATAGCATGGATCATGGGGGAGCATCCAGTTCTAGAGATAACCTTCCATCTGCAAGGAAGTGGACTAAAGCACATACACCTGACTTGATAATTGGAGATCTTGAAGCAGGTATAAGAACTAGAACAGTAACATCAAATGAATGTCTCTATCACTCTTTTCTTTCTCAGACTGATTCAAAGATAGTGGAAGAAGCTCTTCAAGATGCTGATTGGGTGCAAGCAATGCAGGAAGAGTTAAATAAATTTGAAAGAAATGAAGTATGGACCCTAGTGCCAAGACCAAAGAACAGATCAGTTGTTGGTACAAAGTGGGTGTTCAGAAACAAAACTGATGGTGATGCATAATTACAAGGAATAAAGCAAGGCTGGTTGCAAAAGGATATTCTCAACAGGAGGGAATTGATTATGATGAAACATTTGCACCAGTTGCTAGATTGGAAGCCATAAGGATATTTTTGGCTTATGTTGCTCATAAAAAGTTTACAGTCTTTCAAATGGATGTAAAAAGTGCTTTTCTTAATGGAGAATTAGAAGAAGAAGTATATGTTGAACAACCTCCGGGTTTTGTAGATTCTAAATTTCTTCATTATGTCTACAGACTTGATAAAGCACTTTATGGCCTTAAGCAAGCTCCAAGAGCATGGTATGGGACACTAGCTCAGTTTCTTCTGGAAAGTGGATTTAACAGAGGGACTATTGATAAAACATTGTTTTATCTCAACCATGGAAAGGACTTACTTTTGGTGAAGATATATGTTGATGATATCATTTTTGGTTCTACAAATGACAGACTTTGTAAAAAGTTTGCCAAACTAATGCAGTCAAGATATCAAATGAGTATGATGGGAGAACTTAGCTATTTTCTGGGCCTTCAAGTCAAGCAGATTGAAGAAGGAACTTTTATTTGTCAATCTAAGTACACCAGAAATTTGTTGAAGAAGTTTGGAATGCAAGATTGTTCAAGTGCATCCACTCCTATGGCCACTGCAATAAAATTGGATAAGGATACTGGTACATCAGTTGATATTACTGATTACAGAGGTATGATTGGCTCACTACTCTATCTAACTGCAAGTAGACCTAATATCATGTATGTTACCTGTCTTTGTGCAAGATTTCAAGCAGATCCAAGAGAACCTCACTTAACAGCTGTAAAAAGAATTTTCAAGTACCTTAAGGGTACAGCTGATTTAGGATTGTGGTATCCTAGAGCATCAGACTTTAAGCTAATAGGTTACTCAGATGCAGATTTTGCAGGATGCAAATTTGACAGGAAAAGCACAAGTGGAAGCTGTCAATTTCTTGGAGGCAGATTGGTTTCTTGGTTTAGCAAGAAGCAAAAGTCAATTTCCACATCAACTGCAGAAGCAGAGTACATTGTTGCAGGAAGCTGTTGTGCACAGATTCTTCGATGAAGAATCAGTTACTAGATTATGGGTTAACATATTATAAAATCCCTATTTACTGTGATAATCAAAGTGCTATTGTTATGACAGGTAATTCAGTTCAACACTCAATGACAAAGCACATCAGCATAAGGTACCACTTCATAAGGGAACATGTGGATGAAGGTACAGTGGAATTACACTTTCTTCCAACAGATCAACAACTAGCAGATATCTTCACAAAATCACTGTGTGAAGCTACGTTTACAAGATTGGTAAATGAACTTGGAATGGTTTCAGGTTCTTTCTCTAAATCTGCTTAGTTTCTGTTCTGATACATCAGACTTTATGATCAGTATTTACAAATATTACTATCTTTGTGAATTATGTGCTTAAATTGAAATTTTCTAAGTGCTAATTGTTATCTGATGTGAATTTCTAAACTCTGATAGTGATATAAATATTTCTGTGACTATTCAATCCAATGAGGATAACTGTGCTAGATGCTTATCTAGTAATCTTTAAGATACTAATGATCCCATGTTTGAAGTAATTGTTTATGTGGAATTCTTTTAACACAAGCAAATTCTGATACTGAGCTTAGTTGAAGTTTACTTTGTGTATCTTATTACTAAGTCAAAAACTAGAATAGTGCTTCTTATCTGTTAAGTTCCGATGTTAGTAAATCTGATGGATGTACTAAGTGCTGATAAACCTCACTTATCAAAAGAAAATGAAATAAAAGAAATAAATATCAGGTACTCCTTTGAGATCTAGAGAAAAATATATGTGGAAGGGAAGACCCAAGTGCATTGCTGGTATTAAGTAATATGCATTAGAAAAGTAAAATAGAAATTTCTTGGTGACTTTTCACATTCTCTGATTACTGGAGAAATACTCTGATAACAACATAAATTCTGATAAGCAGTTGTGACTCACTTACACTGAGAAGCCACTGTAAAAAGAAATTTCAAAAGATGCATAAAATGAGCACAAAACAATTGAGGTGGACTCATGCATGAACTCATTCTATAGTAGACTTCAGAATAATGACAGATTTTGAGCAAAGTTTTGAGTTATGCCATATTTCTAAGATGTACTGAAGTGAATCAGACTTTACTCTTTGTCTGATATTTAGCTTATTGCACACACAAACACTCCTTATGAATGATGAAAATTACTGTGGTGATAAATGTTATTTTAGATGAACAGTCTTAGTGTCAGTTGCATAAATTCTGAGGACAAGTTCTGATGGAAGTTCTGATGATTAAGTTCTGTGTGAAGAATTACAGAAATAAACATTCACTTTTCGAGTTAAGGAGCCATATTCTGATGACTTTTAAATTCTAATAATAATCAAGTTCTAATGCTGACGTGGCAGTATTTATTTACTTGGTTTATTCTGTTGGATTTTAATTGCAGCGGGGCATGGCAAAATACTTTTACACATACTAAATCCAAATAAAAAGCATATAAATCGTGAATAAAAATTCGAGGGATCGAATCTAACCTTTAAAATAGTTCGGAGACAATGATCAGAGATCCTTAGCAGTTGCTCCTCAAGTGTGAAGCACTCCACCGGTATCCACCAAGAAAATGATGTTAAGGAGGAGGAAGGAGGTGGAGAGAATTGGGTTTTCCAAACTTTTTGGGTTTTTGGGGTTCAAATAAAAATAGGGTCTATAATAGTATATTTATAGGCAAAATTTTCAGCTGAAATTTTCCCATAAATATTATTATTATTATCCCATTTATTATTCTCATTAATAATTAAAACACCTTTTAATTGTTAATCCTTTTTCTAAACACTTTAGAAATAATTCTCTCTCTTGATTTAATTTCCAAAAATTAAATCCTTAACTAATAATATTAAGAACTTTTCTTAATTAATTTATAATCAATTAAATCTCATTTAATCAATTATTAAATTTGCCAATTAATTATTTATTTCATAAATAAATAATTATTAGCCATTATTAATTAATTCCTCCACCATTAAATCATTCTCTTTTTATGGTGTGACCCTGTAGGTTCAATATTAAGCCGGTAGTAGAAATAAATAATAATAAACCTATTTTATCATTATTTATATAAATTCTCTAATTTATTAAATATGATTAATTAATTAATCACATTTATTCTACATCATGAGGGATACTTCTCAGCATATCGCGACTATCCGGATAATACGAATTCACTGCTTAGAATACCAAGAACCTATTCAGTGAATAGTTACCGTACAATAAACTCCTTCTACCCTACAATGTCCCGATTAAATACAAGGCATGGATCTCGTGTCAAGCCTATCTAATTTAATCACTTGCTTACCATTTACTATGCGTAGTTCTATGCAAATTAGAAACTCCTTTCTAATTTCATTCACTCTGGCCAGAAATTCCTGAACTAGCATAAGTGGATCAGCCTTGAACATTCGCTTCCTTCACTGGAAGGGGTAGATCCTTTATTGATCATACACTATCTTCGTGTAAAAATTCCTATACCCAGTAGAGCCCTAATAATTGTCCCTGGAGACTAAGAACTAAACCAAAGCATAGTTCAGTGTACACAAGATGACTATGATGACCTCAAGTCTAAGAATACTTGTACAACTATCACTATGTGAACAACTGCTGACACGTGAGTGAACTCCATCAGTTATTCAGCTGTGTAAGTCATGTTCAGTGAACTTATTCTATAATAAGCACCTACATATTAGCTATAGTGTCACCACACAAATATCTATGAGAACAGACATCCTTCATAATGAAGCAAGCATAGTATGTACCGATCTTTGCGGATTATTAATTACTAGTTAGTAATCCTATGATCAGGAACTATTTAAGTTTAGAGTTATCATCTTTTAGGTCTCACTATTATGATCTCATCATAATCCATAAAAAGCTTTACTCTAAACTATGGTATATCTTATTTAAATACTTGAATAGATAAAGCCCGTAATAAAAACAAAACAAGTCTTTTATTAGTATCAATGAAATCAAAACAGATTACATAAAAGTTATTCCTAAATCCTAATACATGATTGGACTTAGGACATATTCCTTTCATTTTCTTTTTTGGTCATTACTTGAACGGTCATATTTTTACAGAATTTGGTTTATGTGAGATAAAGCAGTCATAATCATTTGTTCAGTAGGAACAGTTTTTTTTAAAAAAACTTAACGTGCAATGTAATTATTACTTATTTACCGTACCCATTAACTTTTGCCTTAACTGCTGCATGCCTGACAGGTGTAAAGGTCTGTTCCACTTCTTATTAACTGCTGTCACGTGGGGTGTCTAAGTAAAATAGATAAAAGATTTTCAAATCTTTTATTTTCATTTTTATTCTACTCTCTCTCTCTATTCTTATTCTCTCTCACATTTTCTGACGGTTTTCTTTACAGACACTTTCTCAAACACCTTATAGGCACTCTAATTTCTTACTTATTTCTGAGGGCACCCAAGGATTTAATTGCTGATGGAGCCAAATTTGTACCAAATAACTATGCTGCAATCTGGAATAAGGCTGAAGCTCCATCAGATCTGCACTTTGTGCAAGATTTATTAGCTCATAGTGAGATTCGGTATGCCTTGATCCAACCTCAAACTATTTCAAGCCAACAAGAGCTGACATTTTGGAGAACTGGGCTTTTTGATGATGGTGGTGCTACAGGTACTCCAAGCATTATTTTCACATCAGGAGATGTCGAGCATGTGGTTACTCCTGGAGCAGTTCGTAAAGCTCTCCAATTACCGGAAGGTTGCACATTCTTAATAGTGGAGGATCCTGTCTTACAACAAGTTATGGCCAATTTGGGCTATGAGAAAAGTTTGGGGAAGCTGGGTCAACTGAAAAGAGCAAATATCAGAAAGGAATGGAGCTTTTTCTTTGATTATATCACTAAGGCATTTGCCAATAAGTGCTCCAACTTTGATGATATTCCCATCATGAGTCAACAAATCGGGTATGCCCTTATTCATCAAACTCATTTTGATTTTGCAAGTGCTGTGCTAGGTTTCATAGGGGATAGGATAACAGAGGATAGGAATGTTGTATACTTTGCTAGATTCTATCAGCTTATATATACTTTCTATTGTGTTGATGAACCCCAACCTACCAGTGATTTACTTCCACCCTTTAAGCTTGCAAAAAGGGCTTTTAATGATTTGTTAAATGCTGACATTAAGAAACAAATGCAGAGACCCTTACAGATTCCTCAGTTAGTAAAACAGATCTTGGTAAATGTTGATCCATAAATATACACATCTGTTTACCCTGATGTTCAACCCACCAACACATCACAGCCAACTCAACAGCCATCAGAACCTACCATCTCTCACCAACCTCAAACTTCTCAACCTCAACCTACTCAACCATCTATCAGGACATATTTCAAACCATCATAGTCATCTCAACCTCAACCATCAGCACATCCTGTGAAGCCTTCATCTTCCAAACCCAAGAGGACTAAGATAGTACCTCAGTCTCAACAGAAGAGAAGGAGAATTATTCTGAGAGATGAGTCAGACAATGAGGAACAGGTTCCAATATCAGAACATGTTGTTGTAGAAGCTTAGAAGATCTCTTCTCAGAAAAATACTGAAACTGGGAGTTCTAGGCCCCTCAAAAGGCTTAGAAAGCTAAATACTGATGATGAATCTCCCAAAGTCTCTAATTTTGCAAAGAGACTTAAAAAGCAAAGAGCCGGGAGGGCTGTAAGTGAATCATCTCACTATGAGGAAGTCCTGGAAGCAGCTAAGGAAGGGGGTCAGGAATCTCTGATCCCAACAGAACCTATAGTCATTGAATTACTTCCCACGGCTGAATCAGACTTTACTCCAGCTCCAAAGTCTCCTATTCAAGAGCAAGAGGATATTCAAGAGCAATTGTCTACACCTCTTGTGTCTCCTATAATTGATCCTGTACATGTTGAAGACCCAGGTACAAGTGCTAAAATTGATATTCATAACTTGATTATGCCTGAGGTTTTGTACTTGGAAGCTCCACCAACTCAACTCACTCCACCAACAACACCAATTCAAGATGCTGATTTCAATGAAGATATTCCAACCACACCAATTCTGAATCTGGATGATGAAAATCAGAATTTAGGTGGGCATCAAGATTTGGCTATTGATCAGAACTTAGTTGCAGATCAGAACTTAGAGGATGATGTTGAAGCCTCTATAGCCTCTCATACTGTTATTTTATCAGAGGATGTTGATGCTGCAGGCTCTGTAAGTTCTGATGCTAATAATGCTGAAATTACTGGTAAAGCTGCTATAAATGTAGATGCTGATGCAGCTGGTCCATCTGGACATGCACCTCAACAAGCTCCATGCAAAGCTGATTTAATCAAGAAGTTTGTTAGAGAGAATGCACCAGTACCTTGGAGTGAAACTCCTAGAGGAAAGGAGTGGACTAAGGAATGGAACACAGTTAGTTTTGTTCCTACAGAAAAATTCTTGCTGAGCACCTTGCCAAAGCTGATGAAATGCTGATAAATGATGAATTCAAGGCAAATCAGAGAGTTACTGCAATGAGTACTAGGCACCTTCAAGGTCAACACTCGATAACTCATGACAAGGTGAATAAACTTCAAGAATCTCTAATCCAGCAAGATATGAATATAAAATTGGAAAAGAACAGAATTTTCAAGCCATCCTTTGACAGAATTGGTTATATTGAAAAGACTCAGGAGAAGCAACAAGATCAAATTTCTGAAATTCTAAAGAATCAAGCTTTTCAGCAAACTCAACTCAATGAGATCCAATCCTCAGTGGAATTGATTGTCTCTCTTCTTTTACCTGCTGATGCCAAAAAGGGAGATAAAGTAATTAAGTCCAAATGCAAATCTAGTCAAACACTGAAGGGTAAGGATTATGGAAATGATGACCGGGGAAACTCTGGAATGGGTAAAGGTCATGGTCAAGACAAAGGTTTTTCATCAAGCAATGTTGGAACTACAAGTCAAAGAACAAGTTCTGATACTGGGAGAAGAATAAGTTCTGATACTGGTAAAAGGATAAGTTCTAATGAACATCTGGAACTTGATGAAGAGATTTCAAAGAGATTATTTCTCAAAGAAAATCCTGGAATGGACTTTGAAAGTCTAAAGGAAGAAGAAGCTAGACTTAAAGTAGAAAAAGTCAACTCCAAGTCTAAAGCTTCTGTTGTTGAAAAGAAACTTCCAAAACCTAAGGGTATTGTGTTTAAGGAAAGGACAAATTCTGAGGCAACCAAAGCCAAATCACAAGTGGAAGTAGATCCAAGATCCAAGGGCAAAGAAAAAATTGATGAACCTGTAAAGGTATATATTCCAGTTATGGATTTGAAAGAAAAATCTGATAAAGATGCTAGTCTGATTTTGAAGAAAAATATTTTTAAACAACCTCTGACATAGCTCATGTTGTTCAAGATCAGGACTTAGTAAATTCTGATATTTCAGTGAAGCAAGAAACCTTTGACATAGCTCAAGTTGGCTTTATATCAGAAGATAAAGAAAAGGAAACCTCTGACATTGCTCATGTTAAACCTACAAAGATGTTACTACCAAGATTCACAAAAGCTCAACAGACTCAACCTTTGAAGACTACATCAAGTGGTTTTGAAGCAAGAGTTGTTACAGGAAAGGAAGCAAGAGATAAATCAGGATTGGTTAGTTCTAAAGAGAAGAGAGTACATAATACTACCAATGATCCAACTTCCTTAAGTGAACCAGGTGTAGGAGCAACTCTTGAGAGATTGAATCAACTTGAATCTGTACAAATGGTTTACCATTTTGTTTTGAAAGAAGATATCATGTTATACTTTATGACAGATGGGAGGGTATTCCAGATCAGGGAGAATGCAATTTCATTGAAGTATTTTGAAGAACTGGAACATGTTCTATTTCTGCTTCAAGTGAAAAATAGATCAACAGATGGTGCTACAGGGTGTTTAAAATCAAATATTCAAAATAGAAGAAGCTTTACTCTGTAAAGTCTGACAGCCCATACTGTCCTAAGTACAGATCTCACAGTGGAGAAATTATTGAAATGAAGCCTAATACTGCTAAAATCATCACTACATTTTCTGGTATTAAGGGACTTGAATTCAATCCAGAGTTAAACCAAGGTAGTAGTGGTGAACTGTTAAAGAAGAACGTTACAATGAATCCATATCGGAATTTTTTAGAATTAAAGCAAAGCCCAGAAGGTTCTAACGAATGATTTACCAAGGTTACCTCGGAAAATGAGGTAAGAATTTCTCATCAGTTACTGTACGGAGTCGAGCTGGTGTCAAAAGCCCTATATCATATAACCCAGTAGGAATGAGATATTGAGTGAAGGAAAACTTCAGAAATATGGAATGAAAGAATAAAGAAATAAAGAGTACTTCGCGCTATACATAAAAGTGATCATGGAGAAAAAAGAATGGAGGTATGAAGTCACACATAGGTTATCAGAAATTGTAAGTCTGAAGATTAAATGAATATAGTATATAAGGAGTAATTGGATAGTGTAATTGTATTTATTAATAACATCCTCGCCCATTCAAGAACAAAGGAAGACCAAGTTGAACACCTGAAGATATGCATGCGAAGGGTGAGAGATTAGTAACTGCGTTCTAAGTTTCGAAGGTATGAACTCTGGTTATAATTGATTATGAGCTACAAAAGTATGGTTAATTATCAACCAAGCAAGATCCATTCAGAGATAGATGTCTTGAGTAGAAAAGAAAGGGTGAATATCACTAAGATTACTGGGGAGTGGATAAAGGAATTGGAAAGTTAGAAATTGAAGAACAGGTTTTGATCCGGTTTCTAGATGATGCTGATACTCACTTTGTTGTTAGATATCAAAGGTGGTATTAATATAGATGATTGATGGTGACTTCAGTATGGAATGTTGTGAGCATCAAAGTTCATATTGATATCTAATTTGATATGACAAAAAAATAAGTATTAGTACCAAAAGTTCGGTTTTGAATAAAGTTATGATTCATTCCATTCCAAACTAATATTTCCTCAGATATTAAAAAATTCTCGCTCGATGAATAATACTTGATAGTGATTGAAAAGAAATTGAAGTATACTACAAAGTGGTGAGTTAAATGCAATTGTCGAGATTTTCTTTTAATTTTTAGTTTTGAATAGCTTTAGAACATTTCGAAGCATCAGACGCCATGAGCTCAGTATACCGGGCGCAGGCGGATGGAAAGTACAAGAGACCAGCTAAAGGTTCTTGAATACAATTGAAAACGATCATAGGCTAAACTAACCTGTTAGGTCACACACACTGTAGAAGGTGGGGTTGAATACAGTGTATAGCACAATCAAATCGAATTCAAAGAACACAAGTAACAGAAAACAAACTTTATTAAACTCTGTTACAATGTAGAACTGTCCTCTCTCAGTGATGAACAAAATATCACGAGAGCTGCTAGGGTTATAATGAATATTATTCTCGATAATGATAACTCTTATAGTGTAAACCCTATGTCTGTGTTTATATACTACACAGTTACAAGATAATCGCTAATTGATATGGAATATAATTCTGCTTCCTAAAATATATCAATCAGTTATCTTTTCTTCCAAGTATTCTATTCTTCATAGAATTCCTTCTTCATGCATATCTCTTCTTGCGTTTGTCTTGATCTTCTTTTCTTTCAATCAGCCGCCTTCCTTATCTGAAAGTTTCCTTAAGTCCTGATATTATCTCCTGATAAAATATCCCGAACCTTAAGTACTGATAACTTAAGTTCTGTCTTCAGTATAAGTGTTGATTTCCAGTTAAGTACTGATTTGTCCTGTTTAAGTAAGATCTGAAAACTAAACACAAATCATATTAGACATGACATTATCAAATATATCTAACAATCTCCCCCAACTTGTAAATTAGCATAATATACAAGTTTAACAGATATTTGATGATGTCAAAAACATTAAGTACAAATGCATGAGAATTTGACTAGATAACTACAACTTACAGTCCTTAAAGCTTTACCAACTTTAACTTCTGATAACAACTTCAGTCTGTATATGCATCAGAATTTGAGCAGTTGTAGATCTTGACTTGGCTTCACTTTCTGATCTATTCAATATCATGAGTTATTCTGAGATAGTTCTTTAACAAACATCTCTCAGCATATCTGAGTTCATCAATCATCCTCCTTTTAGCATCTTTAAGCTCTGCAGTATCTTCACCAGTTTGGAAGATAGTATATCTGAGATCATTAATTTTTGCTTTTCTCAACTCCTGATCTAATCTTATGACATAGGCTTTGTCAGATTCTAGATTGAATTCAAGTCCCTTAATACCAAGATATGTTCTAATCTTTGTAGTATTAGGCTTCATATCAACAATATCACCCTTGTGATCTCTGTACTTGGGACAGTATGTGATGTCAGACTTTACAGAATAGAGCTTCTTCTGTCTCTGAATTTGAGTCTTCAAATAATTTGCAGCACTTTCTGTTAATCTGTCCTTCACTTGAAGTAAGAATAAAACATGTTCTAGTTCCTCAAAATACTTCAGTGGTATAGCATTTTCCCTTATATGGTAAACCCTTCCATCTGTCATGAAATATAACAAGATGTGTTCTTTCAAGAAGGTATGGTAAACCATTTGTACAGATTCAAGCTGATTCAATCTTTCAGGAGTTGCTCCAACACCTGGTTTACTTAAGGAAGTTGGATCATTGGTTGTGTTTTGTACTCTTCTTTCATCAGCACTACCCAATCCAGATTTATCTCTTGCTTCCTTTCCGGTAACCACTCTTGTTTCAAAACCACTTGTTGTGGTCTTCAAAGGTTGAGTCTGTTTGGCTTTAGTGAATCATGGTAGGAGTAACTTTGAGGATTTAATATGAGCAATGTTAGAGGTTTCCTTTGACTTATCTTCTGATATCAAGCCAACTTGAGCTATGTCAGAGGTTGCTTGCTTCATAGTTATATCAGAACTAACTATATCTTGACTCTGAATAACTTGAGCCATGTCAGAGGTTGTCTTAGAAATCTTCCTTGAAGTCAGAGTAAGATTAGCATCTTCATCAAAAATTTCTTCATCCATAGGAGGCACATAAACCTTTACAGGTTCACCAACTTTTTCTTTGCCCTTGGACCTTGGATCTATCTGTAGTTTTGATTTGGCTTTGGTTGCCACAAGATTTGTCCTTTCTTTTATCACAATGCCTTTAGCCATAGGAAGTTTCTTTTCAACAACAGAAGCTTCAGATTTGGAGTTGACTTTTTCTAACTTAAGTCTAGCTTCCTCTTCCTTTAGACTCTCAAAGTCCATTCCTGGATTTTCTTTCAGAAATAACTGTCTTGAAATTTCTTCATCAAGTTCCAAAAGTTCATCAGAACTTATCCTTTTACCAGTATCAGTCTTCTCCCAGTATCAGAACTTGTTCTTTCACTTATTGTTCCAGTTCTACTTGATGAGAGACCTCCACCTTGACCATGACCACCATCCATTCCAGAGTTTCCCGGGTCATTACCATCATCCTTTTTCTTCAGTGTCTTAACAGGTTTGCATTTGGACTTAATTACTTTCTCCCCCTTTTTGACATCAGCAGGTAAAAGAAGAGAGAGAAGCAATTCCACTGAAGATTGGATCTCATTGAGTTGAGATTGCTGAGAAGCTTGAGTTTTCAAAATTTCATCAATCTGAGACTGTTGCTTCTCTTGGGTTTTCTCAATGTTGGTAATTTTGTCAAAGGAAGGTTTGAAAAACCTTTTCTTGTCCAAATTGACAACTGTATCTTGCTGATTTAAGGTTTCTTGAATCTTGTCCACCTTAGCCTGAGTTAAGACTATTGACCTTGAAGGTGCCTTGTACTAAGTGCAGTAACTCTTAGCTGTGTCTTGAAATCATCATTGACTAACATCTCATCAGCTTTTTCCAAGTGATCATCAAGAATCTTTTCAGTAGGAACAAAGGTAACTGTGTTCCACTCCTTAGTCCACTCCTGTCCTCTAGGAGTTTCACTCCATGGTACTGGTGCTTCCCCCGTAACAAACTTTTTGACTATCTCAGCTTTTGAAGGAGCTTGTAGAGGTGCATGTCCAGAAGGACCAACTACATCAGCATCTAAATTTATAGCAGCATTACCAGTATCATCAAAATTTGCAGCATCAGAACTTACAGAGTCAACATCTTCAGCATCCTCTAATAAAAGAACAGTATGAGAGGATATGGAGGCTTCAACATCATCCTCTAAGTGCTGATCTCCAACTATGTTCTGATCAACAGCCAAATTCTGATGCTCACCTAAAATCTGATCTTCAGTATCCAGATGCAGAGAAGGTGTTGTAGGCAATTCTGCATTAAAATCAGCATCAGGAATTGGTGTTATTGGTGGAGTGACTTGAGTTGGTGGAGCTTCTAGATACAAAACCTGAGGTACTTTCAAGTTATGGATGTCAATTTCATCACTTGGCCCATGGTTTTTAGCATGAACTGGAGATTGATGAGTTGCATGAAGGTCTGGATCAGCACTAGGAGAATTGTGAGCTTCAACAGGGTCTTGTGAGATCAGAGATTCCTGACCCCCTTCCTTAGTTGCTGCTTCCATTCCTTTACCAGAATCTTCAGGCCTTTTTGCCAATATTTTGAATCTTTTAGCTTTTGAGGATGCTGTAGGAGCTGTATCATCAGAATTACGCTTTCTAAGCCTTTTTAGAGGCCTAGAACTCCCAATATCAACATCATTCTGAGAAGACACCTTCTCAGCTTCTCTTGCAACAGGTTCTGATACAGGAACCTGTTCCTCAGCATCTGATTCATCTCGCAGAATGAATCTCCTTCTCTTTTGTTGTGTCTGAGGTACTTTCTTAGTCCTCTTAGGTTTGGAAGATGAAGGCTGCACTATAGGATCTAAAGGTTGAGTTTGAGAAGTTTGAGGTGGTTGAGTAGAGGTGGTAGGTGCTGATGGATGAGGTTCAGATGGTTGGACATCAGGAAATAGTGTAGTGTACTTAACGAGATCATAGGTTATTAAGGCTTGTTTGACAGATAAAGGAATTAAGAGGGGTCTTAACACAGCCTTCTTATTATCAGTAGATAATAAGTCAGTAAAAGCTCTTTTAGCTATTCTGAATGATGAAATTAATTCACTAGCATTTCGGGGCTTATTATCACAACATAAATTATAGATAAGCTGACAGAATCTAGCAAAATAAATAGTAGATTTATCTTCATTCATTTTGTCCCCAATAAAACCTAAGACAGCACTTGCATAGTCAAAATAAGTTCGATTTATGAGAGCATACCCGATTTGTTGGCTGAATATGGGAATTGCATCAAAATTGGAACATTTGTTTGCAAAAGCCTTGGTTATGCAATCAAAGAAGAAACTCCATTCCCTCCTTATGAAAGATCTCTTGAACTGGCCCAGCTTTGCCAATGGCCTCTCATATCTCAGACTGGCCATCATGTTTTGAAGAACTGGATCTTCAATAGTAGAATAAACACAGTTCTCAGGTAGCTGTAGTGCTTGTCAAACTGTAGACAATGTCACAACATACTCATCCTCCCCTGATGAGAAAATAATACTTGGGGACCCTTGAGCACCACCATCATCATAGACACCACTTCGCCAGAACTCCAGTACTTGAGTACCAGAGACTGCTTCAGGTTCGGTCAGAGCATACCCAATATCAGAACTAGCAAGAAAGTCCTGAATGAAGTGAAGTTCAGATGGGGCTTCTGACTTGCTAAGAATAGCAGAGAAGTTATTAGGAATAAATGTAGCTCCATCAAAAATTATGTCCTTGGGTGCCATGAGAAATTCGTGAGAAGGAAAATTTCCTGTAAGGTGTTCGATAAAATGTCTGGATGAAAAATCGTCAGTAGATGAGACAGAATAAAAGTAAAAAGAGAGAGATAAAATATAAAAGTAAATAAAAGATTTTACAATCTTTTCTCTCTTTTACTTATACACGGTAGAAAAAAGTAACCGTTGAAACACCTGTCAGACATGCAACAGTAAAAGATAATTAATGGGCACGGGTATTCAGTAATCATTACTTATCACATGCAGTTTTTCAAGGAAAAACCGTTCCACTTACCAAGTAATCCCATTAATCAAGGTCGTTCAGTTTTATTTTAAATTTTAAAACTGTTCCCACTTAATAAAATTTTATTACTGCTTTACCAATATTCTGTAAAATTATGACCAATGAGAGAATGACCATTAATAAACCAAGTAAACAAATACTGTCACGTCAGAATTAGAACTTGATTTGTATCAGGGCTAAAAAGGTCATCAGAATATGGTTAGTATCAGGATTTAAAATGTTATCAGAATATCAAACGACTCAGAGACAAAATCTTGCATAAATATAAATTTCATTAATATATTGAGCAAATACATTTCATGAAATTTAAATTACATGCTTAAAATTACAAGATTGTCCTAAGCTACAAATCCTAACATCAATAGCTTTAGTCCTAAGCTAAGAAGCCAGACAAAGCTGACGGTGAAGAGAAACAGATAGCTGCGATTATTTCTTCTTCCTACTCTCAACAAAGACAATAGCAAGACGAATGATTCGCTCCTTCTGCCGGAGAGCTTCTGTCCTTTCTTCTTCCAGACGCTCAAGATGGCGATGATAGTCCATATAGAAGAACAAGAGGTCTGTGAGAACCTCTTGGGGAACTGAGTCCCAGATTTCATCAGGAATGGAAGTGACATGTCACTCATGCTGCCACTCAGTACAGCTCAACTCTATTTTAAAAGTGTCATAGTTCATAACTAAGTTGAAACGAACCATGTTTTTGATGAGAGAAAAAAAATGAGTTTGAGAGTAAATGAGAGATGAGTTGGCTGGAATGAGGTGTTGGTTTATATAACCAATAGAATACAAAGAGATGCAAGGAAAATTTAATGGTTATAGGTAAAAATAATTATACCTCGTCTCCTTAGACTGATGAGAATAATAACAGCCATTTGAAGCTTAAAACAGGATTTAATGCGCACACGAAACAAGTAAAAATTACTGTGCATAGACGAGTACCACTAACCCAAATTATGTTGACAATTAATATCTCACCCAAACATATTCTGATTTTAAATAAGACTATTTCAGATTTTAACTACAAATAAGTCAAGTAAAGAATCATGATTTAATATTAGAACTTAGACTTATATCAGAACTTAACAGTCATCAGAACATAATTCCTTAACTCGAAAGGTGAATGCCTATTTCTGTAATTCTTCACACAAATTCTGATTTCGTCTCTTCAGAACTTAATCATCAGAACTTCCATCAGAACTTGTCCTCAGAATTTATGCAACTGACACTTAAACTGTTCATCTAAAAGAACATTTATCACCACAGTAATTTTCATAATTCATATGGAGTGTATGTGTGTGCAGTAAGCTAAATATCATATAAAGATTAAAGTCTGATTCACATCAGTACATCTTAGAAATAAGGCATAACTATGAACTTTGCTCAAAATCTGTCATGATTCTGAAGTCTACTTTAGAATGAGTTCATGCATGAGTCCACCTCAACTGTTTTGTGCTCATTTTATGCATCTTTTGAAATTTCGTTTTACAGTGGCTTCTCAGTGTAAGTGAGTCACGACTGCTTATCAGAATTTATGCTATTATCAGAGTATTTCTCCAGTAATCATAGAGTGTGAAAAGTCACCAAGAAAAATATTTATTTTTCTTTTCTGATGCATATTGCTTAATACCAGCAATACACTCGGGTCTTTCCTTCCATATTTTTACTCTAGATCTCAAAGGAGTACCTGATTTTAATTTCTTTTTCTTTTTTTTTTGATAAGTGAGGTTTATCAGCACTTAGTACATCCATCAGATTTACGAACATCAGAACTTAACAGATAAGAAGCACTATTCCAGTTTGTGACTTAGTAATGAGATACACAAAGTAAACTTCAACTAAGGTCAGTATCAGAATTTTCTTATGTTAAAAGATTTCCACATAAACAATTACTTAAAACATGGGAGCTTTAGTATATTAAAGACTACTAGGTCAGCATCTAGCATAGTTATCCTCATTGGATTGAATAGTCACAGAAACATTCATATCACTATCAAAGTTTAGAAATTCACATCAGACAACAATCAGTACTTAAACAATTTTCAATTAAGCACAGAATACACAAAGATAGTACTATCTGTAAATACTGATCATAAAATCTGATGCATCAGAACAAAAACTAAGCAGATTTAGAGAAAGAACCTGAAACCATTCCAAGTTTATTTACCAATCTTGTAAACGTAGCTTCACACAGTGGTTTTGTGAAGATATCTGCTAGTTGTTGATCTGTTGGAAGAAAGTGTAATTCCACTGTACCTTCATCCACATGTTCCCTTATGAAGTGGTCCTTATGCTAATGTGCTTTGTCATTGAGTGTTGAACTGGATTACCTGTCATAGCAATAGCACTTTGATTATCACAGTAAATAGGGATTTTAAAATATGTCAACCCATAATCCAGTAACTGATTCTTCATCCAAAGAATCTGTGCACAACAGCTTCCTGCAGCAATGTACTCTACTTCTGCAGTTGATGTGGAGATTGACTTTTGTTTCTTGCTAAACCAAGAAACCAATATGCCTCCAAGAAATTGGCAGCTTCCACTTGTGCTTTTCCTGTCAATTTTACATCCTGCAAAATCTGCATCTGAGTAACCTATTAGTTTAAAGTCTGATTCTCTAGGATACCACAATCCCAGATCAGTTGTTCCCTTAAGATACTTGAAAATTCTTTTCACAACTGTTAAGTGAGGTTCTCTTAGATCTGCTTGAAATCTTTCACAAAGACAGGTAGCATACATGATATCAGGTCTACTAGAAGTTAGATAAAGTAGAGAGCCAATCATACCTCTGTAATCAGTAATATCTAATGATATACCAGTATCTTTATCCAATTTTGTTGCAGTGGCCATGGGAGTGGATGCACTTGAACAATCTTGCATTCCAAATTTTTTCAGCAAATTTCTGGTGTACTTGGATTGACATATAAAAGTGCCTTCTTCATTCTGCTTGACTTGAAGGCCCAGAAAATAGCTAAGTTCCCCCATCATACTCATTTGATCTTGACTGCATCAGTTTAGCAAACTTCTTGCAAAGTTTGTCATTTGTAGAACCAAAAATGATATCATCAACATATATCTGCACCAGAAGTAAGTCATTTCCATGGTTGAGGTAGAACAGTATTTTGTCAATAGTTCCTCTGTTAAATCCACTTTCCAGAAGAAACTGAGCTAAAGTCTCATACCATGCTCTTGGAGCTTGCTTAAGGCCATAAAGTGCTTTATCAAGCCTGTAGACATGATTTGGAAATTTAGAATCTACAAAGCCTGGAGGTTGTTCAATATATACTTCCTCTTCCAACTCTCCATTAAGAAAAGCACTTTTCACATCCATTTGAAAGACAGTAAACTTTTTGTGAGCACCATAAGCCAAAAATATCCTTATGGCTTCCAATCTAGCAATTGGTGCAAATATTTCATCATAATCAATTCCCTCCTGTTGAGAATATCCTTTTGCAACCAGCCTTGCTTTATTCCTTGTAATTATGCCATCACTATCAGTTTTTATTTCTGAACACCCACTTTGTACCAATAACAGGTCTGTTCTGTGGTCTTGGCACTAGGGTCCAGACTTTGTTTCTTTCAAATTCATTTAACTCTTCCTGCATTGCTTGCACCCAATCAGCATCTTGAAAAGCTTCTTCCACTTTCTTTGGTTCAGTCTGAGAAAGAAAAGAATTATAGAGACATCACTTGAAGTAGCTGTTCTAGTTCTGACAGGATCTATTTCACTTTTGAACTCTGGGGGTTTTACAACCTGGAAAGATTTAAAACTAACAGCTTGATTCTTTCTCTCAACTGGTGCTGCTATTGGATTTGCAGATGGAAGGTTTTCTCTAGAACTAGATGCTCTCCCATGATCCATGCTATCTTCATCAATATTTTCTGATACTCCCCCTGAAACTATGCTCTCTGAGTTGGATCCTTCAGAAATTGAGTTTTCAGAATTATCAGAACTTGGCATATCAGAACTTGATGAATCAGAACTTGAAGAGCCAGTTGTATGTTCTGATGCTTCTTGAGATTTGGTTGTATCTTCAATATGCTCCCCCTGCACAGGTGCATCTTCCTTTGCAGTATCAGGATTTAGACTGTCAGAATTTTCAGTATCAGAATTTAAGTCTTCATTTTCAAATCTCAGTTGATCATGATCACTGAAATCTTCAAGTCCGGTAATCTTCTAATCATCAAAGGAGACATTGATAGATTCCATGACAACCCTTGTTCTTAAATTGTAGACTCTGAAGGCTTTTGTGGAAAGTGAATACCCAACAAAAATTCCTTCATCAGCTTTTAAATCAAATTTGGATAGCTGTTCAGGGTGAGTCTTAAGAATAAAACACTTGCATCTAAATACATGAAAATACTTCAGATTTGGCTTCTTTTTCTTCATCATCTCATATGGTGTCTTTCCATGCTTGTTAATGAGTGTTGCATTCTGAGTAAAACCAGTAGTCTGCACAGCTTCAGCCCAAAAATAGGATGATAGCTTTGCTTTATCAAGCATAGTTCGTGCAGCTTTAATAAGAGTTCTATTCTTTCTTTCAACAACTCCTTTTGCTGTAGATTTCCAGAAGCAGAAAATTCCTACTTGATTCCATGGTCTTTGCAGAACTCTTAAATAGTCAAATTCTTGAACTCAGTGCCATTATCACTTCTTATGATCTTCACAGAATCTTTGACCAATTTATCCAGTTGTTTGACATGATCAATCAAGATAGATGTAGTTTCACTTTTTGTGTGAAAGAAATACACCCATATGTATCTGGTGAACTCATCCACTATGACCATAGCATATTTCATCTTTGCAATAGACATGACATTCACTGAACCAAATAGATCTACATGAAGTAGGTGATAAGGCTCAAGAATTGATGATTCAGTCTTGCTCTTGAATGAAGATTTTCTTTGTTTAGCCTTCTGACATGAATCACAAAGGCCATCAGGAGCAAATACTGATTTTGGCAGTCCTCTCACAAGATCTTTCTTTACCAGTTCATTTATATTGTTGAAATTTAAATGAGAGAGTTTCTTGTGCCAATTCCAGCTTTCTTCAATTGATGCTCTACTCACCAGATAGATTGCAGATCCATCAGTACTTGTTGAAAGCTTGGCTTCATAAATGTTACCATGCCTGTATCCTTTCAGAATAACTTTGCCTGTAGATTTGCTTACAACTTCACAATGTTCTTCAATGAAATCCACATGATAACCTCTGTCACAGATTTGACTAACACTCGGCAGATTGTGTTTAAGTCCTGAGACCAGAGCTACTTCTTTAATGATGACATTCCCAAGATTGATATTGCCATATCCCAATGTTTTTCCAATGTTGCCATCTCCATAAGAAACACTTGGGCCAGCCTTCTCCACAAAGTCAGATAGCAGGGCTTTATTTCTACTCATATGTCCTAAGCATCCACTGTCCATAACTAGGATGTTTTTCCTATTGCCCTGCAATCACAAAGACCACTAATGATTAGTTTTAAGGACCCAGCCTTGCTTGGATCCTTTGGCCTTATTAAGTTTGTTAACATTTGCAGCGGATTTCGCATCACAGTTTATGTTAACATTTTTCATATTAGCATTTATACTATCAGACTTTGTATCAGAACTTACACTAGAAGGAACAATGCTAAATTTCTTTAAAGAAGGTTTTATTTGATAATAATCATAGTACAAAAAATGATATTTCTTACAAGTATAAATGGAATGCCATAAACTACGACAATGAAAACAAGGATTTTGTGGCCTATATCTAACAGACTGACTCTTAACTCCTGACTTTAAAGGTAAGGAGTTTATGTTCTTATTCTTCCTGCAAAAAGAAGCCAGATGGTTAGAACTTCCACAGTTATGACATGTTTCTCTAGGAGCATTAAGAACAGCTTATAATCATTGCTTTTATTCACACCTTCCTTTTCATTCCTATTTTTCCTAGGTGACTTTACCTTGTTTATATTCTTTACATCTTTCAGCTTATGCTTAAGCTGCTTCTTTGTCATTAAGCCTACGTTTACTTCAGTTGTCTTTTCCTATTTTAGTTTGTCAGAACTTAATTCCTCTTTAACTTCTGATTTCTCAGTATCAGACTTTATAGCTACAAACATAACAGGTTTTAACTTTGGCTTTTATTTAACAACTATAGGCTTAATTTTTATAGTTCCTTTATCATTCTTATCATCTCCATAACCTAAGCCCTCTTTCCAGTTTCCACTACTTAAAAAATTCTGAGTTGTTCTGCCAGAGTTAGTCCAAGTCCTGATAATCTCTCTTTCCTTTTCTAACTCAGTCTTTAGAGATTCATTCATTTTAAGTACTTCATCCCTAACATAGAAAGCATCATCTCTATCTTTCTGAGTTTGATGGAACATGACTAACTCTCTTTCTAAATAATCATTCCTCTTTTTACAAGCAAGATTTTCAGAAGTTAATCTTTCACATGTTAAAGTTTGATCTCTATAACTAATGAACATGGTTTTAAGATATCTTCTCAACTCATTAATGTCATCAGTATGAAAGGCATAAGTAGTTTGAGGTACCTTTAACTCAGCAGCTTTAGGACTGCTATCAGCATTTGCCATCAAGGAATAGTTCACCTCACTTTCAGAATCTGAAGTGTCTGTCCAGCTTTTCTTCTTTGTGACAAGAGCCTTGCCTTTGTCACTCTTCACTTTCTTGCAATCAGGAGATATGTGGCCTTTCTCACCACAGTTGTAGCATTTGACATTTATGTAATCTCCTCTGTCAGACTTCCCTTCTTTGCCTTCAGATTTTATGAAACTCTTTATATCAGAACTTGCACCTTTCCTGGAAAACCTCTTTCCCTTTCTGAATTTCCTGTATGCAATCCTTGTGATTCCTTTCACCATAAGAGCACACAGCTTCATCATCTCTTCATCAGCATCCATCTCAGGCAAGCTTTCAGTTTCTGAGTCATCATCACTATCAGAACTTGATGACTCAGTATCAGACTTTGTGATGAGCGCTTTTCCCTTACCTTTCCTTGAGGTAGCTGCCTTGGGGGATTCTTCTTCATCCTTAAGAGCAACTATCCTTGACTTTCCTCCTTTCCTCTTGCTTCTTTGTTCCATCTCAAGTTCATGAGTCTTGAGCATCCCATAAATTTCATCAAGAGTTGTTTCATCAAGATTATTGTTGTCTCTTATAATTGTTGCCTTCAAATCCCAACTTTCAGGAAGAGCTAACAGGAATTTAAGGTTTGAATCTTCAAGATCATACTCCTTATCAACTAGTGATAAATCATTCAAGAGTTTGACAAATCTGTCATATAAATCAGTCAATGACTCATTAGGCTTTGAGTCAAAGTGTTCATACTCTTGAGTGAGTATTGTCTTCCTGTTCTTCTTAATCGAATCAGTTCCCTGGCACCTTGTCTCCAAGGCATCCCATATCTCCTTTGCAGTCTTGCAGTTAATTACCCTGTTTGACATTACATTATCAATGGCACTATATAGCAAGTGTCGTACCTTAGCATCCTTAACAATTGATGCGATATCTTCAGCAGTGTAATCACTCTTCTCCTTTGGTACAGACTTTGCTGCTTCACCTACAACTACAACAGCGAGTTTTGTTGGCTTGTGAGGTCCTTCATTGATTCTGTCAAGATATTCTGGATCTGTAGCTTCCAGAAACATTCTCATCCTCACCTTCCATATGGGATATTAAGATGGTTTTAGTATGGGAACTCTAATAGTCTCATATCGACTATGGATTTGAGTCTTTGGGGTTTCTTCAGTTTTGGTGGGCTTGGTTGGAGTTTCTGCTTCAGACATGATTGTTTTTAGATCTTAAACTGTTTGTGTGTTAACAGATAGGCTCTGATACCACTTGTTAGGTCACACACACTGTAGAAGGGGGTTGAATACAGTGTTTATCACAATCAAATCGAATTAAAGAACTCAAGTAACAGAAAACAGACTTTATTCAATATAATAAACTCTGTTATAATATAGAACTGTCCTCTCTCAGTGATGAACATATATCACGAGAGCTGCTAGGGTTACAATGAATAATATTCTCGATAATGATAACACTTATAGTGTAAACTCTATGTCTGTGTTTATATATCACGCAGTTACAAGATAATCGCTAATTGATATGGAATATAATTCTGCTTCCTAAAATATATCAATCAGTTATCTTTTCTTCCAAGTATTTCATTCTTCACAGAATTCCTTCTTCATGCATATCTCTTCTTACGTTTGTCTTGATCTTCTTTCCTTTCAATCAGCTGCCTTCCTTATCTGAAAGTTTCCTTTAAGTCCTGATATTATCTCCTGAATCTTAAGTACTGATAACTTAAGTTCTGACTTCAGTATAAGTGCTGATTTCAGTTAAGTACTGATTTGTCCTGTTTAAGTAAGATCTGAAAACTAAACATAAATTATATTAGACATGACATTATCAAATATATCTAACATAACATTTTTCTTATCAGCATTTACACTATCAGACTTTGTATCAGAACTTACACTAGAAGGAACAATGCTAACTTTATTTAAAGAAGGTTTTATTTGATAATAATCATAGTACAAACTATAATATTCCTTACAAGTATAAATGGAATGCCATAAACTACCGCAATGAAAACAAGGATTTTGTGGCCTATATCTAACAGACTGACTCTTAACTCCTGACTTTGAAGGTAAGGAGTTTATGTTCTTATTCTTCCTGCAAAAAGAAGCCAGATGGTTAGAACTTCCACAGTTATGACATGTTTTTCTAGGAGCATTAGGAACAGCCTTATAATCATTGCTTTTATTCACACCTTCCTTTCCATTCCTATTTTCCTAGGTGATTTTACCTTGTTTACATTCTTAACATCTTTCAGCTTATACTTAAGCTGCTTCTTTGTCATTAAGCCTACGTTAACTTCAGTTCGCTTTTCCTATTTTAGTTTATCAGAAGTTAATTCCTCTTTAACTTCTGATTTCTCAGTATCAAACTTTACAGCTATAAACTTGACAGGTTTTACCTTTGGCTTTTGTTTAACAACTATAGGCTTAATTTCTACAGTTCCTTTATCATTCTTATCAACTCCATAACCTAAGCCCTCTTTCCAGTTTCCACTACTTAAAAAATTCTGAGTTGTTCTGCCAGAGTTAGTCCAAGTCCTGATAATCTCTCTTTCCTTTTCTAACTCAGTCTTTAGAGATTCATTCATTTTAAGTACTTCATCCCTAACATAGAAAGCATCATCTCTATCTTTCTGAGTTTGATGGAACATGACTAACTCTCTTTCTAAATAATCATTCCTCTTTTTACAAGCAAGATTTTCAGAAGTTAATCTTTCACATGTTAAAGTTTGATCTCTATAACTAATGAACATGGTTTTAAGATATCTTCTCAACTCATTAATGTCATCAGTATGAAAGGCATAAGTAGTTTGAGGTACCTTTAACTCAGCAGCTTTAGGACTGCTATCAGCATTTGCCATCAAGGAATAGTTCACCTCACTTTCAGAATCTGAAGTGTCTGTCCAGCTTTTCTTCTTTGTGACAAGAGCCTTGCCTTTGTCACTCTTCACTTTCTTGCAATCAGGAGATATGTGGCCTTTCTCACCACAGTTGTAGCATTTGACATTTATGTAATCTCCTCTGTCAGACTTCCCTTCTTTGCCTTCAGATTTTATGAAACTCTTTATATCAGAACTTGCACCTTTCGTGGAAAACCTCTTTCCCTTTCTGAATTTCCTGTATGCAATCCTTGTGATTCCTTTCACCATAAGAGCACACAGCTTCATCATCTCTTCATCAGCATCCATCTCAGGCAAGCTTTCAGTTTCTGAGTCATCATCACTATCAGAACTTGATGAATCAGTATCAGACTTTGTGATGAGCGCTTTTCCCTTACCTTTCCTTGAGGTAGCTGCCTTGGGGGATTCTTCTTCATCCTTAAGAGCAACTATCCTTGACTTTCCTCCTTTCCTCTTGCTTCTTTGTTCCATCTCAAGTTCATGAGTCTTGAGCATCCCATAAATTTCCTCAAGAGTTGTTTCATCAAGATTATTGTTGTCTCTTATAATTGTTGCCTTCAAATCCCAACTTTCAGGAAGAGCTAACAGGAATTTAAGGTTTGAATCTTCAAGATCATACTCCTTATCAACTAGTGATAAATCATTCAAGAGTTTGACAAATCTGTCATATAAATCAGTCAATGACTCATTAGGCTTTGAGTCAAAGTGTTCATACTCTTGAGTGAGTATTGTCTTCCTGTTCTTCTTAATCGAATCAGTTCCCTGGCACCTTGTCTCCAAGGCATCCCATATCTCCTTTGCAGTCTTGCAGTTAATTACCCTGTTTGACATTACATTATCAATGGCACTATATAGCAAGTGTCGTACCTTAGCATCCTTAGCAATTGATGCGATATCTTCAGCAGTGTAATCACTCTTCTCCTTTGGTACAGACTTTGCTGCTTCACCTACAACTACAACAGCGAGTTTTGTTGGCTTGTGAGGTCCTTCATTGATTCTGTCAAGATATTCTGGATCTGTAGCTTCCAGAAACATTCTCATCCTCACCTTCCATATGGGATATTAAGATGGTTTTAGTATGGGAACTCTAATAGTCTCATATCGACTATGGATTTGAGTCTTTGGGGTTTCTTCAGTTTTGGTGGGCTTGGTTGGAGTTTCTGCTTCAGACATGATTGTTTTTGGATCTTAAACTGTTTGTGTGTTAACAGATAGGCTCTGATACCACTTGTTAGGTCACACACACTGTAGAAGGGGGTTGAATACAGTGTTTATCACAATCAAATCGAATTAAAGAACTCAAGTAACAGAAAACAGACTTTATTCAATATAATAAACTCTGTTATAATATAGAACTGTCCTCTCTCAGTGATGAACAAATATCACGAGAGCTGCTAGGGTTACAATGAATAATATTCTCGATAATGATAACACTTATAGTGTAAACTCTATGTCTGTGTTTATATATCACGCAGTTATAAGATAATCGCTAATTGATATGGAATATAATTCTGCTTCCTAAAATATATCAATCAGTTATCTTTTCTTCCAAGTATTCCATTCTTCACAGAATTCCTTCTTCATGCATATCTCTTCTTACGTTTGTCTTGATCTTCTTTCCTTTCAATCAGCTGCCTTCCTTATCTGAAAGTTTCCTTTAAGTCCTGATATTATCTCCTGAATCTTAAGTACTGATAACTTAAGTTCTGACTTCAGTATAAGTGCTGATTTCAGTTAAGTACTGATTTGTCCTGTTTAAGTAAGATCTGAAAACTAAACATAAATTATATTAGACATGACATTATCAAATATATCTAACATAACATTTTTCTTATCAGCATTTACACTATCAGACTTTGTATCAGAACTTACACTAGAAGGAACAATGCTAACTTTATTTAAAGA